>NC_092508.1:65078318-65678318 GCF_047511675.1 Marmota flaviventris
TATATCTCACATTTTCTTTATCCATTCATTCAGCCCTCTGTTAAGTTTAGAAGAGTTATCTCCTAACCAAAAACCCTCACACTTCTCCTAACAATAAGTGGAAGGGAAAGCTGGAAAAGAGAGGTTAGGAGATAAACGTTAGCTATAAACAATTTAAGAATGAAGGAAAGTCAGAGAAAAGTGGAGACAATGAGAGGTGTAATAGATATTGAAAGAGAGAAAATAGGCATGTAATTTTTAAGAACATGCCTTATTAAGATATTGCGCCTTTAAAATGTCTAAGAGAATCTTTTAGTCAATATTATAATTGCTTTTGTTTATTTGAAGTTGCCTGATAATTGATATTTTCATTCATTTAAGCACCAAATTATTGATGAGGTAAAACTATGAATCATATCATATTCTAGGTATGTGAGATTGTGTGAAGAAAATGACAATTAGGTCCCTTTCTGCATTTAGTCTCTATTCAGGGAAGGCAACAAAATTGAATGGCCAATGTAATATATACATATCAAATGATTATTGAGTAAACTATCTCCTTGTAAAAGCACAGGGGTCTGATCTACTTGGTATGGTCAACGACACTTTCCCTGGGTTCTCAAGGATGATCAAGCAAGTTTTCATAGCTGCTTCTGTGAACTGGAGGATGTGGCTGGGATGCATTCAGTGAGGAGGTGTGAAAGGATGCCAGAAGGGTTGATAGATGTCAGACCACACACACTATGTAAGTGTTGGGGATTTTGTTCTTTATCTGCAGGAATAATGGGTTAGTATGAAAGTAGTTTTCCTCAGAGACTGCTTTTAGGAGAAGAGGACATGTGAATGGACCAGGAGAAAACTGTGTGTTAGTTCAAGTGAAAGCAGATAGTAACAAGATAGACTGGTGATGCTGTGAATGTGAATGGGCGTGAGGATTTGAAAGCTACGTAAGAGTGGAATCCATCTATTCCATTAGAAATGATGGAACAGATGTGAAGATCAGAGAATGGAGTGCCACGGGTGGCTCCTGGATTTCTGGTTTGAGTTCCTTTTTGTATACATAATGGTCATATTCCTGGGAAGCCTGGAGGGGAATGGAAACTGGTTTTGGATTTATTGTTAGCCAATCTGTCTTCAGAATGAAAGCAGAGTTTACTTAGAATAGTTAACTGTCACCTAGAGATGGGCCAAGAGTACTGATTACCTATGAATGTGGGTAATTGAAATTTACACTTGAGAGGCATACAGGTTGACCAGACTTAGTGTGTAATTTAGGAGGAAATGTTGTTTATCGAGAAAGATGAAAATTTAAAAATTCTGGGCAATGTTTTCTCTTCTTCTTTTCATGTATTTATTTTCATTACATAGAGAAAGTCAAGAAAACTTCTCTGTAAAACAGCGACTAAACAATATTCTCAACCCAATATTCATGGAAACACAATTTTTCAAGCAGTACTTTTTCTTGGTTGGAAGAAGGTCAAGAGTAGAGGTGCCTCTGTGAATTTAAAGCCACCATGCTGGAGATGGCTACTGTTTGAAATTTGAATATAGCAAGGGATGTTTTCCATCAGAGACTGGAGACATGTGTAGGTCATTCTGTGAAAAATAAAGAGGAGCAAAGGAAACTTGGGTTAGGAGAGCAAGAAACTCTTGCTATAGAAGAGGAAAGGAAAGGATCAAAGAAGCACACGAATTCTGCCAGCTTGGGAAGGTCTGGATTGGAACCAGGAGACAGTGTCTCAGCAGAAGACACCCTCCTTACACTGCAGATAGGAACTCGGAATCACATGCAAAATTTATAACAACTCTTTAGACAAGAAGGTTAGAAGCAGTCTGCCTGGGAGCTTAAAGAAAAGAAACCTCTACTGAAATATAAGTCAAGGAGCTAATGTTTTCACAGATCAGTACAAGCTGAAATAAGACACGGAGTAACCTTTCTTCAAAAAGTCATCTGTCTTGATCTCACACTGAACACAAACCTCACTTGGTAAAGTTAGGAATGAATAAATTGGCAGAAATATTTTGGCAGGATTCTAGCACTAAGAGACAAGCAGCAGCCAGGTTTCAGAAACCAAATGTCAGGCCAATAAGCCTCATCTTCTTGAAGAAAGTCTCCCCAAATCTCTGTGGGCTCTTTCCAGTCCCCACCTCTAAGAACATCACGGCGAGTCTGTGGCAGAGCTGGAGAGAACATAGCTGAGGTTTCCCCGGTCAGTATGAAGGTAAATTGTGAAATGGATTACTGTGATCACTCTGCTACCCTACTTTGCATAACCCTCCTTGAAGAAAGAACAATGCAATTATAAATCTGCTGACTAAATATGCACTTCTCATTGTCCCTTCATGAATGCTCAAAAAGAAATGTGCTCACTGTGTTGTGAACACAAGGGATTGATTCTCTCTATGTGGAAGACTTAAAGAAGTGATCCCAGACATGGTACTATTAAAACCAGTGTCACATGTATTAGTAGAACACACGTAGTAACTTATCTATAGAAAAACACATATGCAAGTTTATACCTCCATGAATTTCACAACGTGGATATGGTACAACCAACTGTTAACATGCAGATCAAAATATAAAACTAACTACCACTTAAGAAGCCCCTCACTAGCACTATTCCCCAAAGCGACCACTATTCTAATTTTTGTCATCAGAGATTAGTTCAGGCTATTGCTCTGCTTTATAGAAATAGAATCCCATAGTTTGTTTTCCTTTGAATTTATCTTCTTCAGCTCAATATTGAAGAATCACCTAAATTGTATGTATTAGTAATTTGAATATATCATAATTTATGTAACCATTCCTTCCTTGGTGTATATGTGAATAATTTCTTTATTTTTTTACTATTACATATTTACTTCTATGACATTCATATACATGAATATATATATACACATGCACACACACATATGTATCCTCAAAGATAGATAGATAAATATTTATCAGATCTATCTTTCTACTTGATAGACCTACATGTCTTATCTATTTATCTATCTATCTATCTTTGGGTTATATAGATTGGTTAGATATATACCAAGGAGTTGAATTTCTGAGTCACGGTTTGTTACCCTTTAGTAGACACTGTCTAGCAATTTGCTAAGGTGGTTTTAAAAATTTCATCCACACCAGTAGTATTTAAAATAATTTTTGCATTATCATCACCTGGCATTTTCAGACCTTTACATTTTTGCCATTCTTGTACACTTTTCCTGGCTTCTCATTGTAGATTCAATTTTAATTTCCATAGTGGCAAATGAGACTAAGAAATATTCCTCACTGGCAACTGGCCTACCTTTTGTGAAAATTTTATAGAAGATGTTTGCCCATTTCTAGAAATTTTGGGTGGTCTTTCTGTTAGTAAATTATATATTTGCTCTAATATATTCTGCATATGAATTCTTTGTTGGATGTATGTATTGAAAACATCTCCTCCTTTTCTGTAGGCTTGCAGTTTTACTCCGTTAGTGGTGTGTTTTTATTAAATTTTAATGAAGTTCAATTTGCATATCTTTACATTTATGATTAATGCTATTCTTTCCTCTTTAAGAAACTTTCTTACAAAATCATAAAGAAAAAATGTTCTTAGAACATCTTTTAGGTATTTCATGGTATGATTTCCACATTTAGGGCTACTACAATTATGTAATTTTTCTGCATGTACATAGTATGAAGTTAAGATTCATATATTCTCCAGATAGATAACAGATTAAGCCCACACCATTTGTTGAATAGACCATACTTTATCTATGCATCTTTTGCCCTGACTTCATCATAAAATATTCTGTATAAGCATATATCTATATAATTTGGGGCTTTCTATTCTGATACATTGTTTTATTCATTTATTCTTATGCCTATTAATAACTTTACAATAAATCTTCATGTTTGATGTCACAAATTCTTCAACCATATGTTTTTTTGTCAATATGATTTTCCTTGTTCTTGGCTATCGACATTGCCTCACAAGTTCAAAAGTGTTTTGTCAATTTAAAAAATGACCTGTGGACACTTTGATTAAAATTTCACTGCATGAATAAAAGAGTTTGGATAAAATTGAAGTATTTAAAATACAAGAACTTTACACTTCATTAAAACAAAACACAGAAAAATCTCAAATCAATAACCTAACAGCACAACTTAGGAAACTACAAAATTAACAAACTAAATTCAGAACTAGCAGAAGGAAGGAAATAACAAAAATTAGAGCAGAGACACAGTAAATTTGAAAATTAGCATAAAAAGATGTAGAAAATAAAAATTGAATTAAGAATGAAATACAATAGAGAAAACTAATGGAACCAAATTTGGACACTTGAAAACATCATAATTATAACTTTTTCTATAAGCTGCTTCATTGTTCTCCTTTAGTAATAATTTCTTAGCCTTTTTCATGTTTATTTTACTATGCAGTCTTAAGATAAACACACTAACTTAAAAATAAATTTGATATTTACTGAAATAGTATTACATTTACGTATTGATTTTGAAAATGTATATTTATAATGTTTTTACCATACTGAGTCTTTATAGAAAAAATTAGTAACATCTACTAATATACTATGTGTATTATCATAATATTATTTTCATCATTACTGTTATTATTTAATCTTGCACATTTTTGTTGAAATTTTTCTTAGTTTTTTTTTTTTGTTGCTGTTACAATGTATCATTCTTTTCATTTTTTCTGTTTCTTGCATATAGGAAAGCTGCTAATTTTTATAAGTTAACATTCAATGCAACTTCCCACCATATCATCTTATGTTTTATAATAAGTAGTTTTTTTATTTGTTCTTTTTAGTTATACATGACAATAGAATTTATTTTGACATATCATACATACATGGAGTATAACTTTCCATTCTTGTGGTTGTACATGATGTGGGGTTTCACTGGTTGTGTATTGATATATGAACATAAAAAAGTTATGTTCGAGTCATTCTGCTGTCTTTCCCATTTCCATATTCCCTCCATTTCCTCCTCCAATCTGATGAATCTTCACTCTCTCTCACCCCCACCCACCATGTATTGTGAGTCAGCTTCAGCATGTCAGAGAGAACATTCAGCCTCTGTTTTTTTAAAGATTGGGTTATTTCACTTAGCATGATATTCTCCTGCTGGTAAATTCATTCTTTATGGCTGAGTAATATTCCATTTTTTATACATACCACATTTCTTTATCCTCTCATCTATTGAAGGGCACCTAGGTTGGTTCCATAGTTTAGCTATTGTGAGTTGAATTGTTATGAGCATTGATGTGACTGCTTCACTATAGTTTGCTGATTTTAAGTTCTTTGGGTATATGCCAAGGAATGGGATAACTGAATCAAATGATGGTTCCATTCCAAGTTTTCTGAGGAATCTCCATACTGCTTTCCAGAGTAGTTGTACCCAATTTGCAATCCCACCAGCAACCTATAACTGTAACTTTTTCTCCACATCCTCACCAACATTTATTGTTACTTGTATTCTTGATAATTGCCATTCTGACTGGAGTGAAATGAAATCTCAGCGTAGTTTTAATTTTCATTTCTCTAATTGCTAGTGATGTTGAACATTTTTCACATATTTGTTGCCTATCCATATTTTTTCTTCTGTGAAGTGTCTGTTCAATTCCGTTGCCCATTTATTGACTGGGTTATTTGTTATGTTGATGTTAAGTTTTTTGAGTTCTTTGTATATCATGAGATTAATGCTCTATCTGAGATGCAGGTGGCAACGATGTTTCTCCTCTTCTGTAGGCTCTCCATCTCCATGGTCTTTGGTTGTTTCCTTTGCTGTGAAGAAGTTTTTAGTTTGATACAATCCCATTTATATTATAAGTGCTTTAATTTATTTGATATTCATAATATAAAACTCTGCTAAAATAATATTAATGTTACCTCTTCCCTTTCAAATTTAATCATTTCCCTCTCTATTTAGTTATAATTGACTAGAAAATTTAAACATTAAATAGGAGCACTGATATATCATTTACTTGTGTTTAATTGAAAATATGTTTCTAGCATATGATGGTTAGGATATTAATTTATTATATAAAATGAAGTAGCTATCTCATAACATTTGTCAGTTTTGAATAGAATTGAAAATGTATTTTATTAAGAGGCAAGAAAATAATCAATTTATTTTTCCCAGAATTATAACATTGGGCTGCATCCACATATTTCCTAATGTTACCTCATGCTGCTTTCTTGGTGTAAACACAATCTAGACACAATTATTGGTTTAATGTGTTTTTTATAGAATAAATTTACTGTGTATCTTCTTTGTTCTTTTTTCATTCTATATAGGAATTACTTATTCTGTATAAGTATATTGAACTTTCTCTTAAAATGTGCCGTTTTCATTATTAGTGGTCAATTTTCATAAATTTTCAATAACTTCTCTAATATTTATTCCAATTTTATCATTTAAAAAAATCATTCTAATTTGTTATTCTGGTTTCAACACTGTTTAGTTTAGACTTTTTAATACCTCTGAAACTATATATATATATATATATATATATATATATATATATATATATGCCTGAATATAAAAAATAAATATATATATGCCTAAATAAAAAAAACTTTTATTGTGTTTTCCATTTGTTAGCCTTGCAGGTAGTTTATTTATGTTATTGCTTTTCCTTGAGTTTTAATAATCAAGCCTACAGTGCCTTTTGATTATTTTAAACTTTTTTATTAGCTTATACTTTTACTAATATTAATCGCTTATTAATGGAGTTATTTTGATCTCCTATTAGTTTGTTGAGTTGATTTTTCTTAACCGCCAAAATATATTGAAGGTATAATTTTCTTCTGTACATTTTTCTCATATATTTATTGAGTGGCTGATTTTTAGGAATGTGCAACTATGTTGATATATCTACATTTTATAAATATGTTAATAAATATAAGCAAATATTAATTAATTAAAATAGTAATGACAATGCATACAGCTAAAACATGTGATAAAGTTAGCTCAAAAGTTGAGAATACAGTTAGTAGAGCTAAAGTGCCATGAGAATTTGGTCCATTCAGAAGGAGAAAAGTAGTAATTTAAGAGACTCAATAAATCGAAGATTCATTTTGTGATGATCTCCAGGAAAATCATCACCCTGCTCCATGCAATCACAATCTACAGCTAACAATCCAGGGAAACAGAAAAATATAAAATACCTTTGATCAACTTATAAACCAAAAAAGTGATTAGACAAAAGAGGAAATAAGAACAAAAGGGAAATTTTGAAAAAAGAGCAAGATAATCTAGATCCAAATAGATCAGTGATGATACTAAAAGGTAAGACAATTCAGTCAGGGTGAAAATAAATTGACTTTATTATTACAAAAAAAAAAAACCCACATAAATATAAGAAAACATTAAAGTAAAAGAATACAGAAGATATGCCCTGCTTCATTAACCAAAGAAAGACTGTGTAGGTATACTAAAATTATATTTAAAAAGCTTTAGCTTTTTAAATATACATGATGTGGGGTATGTTATTCTCGTTTCCACTAGTGTAACACCAGTGGAAACGAGAATAACATATAATCCTAAAAGCTGAATATAATGAGAGGACATAGTAAGATTATAGCTTTGTATACCAGAAATACAGCTTCAAGATGCAGAAAACAAATATTCACAAAAATGAAAGAAAACTTTACAAGCCCACATATTAGGATGTTTCACCACACTTTTTTTTTGATGAATCACTCATAAAAGGGACATAATCAGAAAGTATGTAAAATATTTGAACAATATCACTATTAAAAATAATGCAAACTACATAAATAACATTCTAACTACCCAGGAAAATAGAATATGTATTTTCCCCATGGGTTCATGGAATATTGAACAAATCAAATCTTCTTGGACCACAAAGCCAAAAGTTTGAAAATCATTCAGAATAGTTCTCTGACCAGAATGAAATTAAGCTGCAAGTAAATAACAACAACAAAAAAAGAAATTCTCAACTGTTTAACAATTAAATAATATATTTCTAATAAGCCCATTGGATAAGCAAATTGACAAAGGAGTAAGATAATAGTTTGAGCTATACAAAAATGGAAATAAAGCAGAACTTGTGGAATGAAGCTAAAGAGTGGTAAGTGAAATTTATAGATTTAAATAATATTGTGATATAGAAGAAAGCTTAAATACTAATAATTGAAGAATTCATCTCAAGAAGCTAGGGAAATATCAGCAAATAAAATAAGAGAAAATAAATAATCAAGATGTTTGCAAACATGAAATAGAAAATGTGATTAGCAAAGTTCTCAGTAAAACCAAATTTAGCTTTTAAAGCAAATTAAAAGAAAGAAAGAAAGAGAGAGAGAGAGAAAGAAAGAAAGGAAGAAAGAAAACTAATAGGATTGATCAAGAAAAAAGGAAAAAACCCTAAATTAAGAATTTAATAATGGGGGATAACTACATATTCTATAAAAATAAGATGCTAAGGGGAAAGTAAAATAGACTTTATTTCAATAAGTTAAGTATTTAGATAAAATGTACTCATTTCTTTAAAATGTAATTTTCCATTTTTTCATGGTAATAGGAAAAATGGGTAGTTCTATACCTATTCGGGAAATTAAATAAGATATGAAAACAATATTTTCAAATAAAACACCAAATTCAGGTGTTTTCACATCTGAAATTTTCTAGACATATATATCCAAATTATAAATAGTGTGTGTGTGTGTGTGTGTGTATAAACTTTTTCAGGAAAGAGGTAAAACTACTTGAATTCATTTATGACGTCAGCATACTCATGAATTCAATATCTGACAAGGATTTTTTTTATTTTTTTTTCTTTAATTTTTATTGTTGGTTGTTCAAAACATTACATAGTTCTTGACAAATCATATTTCACACTTTGATTCAAGTGGGTTATGAACTCCCATTTTTACCCCGTGTACAGATTGCAGCATCACATCGGTTACACATCCACTGTTTTACATATTGCTATACTAGTGACAAGGATATTTTTAAAAACACAAATTATATGCTGATGTCTTTTATAATCATAGGTGCAAATACTCTGAGAAAAATGTTAGTAAATCAAACTCAGTGTATGAAAAGGAGGACATACCATGTTATATTTGCAAGAATGCAAATTTGCAAGAATGCAAATATTGTTATATTTGCAAGAATGCAAAGGTAGTGTGACACTAGTAAAGTGGTTTATGCTAGACTTCCTTTTCCTGGTCAGGCCCTTCTTTCAGCTGAATCATTTGCCTATTTTATTTCTTGATTTTTCCAATTTTGTTTTACATATAATTGTGATTTTTCTTTCCTTTGACTTTCAAAAAGCCTTGCTAGTGTCAGATGAAACTGTCTACTAACCATAATACCAAATTTTCCTTAAACAATACTGGGAAAAAAATTGACCAAATTATACTGTTATGTTATGTATACAGGTGAATGTTTATCAATGAATCCCACTATTACATATAATTCTAAAGCACTAATTAAAAACACTTAAGAAAAATGCTCAGGCAGCTTTCAGTAAGCAGTGTTAGGCACACAATTTTCCAATTGGATCAATTTCTGAACTCTCTAATTAAGGATTCTTTGTGAAGTAAATTTCTGTATAGCTTTCCAGGCTTCCCCTGGTGGGAGTTGAGCAAACTCCTACATCCACTGAAGATTACATTAAAACTGAAATTATGTCATTAAATATTAAATCATTTATAGCCAGTCACATTGTCTCGGGTAAAAATATGTAGATACATCTTGAAGTGAAAGCTTAATGCACCTGATTTGTACTGGCAATTGCAGCCCAATGGGAATAAGTTCGAAGGATAGCAATCACCACTGCAGCACAACAAAGAAGCTCTGGCTTCAGGTTCTGATTTCTGTAAAGGCAGAAGAACACATACAGGAGTGCAAGACTGAGGTGGTCACAGATTTGTTGCAAGGATGCCTTTTGCTTTGTCTCACTGGATAGGTCCTTAGAATTAGAGTGGAACTACTGAATCTCAAATAGTCTAGGCCAGTAAGATGCTGAGAGGGCATTTATTCTGATTAACTCAGAACCCCTATGCCTCATTGGTCAAAGTTTTTCTCTTGTAAGATTGACTTTCCTTCACTTCTAGATGGCTCATCTGTTTCAGCTCCAGTCAGTGAAGCCAAATGCTTCTGACTGCTGCATGGAACTTTCTCTGGATGTGGAGTGGCAGGAGAAGGAAGGGTCACAAAAGGTGGCAGTAGGTGACGCTGCAACAGTTGAGGTAGATTGACAATAACTGGGACCAAAAAAAAAAAACTGGTCTTGGAAAGTCAGATTAGGTAGAGAAATATGAGGTAGGAAGAAATGGTGCCAGGTATACTCATAATAGCCTGATTTGCCTGTTAGACACTAGAAATACATCCTATGTTTCTACAGTGTTGCCTTATTAATGAATAAAATTATTTTCTGGCTTTGAATATGGTACTTCAGAACACTGTTATATTGACTCCCTGACTTTTTTTTTCAAATTTTATACCACTACACTTTAAATATTTGGGGCAAAACACTCCCCATCTTAACAAAGCTAACCTAGCAGCTTAATATCCCTAGTAATTAGTCTTCCAGAAAATATGACATAAATTGAAATCCTGAATACATTAGTAAGAACAGTGTTAATGCCAAGCTTTATCAAAGCCATCAATTTTACCCAAACCCAGTTTTGTTTCATATTTTATAGTATATATATATATATATATATATATATATATATATATATATATATATATCTCATTAATTTTTTAGAATACTATGCACTTTTCAGACATTATGAAACCTGCTCTGATTCTTTTGAAATGGTTACAAAACATATTCATCGAAGATAAATTTTTAGAAATTTGAAAGTTGAGAGTGGATGGTTAGAAATAAGGAATAGCCATGAGCAATATGCTAATTAGTTTTACAAGTTTGTTAACACTATTATATCTAAGTTACAACAACGCTGGGACTCATATTGCCATAAGAGTTGGCTGTTTCCTTTTAGCATCTTCATGTAATCGTGTTTAGGAAATGGATTCAAATTTAACTTGCCACTCAGGGCTCTTAGTAAAACTTGGAAGGAGCTGCTTTTCAACACTCTCCACTCAGCAGTCCCAGTGGGCCTGTGAGGAGGATTATGTTCTTCCGACTCTTGGCATAATATTCTAAGCCGTCAGTGCTTGGCCAAAGCCCTTATTACATTAGGAAAAGTGAAGATCTGGAAGAGGCCATGGCCATTCTTTTTGAGTAAACAGAGAAGTCTTTGGGAGGGTGCTTGTCTTGGCTGGTGCTGGACAATGATGCAGAAGTCAGGTGGTGAGGGAATGGGGTGCTGAGTGAAGAAGTTGCCTCCTTCACCTGCTAGCTCAAGTGCACAAGTACCTAAGTACTCTTTAATTATGCTGATGCTAAAGGAGTATGTTACTATTCTTTTGTGAGCTTAAACTTTTTTTCTGATTGAAGCTGTCCTTAAAATTTAAATGTCTGGACCCCACTCCATACCTACAAGGTTTTCAATATCTATAAGTTTTTTCTTTCAGTAAGTTGCTTTTATTAAATTAATTTATTCTAATTAGTTATATGTGATAGCAGAATGCATTTTGATTCATTGTACACAAATGGAGCACACCTTTTCATTTCTCCAGTTGTACATGATGTAGAGCCACACTACATGTGCAGTCATACATCTACCTAGGTAATGATATTCATCTCATTCTGCCATCTTTCCTACCCACATACCCCCTCCTTTCCTCTGTCTCCCCTTTGCCCAATCAAAGTTCCTCCATTCTCCCCATGCCTCCCCCCACCCAACCCCGCTTATGGATCAGCACCTACTTATCAGAGAGAACCCTCAGCTTTTGTTTTTTGGGGATTGGATTACTTTGTTTCACATGATATTTTCCAACTCCACCCATTTACCTGCAAATGTCACAATTTATTCTCTTTTAATGCTGAATAATTTTCCATTGTGTATATGTACCACAGTTTCTTTATCCATTTATCTGTTGAAGGGCATCTAGGTTGGTTCCACAGTTTAGCTATTATGAATTGAACTGCTATGAACATTGATGTGGCTGTGTCACTATAGTGTGCTGATTTTAAGTCCCTTGGATATAGACTGAGGAGTGGGATAGCTCAGTCAAATTATGGTTCTATTCCAAGTTTTCTAAGGAATCTCCACACTGCTTTCCCCAGTGGTTGCACCAATTTGCAGTCCCACCAGCAATGTATGAGTGTACCTTTTTCTCCACATCCTCGCCAACACTTATTATTGCTTATATTCTTGATAATTGCCATTCTGACTGGAGTTAAGATGAAATCTTAATGTAGTTTTGATTTGCATTTCTCTAATTACTAGAGAAGTTGAACATATTTTCATATATTTGTTGATTGATTGTATATCTTCTTCTGAGAAGTATCTGTTCAGATCCTTAGCTCATTTATTTATTGGGTTATGTATTTATATTTTTGGTGTTAAGTTGTTTTTTTTTTTGTTGTTTTTTTTTTGAGTTCTATATATATCCTGGGGAATTAGTGCTCTATCTGATGTGCATGTAGTAAAGATGTTCTCCCACTCTGTGGGCAATCTCTTCATGTTATTGATTGACCCCTTTGCTGAGAAGAAGCTTAGGAAAACTATCCCATTCTCAATAGCCTCAAAATAAATAAATAAGTAAATACTTGGGAATTAATCTAACAAAAGAGGTGAAAGACCTATACAATGAAAACTACAGAACACTAAAGAAAGACATTAAAGAGGACCTTAGAAAGTGGAAAGATATCCCATGTCCTTGGTTAGGAAGAATTAATATTGTCAAAATGGCCATAATACCAAAAGCCTTAAACAGATTTAATGCAATTCCAATTAGAATCCCAACAACATTCCTCAGAGAACTTGAAAAAGCAATCATAAAATTCATATGGAAAAATAAGAGACCCAGAATAGACAAAGCAGTCCTTAGCAAGAAAAGTAAAGCAGGAAGCATCACAATACCAGATATTAAACTGTACTACAGAGCTATAGTAACAAAAAACAACATGGTAATGGCAGCAAAATAGAGATGTAGACCAATGGTACATAATAGAAGACACAGAGACAAACCCACATAAATACGGTCATCTCATACTAGACAAAGGAACCAAAAACATTCATTGGAGAAAAGTTAGCCTCTTCAATAAATGGTTCTAGGAAAACTGGAAACCCATATGCAGCAAAATGAAATTAAACCATATATCTTACCATACACAAAGCTCAAATCAAAGTGGGTCAGGGACCTAAGAATTTGACCAGAGACCCTGTGCCTAATAGAAAAAAAGTAGGCCCAAATCTTTTAAGTCCTTTGGGTATAGACTGGGAATGGGACTTGCTTAACCAAACTCCTAAAGGACAAGAAATAACATCAAGAATTAATAAATATGGCCTGGGCACTTAGCTTAGTTGGTAGAGTGCTTGCCTCCCATGCAGAAGGCTCTGAGTTCAATCCCAGGCACCACACACACACACACACACACACACACACACAAAGAATTAATAAAAGGGATGGATTCAAACTAAAAAGCTTCTTCCAGCAAAGGAAACAATCGATAAAGTGAATTAAGTTGCTTTTCTAATATAAAACTGAAGTTTGAGGTTAGCTCGGAATCTAAAATTTAACAGGTTGTCCTCCAGAGGTTAGGAGAAGGACTCTGTGACAATCCACCTGAACTCGGAATTTAGGCTGGGGTGATAATCTCAGTGATCATGTTAACTGGGTTTCAAGTCTGCAGAATTGGGGATGTACTAGTTTTTAAAAATAAGTATTTTCCCAGAGATGAGAGCCCTACTTATTACAGTCTAGTCACTCCTCTACAAATGGAAAAGCCTAGACTTCCTTAATCAGAATCATCTTTGTTGAGTTTTACACTAAATGTCAGAGAATTATAAGCCAAATTGTTCCCAAATCACTAGGACCTGTGCAAAGCAATTAAGGATCTTTAAGTTCCAAATCAAGTGAAGACTAATTGGATCTTAGATGGACAAAGAATGAAGGAATTAGGTTAGGATTGAGGAAAACCATCAAAAAGAGAATCTGGCTATGTTCAAGCAAACACATTCTTTGAGTTGACAATAAACTGCATTATACACATACTCCATTATGTCTCTGACTTCAATAAATAATTGACCTTCCATGAAACAAACACCTACCATAAGTTTGAATCTCAGCTGAAATACGTATGGTATACAATGTTACAAAAAAATTAAAACTATAGATAACATTTTAAACAACTGACTTTAGATAAAATGATGCCATTGTGCTCCAGCAACAATTTTCTGTTTTCAATTGGACTATCACCATTATTTTGGTCTCAAAGTCCCCAAGACTCAGAAATAGCCAGAGCAGTAATACATTTCTTATATTATTTTCACCTTTTAAATGTTTTTTTTCAGTTTTTTATTCCCTGCTCTTGTACTATTGAAAATCATTACCATTACAGCAAGACAAATTTTTGTACCATTACAAATACTGACATTTATTCTTAATGACTCTGTGTATGGAAGCCAAAAAGCAATTGCCATTGATTTTATGTAGAAAGTTCTTTTTGTCACAATTATAGCATTTGTGGAAATTTTAAAATCTGCAATTGTAAATGTCTCATAAGATAAATTCGCAATTATCAGTAAAACACAAAATATAATTTTCTAAAGCAAGCTCTTTTAAAAAATAAAATCTGGAACTAGCGCCTAATTCTGTGTCCTAATATGTTGTTCATTTTCTACTAGATTCCAATATAAAAGCTCTTTTTCTTTCAACTACTCCCTCCCAAAGTATAGCAAAGATTTTCTTACATTCCAAGTTCTTAAAACAAATTATCTTATTGAAATAAAGTTTAAGCATTGATTTCATATAAATTCCCTATTGTCTGCCTGGAACTTCAAAATGCATTTCTTTCCCTGAAGCACTTTAGTGGTATTATTATTTTTTTTTTTACAGAAGTGATTTTTAAACCATCTTATGTCCTTTCTGCCAACTCATTTCTCTCTTTTCCTTATCTTTCCTATTACTGGGTTAGGAGAGGCTCAAATATTTAATCAGGAAGAAAATGAATCCTAGCATTTTTTTCTTGTTTTTTTTTTTAACATTGATCCCCATTTCTAAACAAAAATAGAAATATATGCCTCTTGCTCTTAGCCCTAACCAAGTCAACTGTTAGAGGTTTATTGTTGAAATTGCTGCATTAATCAAAGCTTAGCACTTCAGTGGATGTTTGCTTTCATACTACTGAGGATTGAACCTAGAGACTCAAGACACATGCTAGGCATGCACTGAGCTATATACCTCCATCCATTTTCAATTTTTATTTTGAGACAGGGTCTCATTACATTGCTGAGGCTGGCCTTGAACTTGAGATCCTCCTACCCCAGTTTCCTGAATCATAACCTGGGATTACAGGTGTGCACTCCCATACTTGGCCCTATTTGTTCTTTTAATGTACTTATCACATTGCATTACAAGTCCTACTTAGTTATCTGCTATCCTTATTTAACTTTGAAAGGTGTTTACTTTGTACCAAGCAAAATCTAAAGCATATAGAAGGTATGGGACCAACATTACTATAAATTAACAACAATAATTCCCTTGCTGCTTGCCATTGGGGAATTAAAAAGAAAAGGCATAAGGACATGTTATTGACTTGTTATTGGCCTTCTGTTATCTTAACACATCTTCAGTTGTACAATGAGAGAGTTGAACTACCTTGTCTAGAGATTATGGTTAGCTCTGAGTGTCTAAATAACATGATTTCTGTTCTGCCTTCTAATGTTTGAAAGGAGAATCAAAAAACAAATTTTCTTCTTATAAATTCTTGAGAATTCTCATGGACATATACATAAACTAAACATAATGATTAATTCTATATGTTAAATTGACTGTACCCTGGGATGCCCAGATATTTGGTGATTTTGTTGTCTGTGAGGGTGTTTCTGAATGAGCTGAGCATTTGAGTCAATGAATACTGAAGCAGATTGCCCTCCCCAAAGTAAGTGGGCTTCTTCCAGTTTGCTAAAGGCTAAGAGGGAATTATTTCTTTCCTAAAATAAAATAAAAAGCTGAATATCTTCTGTCTGACACATTGATCTTCTCCTGCCTTTTGACTTGGATTCAAACTGGAATGATATCATCTATTCCCCTGAGTCTCAGTTTCACTGACTTCAGATCTTGGGAGTCTCAGCTTATATAATCATGTAAACCAATTATAATACACATATAACCAATATTAATACAATGAGTAATTAATAAGGGGGAGGGGAAGCAGCAAGGAATGGGAATGGAGAAAGAGTAGACATATACTCTTAAATTTAGATTAGAATCTGTTCCGATATAGTAATTGAATAAATTCAAAAATATTGAATATGATTACTAATCTCACAAAATTTACAGCTATAATTAAATTATATTTCTGACCAAAATTGTATACAACACCTTATCTCCCATTAGGAAAAAAATAAAACATGGGAGTGTAGGAATGGATGGTTAACTGGATAGAGACAAGGCTGAAATTGAACACCAGGGGGCAGTAAAGTATTCTCTTACGTAAAATGCAGTGAATCTACATTCTTGCTATAAGGAAAAACTTCATTTGAAAATTTCAGTCAGACATGGTTACAAACACTCGATGTGTGCAGATTCTTGAAGAATAAGTTGAAGAAATTCTCTAAGAAATAATGTTCGCAGGCCATAGGCATTTAACATGGAAAAATTTCAGTTTCACTAGCTTACACTGTAAATGTTCAATATGGTTAGTGACTACTATATTAAACTGGCAGGTATGGAATATTTCCACCATTGCAGAAAATTCTTTTGGCTAGCACTGAACCACAGAAACAGCAAGAATAAAAACAGATCTCTTCAGAAGATGCGCCAGAGAATTGAGCCAGGAAAATATGGTGTCAACAAACAAAAAGTTCCAAAAAGGAAACAATACAACAGAAATGTATTCTGGAATTTAGAGAAAATTCTTCCCTAACTATACACAGTGCCTCCCTCTTCTCAATATCTTAACAGGATGACATGATTTTTCAGCAGGGAAAAGTTATTTTTTAAAAATGAGGCACTGAATCCCAATGGCTCAGGAGGCTGAGGCAGGAGGATCAGGAGTTCAAAGCCAGCCTCAGCAACTTAGGGAGGCCTAAGAAATTCAGTGAAACCCTGTCTCTAAATAACATACAAACAGGGTTGGGGATATGACTCTGTGACTGTATGCCCCTGAGTTTAATCGCCAGTACCAAAAAAGAAAAATGAAGTGCTGAATTGTAAGATATGACTGTACATAATATCAGTTAGTTAGCACAGAATCATTTCCAGTTGAAATTTTCATAGTGTGAATTTTGCAAAATCTTTGTGAAAATAAAAACTGAAAAAAAAAAGATAAACTAATATGGCTCTATATGGTGATATCAACTACTGTCTGTGTACACTTTGTAAGGTATTTTATTCATATAAAATGCTCTTATTGATGACCTAGCAAGAGTATTTTGTTGTAGAAAAATAAAAAGAGCCTAACACCCCAAATTCCCAAATAGATTGAAAGAGTGAATGGGTGAAGGCAGAATCCTCAAATACAAGCTCTTCTCCCTGCAGAACTCATGGGATCTCACTGTGTTGCCCAGGGTGGACTCAACCTTGCCATTCTCCTTCCTCAACCTCGCCAACAGCAGGGATTATAGATGTTTATCACCATGCTGGGCTAAGATATTCTTCTAAGAAGGTGGTATACAAAAGAAAGAGATTATCAGAGCCCACTGAAAGACCCGAATTTTGTTTGCTGCACCATTTATTTTTAGATTAATTGAGAAGCCTCAGCCTGGTTCACAAATCTTATGACAATAAGTACAAATCATTCTGGCTTGAAAATAAAGAAAAAGAGATGAAAACTAATTGAGCAAGGTTCCAGCAGACACAGGTATGGAAAGGAATCAGGAGGAGAGAGAAGAAAATCTTAGAAAAGAGTACAAAAGCCTCAGTCTTGTTAGTTAGCACAGAATCATTTCCATCACAGGGAAGGAAGGCAGATGGATGAAGAGACAGCGTTAAACAATCAGTTCAAGAAATCCTGCAACATTGTTCACAGAGCTTCAATCAAGATTTCTCCAAACATTTTTGCTAAATATAATCTCTACATAGAAAATTATATTTGTAAAATATCATTACCTTTTTTGCTGGATATATTTGTAAATAGATTATAAACTAATTTATCAACATTTATTAATTAAGCACTTAGAAGCTGATTGTGCTTATTACTGTTTTCATATTCTTACATGTGTTTACTTGTACAAAGACCAGAACCAGCAAAGACAGACTTTAATGCAGTATAGCTTTAATGATTTAAAATATTTAGTACAGTTGGTAATCTTACTTTTATTTGCTATTCCTGATGCATAATTTATTTTTCATCTTTCTCCAGCATCTCCAAAGTCCTCCTTGTACTTTGCAGTAAGCAGTCACAGTTCCTAGGAAGCCTGTTTAATTATAATGCAGTACTATTTCCTTAAACCTGTCCACATTGATTTTACTCTAAATGAGATGTTTGGAAATTACTTTGTTATTCTGTTATTGCTCTGATTGTCCTATAATAAACTCCAATAATAATAAACTATAACATTTTAAGTATTTAACATATCAAAAAACTTATATTAGCTACATCTTTAAATCTTCTCAATAACTTTAGACATAGTTACATTATTATGTTATATGGATGACTTAATATATGCAATTGTCTTAGATCTCCAAAATTCATAATTTTAGCTCTTTACTCCTATAGTCCATTAGTCAAAACTAACAACCATGCATAAGAGTGTCTAAGACACTGAGATATGGGAAGGAAAAATGACTTTCTCTGAACTTTGGGTGTTACATTTTGGAAAGAAGATAGAAATTAAACAAATATTTACACAATTAATAACTTGACCACAATAAGCAATATAAAAGCCCACAACTGGGATGATAGGAGATAGCAAAGGATTCCCCAAGGATTTTATAAAGGAAAAATGAATAGTTGAAGGGAAAATAACACAAGAGACAAAATGGCTTTGCAGTATCTTCAGAGAAGTAGCTGACTCATGATTAAGTGACTGCTAACTCCTTAGGCTTTTTTATAATAAGCTGAAAAGAAAAATCTGATTTCTTATCTGCTTATAAACATTTCAGAATGATGAATTTATAGGATTAACTTTTCACCCCAGCTGATATTTGCTGTGCAAACTGAGATGCTATTGCTCCTCCTGGAGTATGTCAGTTCAAGTTGATGGTTCATCTGCTCAGAATTTCTTCCTCCATCATCTGTTATGAGGGAGGAACACTATTCTATTTCTGCAAGGGATGCAATCACCTCTGGAAAAGTGTTGCCAACACAGGGGAGGGGACAAAATGGGGTCTTCCACCTGTCTGGAGGATGTTGCTGGTTATGGAGTAGAATTTGGAAGAAGGATGGAGAGGAATTTTTCAGCTATAGCTACAAATGTAATTTCACTTAAGACAAAAGCCAATTAAATATCTGGTGGTTTTCTGGAAATTTCCCTCATTTCTGATATGGTGAGAGGATTAGGGATTTTTGATATCTCTTTGGAGAGTCATCCTTAAATTTTCATTTTGTGAAATAAACAACTCTATGTTTATTTTTTTTCAGGTAGATTACAAATAAAGCAAAACAACTATGAGCTTGAAAGTTAGGACTTTTTAAAATCTTCATATTGATATGAAAATTTCCTGGGAAATTATACATTAGCTTCATTTTTAATTTATTTTATGTTTTATTAAATAAAACATAAGCATAGTTTAACAAGCTGGTCATATAAGATAATCAAACCTTTCTTATCTGCTGGGCATGGTGGTACATTCCTGTAATCCCAACAGCTCAGGAGGTGAGGCAGGAAGATCATGAATTCAAAGCCAGATTCAGCAATTTAGCAAGAGCCTAAGCAACTCAGTGAGACCCTGTCCCTAAATAAAATATATATTTTAAAAGGGCTGGAAAGGGGGCTCAGTGGTTAAGTGCCCCTGGGTTCAATCCCCAATACCAAAAGCAAAAAATATTTTCTTATCTTCCTGAGTTCTCCTTCCAATAATCAACCCCTTAAGTTATTTTATTTTATTCCATCTACAATATCGTACCAAATTTACAAATAATGCATGAATGCTGATTTCTCATGATTCATCAATTTTAGATAATCGTCTATAGTGTTTATACTATGAAAATAACATTTTGTCTCTCTTTTACATGTGAATATCCTTCCAATGTGACAATATGATATTAATTAAATCTACTTCAATCATATACATAATTTTGATTCTGCTAAGGCAGAGAGTACTATAATCATATTTCTTTACAAATACATATTTCTCCTTTTCTTAAGAAAGTTAATATTTGGAGAACTTCTAGAATTTCTTAATTTTAATAACATTTAGTTAAATATTTTCACATTTTCAATTTTTTTTCTCTGTAAAATGCATGTATCTTCACCTGCAGTTGGAACTTGAATGATCTCAGAGACTGTTATACATCTGGCACATCTTCTTCCATCACTAGTGAATGAATGCCTCTTTGCACTTCTCCTTTGTGGAAACCCTATTTATAAGATAACGGGAACATTTTAATTTGTTTGCTTTTGCAATACCGGGCCTCATCCATGCTAGGCAAGTGATCGACCACTGAGCTATACCACACCACTCCAAGCTCCCAGGAACCTTTTGTTTTGCTTCCTCTTTGGATATTTCATGGTTCCTATTGACTTCTTAAGCCAGAATGCATGAGATTATTTTTATTTCATAGAATAGATTGAGGTTGTATTTAACAAAATACCACATAATTGGTATTGATAGCCTCTTACTTCTTAATAGGAGGAACATGATATCTGCCAGTCTTTTTAGTGATGTTAACAAGTTTTGTTGTTTTGTTTTGTTTCAAATGACCTCATTTTATAAAAACCCACTCTTATGATAACTAGTCTAGTCATGTGAGACTTAACCCATTCCTGGAAGATAGACATAATCCCTTCTGAGGATAGTGCCCCCTATAACTTAATTACCTACCACTAGTCCTCATCTACCAAATCTTCCATTTCTCAGTACTGCTACCTGGAGACCAAGCCTGAGTACCTGAACCTTTGGGGGACAAAACACAGCTGGACAATATCACCTTATGATGGAAATTTTATATTCTTTGAGCAAAAGTCTCCCATTTCCCCATATCCCAGCCCTTGGCATTATATATAATCTATATCTATCTATCTATCTATCTATCTATCTATGTATTCCACATATAAGTAAGATCATATAATACTTGTCTCTATCATCTTATTTCTTACTTTCATTAGATTTTATTTAAATTTACTTTCTGTGCCCCACTATTTCTACCTCTACTGAGTTATTTCTTTCAATAGTTTTTTTTTTTTTTTTTCAGTTTCCTTTCTGCCGTGCAGAAGGCACTCCTTAAATGCCTAGGGATTTTTTTTTTTTTCCGTGATCAGTAGGAAACCAATTGGACCCTATGAATTTCTGCATATGTTTAAGGATTAGAGATGCAAATCCTGTGGGCTAGAAGTCTTTATTCTAGATGATCTTGTAATAACTATTTTTGAGAACATCAGAATGTCAGTATCACTGAGTCTACACTGTGGAGTAGATCAGTATATCAGAGAAAAATTTTAGAATCTTCCTTCTGAACTATAAAATGTCACAACCATAATTTTGGGTACTGAGTATGGAAAAGAACCTAGAACAAGAGTGGGAGTCTCATTATTTAGGATGTAAGCTTTTTGTGTGTGTGCCTGTTTTCAGCCCCACTCTTTACTTTATCCTCCTCTATGTTTAATATTCTAGATTTAAAAGACTCCATGTTGCAAATTTTCTAGAGAATATATTACTTATTCTAAATTGAGGAGAGGGAAACATGATGAATTTAAGGGCATGACTAGAATCTGTTGTTATGCTGTTCAATTAGGTGTTCTTCAGTATCAATTCCTTCCTGATAATTCTAACTTGAGTGGGGAAGAATGTCTTCTGATGAATTTGATTATGCTTTTGGAAGCTGTTATCACATTAACAGTTACATTATTCTCATTTGGTCTTTGGCAGGGGCAACTTTAGATGCAGACACGACATGACAGAGATTGCTAGTAATGCCCTAAAATGTACCATTACCTTTTCCTACGTTAGTTGAAACATTGATTTTTTGCTCACTGAATAGGCATGAGAATGGGCTGGCCAATCCCCCAGGCTTTCTCCCAACCAGTGATGTTTATGATATTATGTTCTAACCAATAAGATATGAATTCAAGAATATAGAAAGTAAATCTGATTTTTGCTATTCCCTTTTTCCATTGCCTGGTAAACATCCTAAATCATGTGAAAAATAGCACTTCACTACAGATGGCAAGTTCACAGGATTGAACAAGCTCATCTCCTTGGCCTTTCATAGCTCTGGGTTATTTAAATCTGGACTGCCAGGTTATAGAGAAATAAATTTCTGTTGTGTTTAAATCACTGCTTTTTTTTTTCTTTTTCTTTTTCTGTAACAGCAGTCAAATCTGCCTTTTAACAGGATGTGCACATGTGGAATGTTTCTCATACTTTCATAAAAACAGCAACAGGACTCCCAGATAAATGACAACAAATTGCAATTTTATAATTATATGTTTTTCTTTTAGTTTTCCCACATGAAAATGCTATGGGCCTCTGCCAAGCCTGGCTAGGAATTATTTGATAGATAATTGTTGAACATGAAATTGCAAATGCAATGTATTATAGTCAGGAACATTTTGAACATAAACTCCTGATGTGTCTGTGATTTTTGTAGTCAGATTCCTGGGGCCAAAGCAATATTAGTAAATAAATACAAGCAGGAAAATGTCCAACTCATATTATATTAGTGTGTTTTTACAGGAGAAGTTCAGCATATTTTTTTTCTTCTGATTTCCAATATTTAGTTTATATTTTTCTAACATGTTTTATTGATTATGCCTATACTTGGAAGATATTTGTAATGTCAAAACTGGGGCAATGTGTTTACATGTATATCTCAGAGGATCTGAGAAATTGGAACCAGTTTAGAAATTTTTCAGCTGATAATTAATGTTCTAAAAGGGTTCTTATCTACTCTTTTTTATAGAGAAGTTCAAGTGGCTCTTACCATCAATTACCAGTTCTTTCACTTCTGAGAATCCTTAAGAAACAAGCTGTTCATTTTGTTCCTCTGTGATTTTCAGACAGCTCTTTACAATTTGTTTTTCCACTGCCAGGTCCAAATTCTTATAATTCTGACTTAGAACAAAGTTGAAGACTGTGACAAGGTTCTCTTGGCACAATTCCAGGAACTCAAACCACAATAGATCCACAAGTAAATTTTTATGTGTATTCTTATGCACATAAAAATAGTGATAGGGAACTGATTCTGGTTTTGTAGTATCATCTTGTATATGTATTTAAGAGTGGTAAAAACTGGGGAGGGGGGGATCATAGATATTTTCCAGTGATGCTAGCATGATACCTGGAATATCAGTGGGTATTTGCAAAGAAAATAGGAAGTCTTAAGAATGAGAAAATCCTGAACTAGGTTATGTAGCTTAGCGAAGAGCACTTGCCTAACATGTGCAAGGCCCTGGATGTGATCCTTAGCACCATAAAAATGTATTTTTAAAAATTATCATGAAATTCAAATGCTCAGGACAACCAGTTTCTAAAATATGTTTATATTTTATTCATCTTTCAAAAGACATAGCCCTATATTTTGACAACAATCAAAAACCAGTTTCTATTTTTTTTTTATTATTCCACAATGCAGACTAAGAAATCATCCCCTATACTTCTCACACCAACAGCTTTGAGGTCTGAATAAACAACCCCGTTTAAGGAGGCAGAAAGGAGAATAAGGCTCCTGGGGAGATGGCTGATTGAGGATAGCTTGATAGAGCAGCTTTCTCTTGATAAGGACGAGCATGTGGCTCTAGAGCATCCACCTTCTAAATACAAAATAGAAAACCTAGCTTCCTAATTTTTGTATTTTGTTTTTTTTTAATTGACAAATAATGTCTGGGCCTATTTTTGGGGTGCATTGTGATATGCACACATTGTAAAAAGACTTAACCCAACGAATTAGCATATCCATCAACTCACCAACTTGTTTTTTTGTGGTAAGAGCATTAAAAATTTTGTTGCAGCAATTTTGCAATCTGCAATACATTTTTAATAACTGGGTCACCAGGGAGTGCAATAGGTGAGTAAACCTTCTTCTTCCAATCTAACTGAAATGTTTTACTCTTTCATCCACATCTTCCTTTTCCATCCCCTCCCTGGCTTTAACCTCTGGTAACCACCTTTCAACTTTGTTTCTGTGAGATTGATTTTTTTTTTTTTTTTGCCTTCCACAGTTAAAATTGACCATGTAGTATTCATCTATCTGTACCTAGCTAATTTCATTTAGCATATTTTCTCCAGTTCCATCCACACTATTGTGAATGACAAAATTTCTTTGTTAAGACTGCATAGTATTCCACTGGTTATGTGTACCACATTTTCTCTATCCATTAATCTGTTAATGAAAACTTAGGTTGTTCTAATTTCTTAACTATTGTGAATAATGCCAAAATGAACACAAGAGTGTAGATATCCCTTTGACATACCAATTTCAGTTGCTTTGGCTATGTACCAAATTGAGAATGTTAGATCACATGTTAATACTATTTTTAGAGTTTTGGTGTTTTTTTTTTTTTGAGAAATTTCCATACTCTTTTCAAAACATACTCATTCCCATCAACAGTGTGCCCTTTTCTCCTCATCCATGCCAACACTTTTTATCATTTATCATTTTGATATCACAATGGGATATTATTGCCTTTTACCTGTTAGAATGGCTATGAGGGGGAAAAAAAAAAAAAAAACAGAGCTGCTTTTTGACCTTGAGTGCTTATTCTGAGACCCCTGGCATTCTTCACATGCAAGTTTGGACTTCCTTATTTTCACCATTTCTTTTTCAAGTAAGTCTGTGCTTTGAATGAAGTTTCTGGAGCATGTTAGAAATTGTCATACCTATATAATATAGCAGCATCAACGTATGTTTGTGCAGCATATTAAGCAGCATGAAATCAGAACAGCAAACAATTCTCATGTCTTTCATGTTACATGTGCCGTGTGGCAAATCACCACTTTCTTCCAGGAAAAAAAAAATGTGGTGGATTAAGTGATGCTTGGATCGTTCCTTTAGAAAATTAACTAGGTACCTACTCAATTACAACCTCTATTTAAAGTACTTTGATACAGTAGGAAATAAACACCTCCCAGCTTTCATGCAGCATGCATTCTAGTATAACATGGAAGAAAATAAACAGATAAGCAATTGATATTTAGCATATCAGATAAATGCTATGGAGAAAAGCAAAGCAATTTTTCTATGATGAAGTACAGTCTGGGTGTGGGAATTAAGAGTGGAGGTGGTGTGAAGAAAAGGACAATCTATTGCGGACAAAATCAGAAATTTGACTGTTAGATGTTCATCCCAAGCACTACTGCATCTAAATGAATGAATCATAAGGTTCTTAAGAATGACAGAAAGAATTCAAGTGGAGGGCACGACTGTGAACCATAAAATCCATAAATAAGAATGTCCATAAAGTCAGATGATTGTTATCAAAAGAAAAAGATGATAAAACTGGAGCACATATTTCAAAGGGGGAAGCTCCGCAGCTCACTATTAAGAGCTTCATCATTGTAAAACTACTTCAGGTGCAGTAATATTATCTGACAGTGTTGACAAAATATTCATTCCAGAACAACAAAAAGTTTGTGCAGCTTAGAACATACATTCAATACCACTGGATTTCCTTTATTTGCCTCATTTTCATAATACTGGTTTACAAATCTTGCAATTGGTTGCCTGTTCACTGCACATTGTAAAAAGCAATACTTTTTATTTATTTCAAATATTTTAAGTTTTGAGATAGCCAACTATTGTTAAGTTTATGCTATGTTTGAATACACTAAAAGATGCATAGAATTTTACTGCGTAAATGAAAGTTAGGTTGCTTTAAGAGAAAGTTTCATGCACTGGAAATGTACATTTTCACTTCAGTAAAGTAAAGATATGCTGGCAATGCATACATTATCTATGTAAAAGAAATCAGTGATTGTTTGACACTACAAAATAATTATTGCCACACCTAAGACATGATCATGTTATGGGGTTAAATTGGGATTAAATGCGCTTATTCAGAAATCTACACTGATATATTTTTGTAGAAAATGATGTGATATCTGGACAAGATAGGGTTATAAAATGATTGTTCTATGGTGTGGCAAAATTTTCCAAACTCCCTTTGGGAAATAAAGCCCAACACACACTTCTTCCCTTTACCTCCAAACTTCACTGTAGCAACTGAGTGTTCTCCACTATGAGTTATTTTTCATCTGTACCTCCTGTTCCAAATCACCAGATGAGGAAAGACATATACAGCAAGAAAATTATAGTAGTTTTCAGCAACTCTTTCCCAAACAGCTACACTACACATACACACAACAGCAACATCATAGACTCCAGATATGCAGATTGGGAAGCTGAGAGATAATTACCCTTGCAGGCTCTATCTGGACAGCTAGGCAAGGCGAGAGGAAAGCAACTAGAAGAAATGAACCTGAGTTTCTCTCTTCCTCTCCTACTCCTCTCCCTCCCCCTTTCCCCACCAAACACAAAATTGAGCTATGTCCTGCTCTTCCTCTCCTCTCTCTGACTTTTCTCCAGCCACTCCATTCCATCATGCCCTGCAAGTTGTCGCCCCCCTCCCTCTCTTATCCCCAGTCCTCTCTCCTCTGCTACCTCCCTTCCCAGCAGCTGGCGAAAACGCCACAGCTGCTGCTGCTATTGCCTCTGCAGCCAATCTCTGTCAATATCACCCCGCCCACGCCCGATCTGGATTCTGAAGTCGCGCACTGGCCTGGGGATGAGGGCGGGGGAGAGAGTGGCGTGGCGGAGAGAGGGGAGGAGGAGTGGGAAGGAGACAAAAACAGCTTCCAAGCAGCTGCAGGCAGGCGCGGCTCCACTGGGCATCTGGGCAGGAGGGGTCTCTGGATCAGTGGCTGGGGAGCCGCCCAGGTTGATTTGGTTTCTAGCTAGCAATTCAATGGGGCCGGTTTACTGCTGAGCCATCCTGGCCCGAGGGGCAGCAGCTAGTGAGGACAGACGCCAGGCTAGCAACACCTCCTAAGCAACCAGAGCTGAGGAAACCAGAGATTGGTGAAGACACAAACCCAAGAGAAGGAAAGACCTCCAGGGAACCTTGCTTCACAGGGTTCCCACGGGTGCTGGTGGAGACCTGTCACTGGGTTGCAAGTAAGTGATTTTTCTTGCTATGGTGTCCAGTCTGAAGATGGTGATAGCTGTATCTGCTGCCAGATTTTCCCACCCACCTGGCTGCCCACTCCATACAATGCGTGGGGTCTCCAACAGAACTGGGATCAAGATTTTGGCCATGAATTAAGAGAGCCAGGGACTCCAAGAGCACTAGTGGTCTGTGGGTGTTTGCTCTGCACTGTATGTGTGGTTAGTTATCTCTTCCCAACAGGTAAGCTTCTGAAACCAAGGCACTGTTAGTGTACAATTTCTAGAAACCTTCTATGGCAATGGCTTTTATATTACATGACACCATGATAGTAGAAATGGAATGAGATACTTCTAAGGAATCCAGTCTCCTTATTCTATGTATCTTAGTAAGTTCAAGATTGGTATTTTCCACAGAAAAAAACCCAAAAAACAAAAACATCAGTATAAAAATAGAGGTATAAATGTGATTGAAAATGCTTGAACAACTGGGCATTTTGGTTTTGTTGTGTTCAACAGCATGTTTTTGGTTTGTGTTGTGTTTGTTTCTTCGCTTTTGCACTGCTTACATCAGGAAGATGCATACCTTCTGGAGGTTTTGCTTTTTGTGGGAAGAGAGTTGATGTACACTGTAACCAGAAGTGACTCTGGTTATGGGTTACCTCCAGCACTTGGGACACTGGACAAAGCAGAATAGATGCTGAATCCATGTGGAATTATCCACTGATGGACCACTTTCATTCCTGGAAATATTGGACTGAAGTTTGGATACTGGCCAGGAAAATATTTTGAAATAGGAGGAAATTTGGGTGTTCCTTTTTGTGGAACACAAAAGGATTTCCTCTCACCCAAGAAATCATTCAAGAGAACGGTTTGTGGTAAACTTAGAAGGAAACTGGGCCCTCTAATAAATAGAGCTACAGGCCCTGTACCTGCTAAGACTAGCCCTGATTAAAATACAATAATCCAGCTGCTGCCTTTACAGGTAAGAAAGATATTACCTACAAGGAGTAATTTGATGAAGTTGTCTAATTAACAATAGAACTGTAAATTCAATGAGAAAATCTTTGGGATTTAGAATTATAAAACTTGATCTCCATATTTGTACAAAAGAAGCAAATTACTGAACTTGATTAAGGTTTATTTTCCTGATTTATAAATGACACATCAAAAAGTTCTGCTAAGAACTAATTGACAGCAATTACATGAAGAGTTTTATGAAAGTAAAATTTTGTATAACTGTCGCTTATATAGGGAACTATTTTATGTTTTTTTATCAACTTCATTCCAGTTCTCAAAGTCTAGTACAATATGAAAAGAAAAGGTTTTTCAATTGCCCTCTCTTGAATGACTAGAGGAAGTGAAACTCATAACTGTCACTTGCCACTTGTACAGTTATAAGCATCTTCCAAACTGTAAGCCTTTTTTTCTTGCAAAAGAGTGTGCTTTGGTTAGGCTCTTATCCTTATATACCTTTAAATATTCTATAAATATGCTTTACTCTCATCCTCTTTTTAATTTAAAATTATATTTTAAGTATGTGATGTTGCTTCCTAGGAATGAAATCATCAAGTATATTGGATATTGCTATCTTTATTTGGTCCATAAATTAATAAATCAGTGTTTAGGCATAAATACTCTTGACTGTAGAACTCAATAAAATTTTGCACTCAAGTAAGAGGTATTATGAGCCCCCTTTTCCTCCGTGGATATGTTTAAGTGATAGTAGAAAGATCTGAAATTGGACACAGGCTCTGGTAAAGGGGCTAACTGGTCCCAGAGGAAAAGTTCAGACCCCTAAACCTATTGCTACATATTAGTCTCCATTGTAGACCTGGAAGAATGAAATTGTTAGAAACTGGTCATTCTGTTCCCAAAATGTTTTGTAGTAAAGAATTTGGTAGGATAGTTTATACACATGCTTACGATTTTACCTAACTAGGATGATTGCAAATCTAAGCATACTAGAAATTAAAACAATGGTATTTTGTTCAATCTCCTATTTAGGGAAGAAGCATCCAGATACACCTCATACATGGCATGTGTACTGCAACCAGGGTACTCAGAGACAGATCTGCAACTCTCTACCTACCACCTGAGACTCTTGAAAGCTTATGATGCAAGGATTAGTGTAATATAGACTTTCTTAATTTCTGCGAATCTGATTCTATTTTTTTTAAATAGAATAATTTTTGAAATAGAATAATTAGAATCTGATTCTAATTATTTCTGATAGCCACTCTCAGTATTGGTCAGTTGAGAAGGACATTTGTAAACCTACCTACTGCCACTGGCTACCAGGAGTGCACTGTTACCTGTCATCATATGTGACTCAATCGTAGAAACAGATCTCATTTTTCCCTGACTTGGTTCTCTACTTTTGTGTTAGCTTGGGCTTTGAGGTCTCATCTCTGCTACACAGAAAGAGTGAACCTTTGAGGGAATGTTTTCATCTGTGCGTTTGTGGAGATATTTTTTATTTGGGACACATCTCTTGACTCATTTAAGATCCTGGTTTCCATACATTTGTTTAAAATGCTTTCTTTTATAAACCAGTCTCCATTTTGCTGTACTCCAACCTTATATCCTAGAAAATAGATAACCCTATTGTCTTCAAAGTATTTCTAACTTAACTGACTCAACCTGAAGCTGGCTGAGAATAGCTAACTCTGTGGACAGCTCAAAGACCTTGGTAGAAAAGCTGAAGGGAGGGTCCCAGAAAGAAAATTGTAAATTGAATTTCTGAGATTAGGATTAGGATAGTATATCAGATTTTAAACTAGAACCTCAGATGATAGGGGTCTAGGGGCCATAGTCCCTGGTTGAATATACTGTGCTCAGTGAAATATTCCATCCCTTCTGCTTTAAATGTTAGGGTGAGCCTTCTAGTCCACCAGTCTCTTACTCTCCAAGTTCTTCCAGAGCCTTCATGGTCTAAGCACCTGATTACAAGCTAGAACTTTGGCTCTCATCCAAATTTACTTTCTCCCCTAGGCCCTTGAGCCCTAGGGAAGGATATATATATATATTAGATATATAGTGGATATATTAGAATATATATATATATATATATATATATATATATATATATATATATATATATATATATATTGTTGTTGTTGAACTTATAATGAAATAAAAACTAACTCATGCTTACCTCAGTACATTTCAAAACTCCTCTCTAATTGCTCTCCTATTTGAAAAGGACATGAACCTATATTATGTTTGCTTCCACATTTGAAAATCTAGAGTAGCTTTTGTGGGTAGGGGAGATGAGAAAATCAGACTATTTCATATTTATCAGGAGCAGAGGTATATAGTTCCAACAGGCCTCTAGGGTTCTAGTAAATGTGCCAATTCTGGAATTTAAAGGAACAAACAAACAAAAAAGAATTTCGTAGATCCAGTGGCATCTAAAACTGTAGACCAAAAGGTCTTCGGGTTCCTAGTGAGAAAACAAGTTGCATTCATAACAGGATCTCCTTTGTATTACTCTAGCAAAGACAAGAGTACATTCCTCCCTTTTGAGCTCTTAAATGGCCTCTGGCCAGATTCTTCTGGTCAAGGGTCTGACTGAGTAGGGCCATAGGAATGGTTCCGAAAAGGTTCTGGCTTGTTCCCAACATGCTTGATTTGGTAGACTGGACAAGCACAAAATGGACATTTTCCTCACATCTGTAGAAGTAGATGATCCTTCTACGGAACCATGCTGCTTTCATAGGGAAGTTTAAATGAACATGTTTTAAACCAGAGCAGCTTTCCTTCTTGTTCCTGGAACTCTTCCCTGCCTCCTTTGTCTGCCTAGTCATCAGAGTTCACCCTGGGGAGACTCATCCTCCACAGAGACTTTACCTATGCTGTGTCTCCAAACCCTCAAACTTCCACTGAGCTTTCCCTGGACTCTATTTCGTAATTGAATTTGAGATCAGGTACTGTTCTCAGGAGTTTGTCTTATGTCTAGTCTTCTAGTGAACGTTGACAATGCCCATTGGAATTGGAATGTGTGTGACTGCAGTCCTCCTCCCTGGAAAAGAGACATCAGCAAAGACCTCAGCTCCTGGTTATTTTAATAAAGCTTCATTAGAATCTAAATTTATGAAGCTTTGGGGCAGGGGGATTCAGTCTTCCAAAGGCAATTTTTGTATTTGGGAAAAGATGGGACTTGCACCTTTGAATTTTTACTGGTACTCATTTGTTTATTGAACTATTTCCCTTGTTGTTGTTGTTGTTGTTTTTTTAATCCAGAGGAAATTCTGGATTGATATTGTTAAAAACAAAATGGCAATGCACATGACAGACTTTTGTTCTTCTTTAAGACTGGGTAGTATGCCATTGTATACGTATATCACATTTTCTTTATGCATTCGTCCTTGATGGACATTTGTGTTCCTTCCATATGTTGGCTATTATAAATAATGCTATAATAAACATGGTAGTACAGATATATCCTAAACATATGAATATCCATTCTTTTTAACATATACTATTTTTGACAACATAAATGAACAACATAGATGACTTTATGCTAAATGAAATTTGTCAGGCATAGAAAAAAATGTAGCTACTCCTTGGTATTTAGGCAGTGGGTTCTTGGATCCCCTGTGGATGCCAAAATCTGCAGATTCTCAAGTCTTATATAAAAAGATGTACTATTTGCATATGATTTATGTATATCCTCCCATATATTTTAAATCATCTCTAAAATTACTTATAATACTTAATACAATGTAAATGTGTGTAAATAGCTGTCACATTGTATTGTTTAGGAAATAATGATAAGAAATTGTCTGTTCATGCTCAATATAGATGCAGGTTTTCTCCAAAAAAATTTTTTTTTTAAAGACTGTGAAATAGTTTCTTTATTTAATCAATACAAAGCAAGGACATTGGTAAACAGCTGTTCTACTGTCAGGATGGCACACAGTTCAAAGTAAAAGTCTACAAAGTAAAAATCTACAAAGCTGATGTTGTTTTCTAGGGCACTGAGACCTCAATTGCTGAGATCTGGGGTATGATCCTCATCCAGCATATTTCACTTAACTCTGTCAATATTTGCTAAGTCTTATTAGCATTTATGTCTATGATCTAAATGGTTTTGATCCATTGTTAGTTGAATCTACAGTTGCAAACCCAATGGCAACAGAGGGCCTACTGTGCTACATGATCTCATTTATAAGTATAATCTAAAATAGTTAAACTCATAGTTAGGAATAGAATGGTGGTGCCCAGAAGATGGGGTGGGGAAATGGATTGGGAAAGAGGAAATGATGTAATCAAAATGTACAGTTTCAGTTAGGCAGGAGGAATATTTTACTGATTTGGACAGCATGAGAACTATAGTTAACAATAATGTAGTGTATGTTTCAGAATTGCTAAAACAATATGTTTTAAGTATTTTCACACAAAGAAATAATATATTAATCAGTTTGATTCAGTTATTTTACGAAGTATGCATATATCAAATGTAACACTGTACCTCATAAATATATATAATTGCTATTTATCAACTAAAGGGCAAATACAAATTTTAGAGCTGATAATTTATACTTGTTTTTGAGAAGGTTGATTATTTCCAATTTTATTCCTCAAAATAACATATTCTAGGAATGAGTTGGCTGAAATTTTCAGAGTGAAGGAGTTGAGTTCAAAATGAGTGGATTCTAATCATTAATTGAAGAATAAGACCTGCAGCCAAAATGTTTTGACCTGAGACCCAGACATAGCTGCAGGCAGATTCTAGATCCAGGGACAAAATGGTAAAGTCATCTAATTCAGGCTAGATAATCTGTCTACCTAGGACAAGTAAAACACTTGGTATTAGATAGTCAAAGCCAGAGTGGAAGTAACCAATTCAAGTGGAAAACTAATGCTTTCCAAAAGCAGAAAGCCAAGCTGATAGAAGATGAGGGGAAATTTAAAGAATACTTGTTCATACGGATGCAAAATCCCAAGTGAATCAGTGCCATTTAAGTAAAACTGTCTTTTTTCCTCAAAAATTCAGGGTGCAAACTTTTCATTTCTAGACTTTGAAAATACACTTGCATTTTGAGTTGTGTCCAAGCAATATGGAAATGTTAACTGGGAAGCAGCAGAATTCCCTACAACTGTTTAGTCTCTTTCCAAAAATATAATAGTTTATTTACTTCAAGAGCAGAAAATATTAGGCACAAAGTACTGCAGTTAGACAGGAATAAATTTCAAGACGTCTACTGGACAATAAGCTGACTATAGTTAATGACTTGACTTCTTGAAAAAAGTAAAAGAGTGTGGATATTACATGCTATCACCACAAAAATAGCTATTTGAGTTAATGCATTTGTTACTAGTTCTGCAGTGTATATATATTTTAAAACATCATGTTGTACACAATAAAAGCATTCAATATTGTCAATTTAAAAATAAATAGTTTTGCCCAAAATGGTGGTGCATGCCTGTAATCCCAGCAACTTGGGAGATTGAGACAGGAACACCACAAATTCAAGTCCAACCTCAGCAATTTAGCAAGGTCCTCAGCAACTTACTGAGCCCCTGTCTCAAAATTAAAATAAATAAATAAAAAGGACTGCAAATGGTAAAGCACCCCTAACAAAAAAATAAATTAAATAGTTTTTAAAATTTACCCAGAAACAAGTGATACAGTTTGTTCTCAACTTTATATTTTTCACTTAATAATTGGTTTGGCAAGTCTTTCCGTATGAGCACAGATGTATCTATGTCTCCTCTTTATTACTGACTAGTAGTCTATGATAGCAACATCTGAGTGTTAATTGCATTAGCCCTTTATATTGTGCACTTTGTTTCTCTCTGTTGAGCTAAAAGTGTGTTGTAATAAATATACTTACAGATATAACTTCTTCAAGTTCTGAAAAAAATTTTCATAAGGCAGTTTAATTGTTGGATCAGGGTACATGAAGCTAAGAAAGTACTGATAAATTTCCCTTAAGAAGAAGAAACCCACCAAATTGCACTCTTACGTGAACTGTATGAGGGTGCCTGTTACCTCCATGGACCAATCTGCAGAAGGTCATATCCATTGAGATGAATCTGTATTATCCCTCTATAGAGTTTTACTATTAAAATTATTGATTATGTTAATTTTATCCATACCCTTCAGAATTTCATTATCTTCAGCCATATTTCCTCACAGGCTTCTGCTTCCTAGAAGTCAATGAGTATATTTTTGAAGCCTCCCATAAAAGAAAAAAAGTAGAGCATTGCATTAATATAATTTGAGATCTAATCCCTGTGGGGAAAAGGAATTCTAGTCAAGAGTGCTTTAAGGGCAAAAGGTTTTGCCTCAGAGAATTTAGCTGTGAGTCATTGTGCAATGTTGGAAAAGTGAATTACAAGCCATAATACTAACTGCAGTGAATTAGGTCCATCCCAAAATAGTCAATTTAAATTGGTTACTAAATGACCAAATTGGTCATAAGGTGTGATTCCTATGTATCAACAATATAGATTCTATTTAATAATTGCATTTCCTTTATATCTTTCTCTTACGTAAATGCTACATTTAGTCCCAAGTTAACTTATTTCATGGGTCTTACTATTATCTTAAAAAAAAAAAAAACAGTTGTTATTTGAATGTCATTAGTACAATAGGCTTGGTACACTGTTCATGTCTGATGCAGTGTACAATTGTTTCAAAATACCTTGAAAACTAAGTGAGAAGTTGTTTTCTCCTTATTTGCTATTCTATGTCCTCTTGAAATTGGATTTTAGGATATTATCCTTAGTCTAGGGATCAACTGTCCTAATATTTTGTTTCAGTTTTCTTTATTCTTAACTTACCTTGCTCTATGATTTACATTCTTGTCTGCTAACCTGATTTTTCTTGAAATTCATTAGATAGATAAACTCTCTCTCTCTCTCTCTCTCTCTCTCTCTCTCTCTCTGAGAGAGAGAGAGAGAGAGAGAGAGAGAGAGAGAGAGGTGCACACTCAGAGGATATATCACAATTTCCCAGTTCTCTCTGGCAGAGCTAATCTAGCATTTGTTTTCTTTTCTCTTTCCAGTTCCGGGAAGGCATGTACATTGATTCTTCAGATGCTACAGTTTCTATTCCCGTAGATAGGAAAAAATGGGCACAAAGAAGCTGTGAGTGCTGGGTGGCCACATCCTACATGGGGAGAATCTGTCTCCAAAGTCTGGCTGAATTACAGGCAGGAATCACATTAAGAAACAGGGGAAGCCATTGGGAGTGGGAACAGGAAAGATGACTTCTGGCATCCCCTTTACAGGAGAGCTGAGGGGAAAGAGTTTAGGTGCCCAAAGAGACGAAAAGAAAAGGGATCTTCTATTATGGAATATTGTTAGGCAGGTGTTTACCTCAGCAACTCTGATTTATGTGTTCTATTTGGCATATTATCCTATATAGATCCACTATCGTATTTTTTTTTTTTTTTGCTGTTGTTTCATTTATCCTCATACTCAGGATATCAAATGAGAAGAAAAAAAAATGTACAGAGGTGTCTTATTGCTTCGTAAAGGTAGTTGGATGAAGTGTAATTATCAGCCAGTAGAGTCGGGGGTTCTTTATATGGCACCAGAAATTGAACCCAGGGGCACTCAACCAATGAGTCAAATTTCCAGCCCTTTTTACTCTTTTGAGACATAGTCTCCCTGTGTTATTTAGAGCCCAGCTAAATTACTGGGGCTAGCTTTAAATTTGTGGTCCTCCTGCCTCAGCCTCTTTAGCTGCTGGGATTACAAATATGTGCTACCATGCCTAGCTCTAGGTTGGGGTTCTTCAGCCTGGCAGCCTTCATCAGAATCATCTCAAGGAACTGTAACCTAAGATATTCTGAAGTTGTCTGGGTTGGACCATGGGCTCCTAGGTTTTCAATATAAGCCTCAGGAGATTTCTAATGTACAGACAAAAGCTAGTATGATCTATACCACCTATACAGAGAGAATTTTCTCTCTCTCTCTCTACAGCTCTCAGTACAAAGGTATAGACAGGTGTTGATAAGACTACGTCATCATTTAGCCTTTTTGTCTTCTCAAGGGCTTCAGAATTCATGAGCTACAGATTTGACACAAACACATCTAGTCTTCTTCCCAAGGTCTAGTACCTTGGTGAATTTTTATGTCCATCTAAGCTATCACAGAGCCAAACTAGGTATTAGCCTTCTTTGTTTGGATTTACATGACAACTGTTTCAAAACTCTTTTGTTGGTCACGGATTTAGGATACAATTTATGGATCTATGAGCTTAACTCCATTGCTGAGAAGCTAAGAAATAATAGAGGTTCAAGGAAATCTAGCAGTGTACTCACAGATGAAGTGGACATTAAGGGAGGTCAGCTGGTTCTGACAGTTTCCCCAAAGTTTCAGAGACACTAAAAGCTCTGAAATTTTTAAAATAGAAATAGAATTCAGGTCTTCCATCTCAGGATGACTAGTTATATTAAGTACTTCAAGATCAAGAGCAAAATTTAGATTCTAATCCCATGAAAGAGCCTCCTTTGTATTCCTCTGGGAAGTGACAGAGGGCACTTTTCTTTCACTTGTTGATCCCTAATATGGCCACTAGCCAGGAATTTTTGGTCAAGGATGTAATAGACTGGGTCCACTACACATAGAATTCTAAGACAATACTGGCTCCTTCACAACTTGCTCATTTTAGTGGAGTAACAAGGGATAATTCAGAAATCCTAGAGGATGAGTTCACAAAGCAGTGGGTGTGTTGAGAACATCTGGGTAAATTGGGGAAACTGAGTGTTTTAGAATATTGGGTTGGATCATTTTTCTCTGGGTGACTGGTAAGGAACCAAAGACCTTTTTTGTCTTGGAAAATTCAAGTGGGAACATTTAAGGCTGAACAAGCTTTGCTTTGTATTTTTGGTAAACTCCCTTTCTGCTGGCATTTCTTATTGGGGCAGGAGGCCCTTGAGAGGATCTTTTCACCACTAATCTGCACCCCTTCCTGGCATTTTAGCTGCCACTAAGCTCTTGTTACACTCATTGCACTTGTAAATTGGAATCAGATGCAGGTAGGAGGATTTGGTTTGGTTATCTGGCACAGTTTGTGTTCTTTTAATCCTATTATGTCCACTGACTGTGTCATCCTAAAGCTTAATATGTTTGCTCCCATCCAGAAGAAGATAGACATTAATTGATTATTCTTGAACTATTGGACAATGACAATCTGTAGAATCCACCAGGGTTTGGATGATTTTAATTTCAGTCTCTGCTCCTCGTGAAGATGTAATCATTTTCAGAAATGAATTAAGGTTGAAACTTCATTCTAATTTATTCACAAATCTGTTTCAGATTATTCTTAAATTTAGTCATTTTATTTCATTAATACTTAGAGCATTATTGTCTAATATCATGCTTAGCACTTAATAAGTGTATGTTCCACAAATGAATGTCAAAAAAATAACACCCAGTACAGACTGAATCAAAATTTCACATTTTACATCATATATATGTGTAAATAGTATGTGTCAATCAATAATTTAAAAATACATAAAAAATGATTACACCATGGATAAACTTATTGCAAGATAGGGACATATCAAATTGCAGGAACCGTCATTTAAAGAAAAATTGGAGTTCACTTTAATATATATGAAATAAAAATAAAAATTTTAAAAGTAGTGAATATGATTATATTATAGAGAGACTTACTTGTTTATACAACATTTTTCAAAAGAGAGCAAGCATATTCCAGCATTTTCCAAGGAATCTGAGAGGAATTAGAATGAGGGAAGTAACGAAGACAGAGTTAAGCAATCTGGAAAGCTGGAGCCAGCAAAATCACAGAACAGGGATCCAGAGTAGGTTTATCTTACCTCAGGCAGATATATTTAGGAATCTTGGCCAAAATTTGCACTAAGAGACTCCAAAGCTACATAAATGAAAAGTCATTTAAAATGGAAAATAAAATGGTCTCGGGGTAATAAAAAGTTGTAATGAAGTGATAGCATGCTGAAGAGATGCAAATACAAGAATAATCCCAAGAGTATCAACCAGTTATGCAACAGAGGAGGCAAGTTTTGAGATTGGAGCTTGTGTTTGCACAGAATTACATGACCATTTCCTACCAGATGTTAGGTCTGTTCAGCTGGCTGCCTTTTGGTCTTCACACATAGAAATAGCTCTTTCCCTTGGGAGTGGAAGTCATTAAGTAAAATTGTGATATGTCTTGTATTAATCTGAAAACAAACAAACAAACAAACAAAAAATAAAACAAACAAACAAACACCAGATCCTTATAAACCTGACTAGACTCTGGGAATCTACTGAGAAGTATGCTATACTTTCAATTCCCAGGAGTCATCATCCACCAATATCAACTGTTCAAGCTGGGTCTCAGGACAAGAGAAAAATGAATGACACATTGAGTAGGGCAAAGGATAGGAGCAAGGAGGCTTCTAGATATTTAAGACTTTTGTAGCATGGTGGATTTTTTCCGTTGGACATGTTGGGTTGCCACTCAAAGCCTATTATTAAGGTGCTTAAACATAGTTGTAGACAATTGTTAGAAGAGGAAATACAAGCAAACAACTTGAAAGTAATAAAAATGAAATCTAAAAGTCTGATGAAGAGAGATACAAATAAAGCAGAAGAAAATGTAAAAAAAATACATAAAGAACTTGGAATTTTAAAACCTATTTAAGAAAGCCACAGTATTATATATGATCATTATAACAGATTCTTGTTATTACTTTGAGCTATGAGTAAAAAAAATAAATTGTATTCTCCACATTCCTTGTGTAAATTCCAATAAATTATATAATTATTTCAATTTAAAAGATGGTTAAGCTTTAGTGCTTTAAAGTATAAAGAACAATGATAACTAATATTTATTGAAGTTATATTTAGGCATTTTTCTAGATGCTCTTTTATTTATTTAGTTTTTTATACTGGGGACTGAACCAAGGGGGTACTTAGCCACTGAGTCACCTCTCTAGCCCTTTGTTATTTTGTATTGTGAGACAGGGTCTTGCTAAGTTGCTTAGGGCCTCACTAAATTGCTGAGGCTGACTTTGAACTTATGATCCTCCTGTCTCAGCCTACTGAGCTTCTGGGATTACAAGTACAGGCCGCCATATGGCTGGCTATATATTTCTTAACTCATTCATAATTGTATTACTCTAAGAGGTAGTTATTCTTATCTATTCCATTCTATAGTTGAGAAAATTGAGTTTAAGGACTAAAGTCAAAGAAAGTACCACATTTAAATCTAGAAAATCTAGCTCCAGAACTAAACATTTTTTTCACAAATATTTATCATAAGATACTTCAAACATATAAAAATATAAAAATTTTTGATAGGACTCTGCAATCAATAATTAGTATCTTCAGCTACCATTTTTAGATAATTTATCATATCTCTCTCCATCTGTGCATCCCTCTAATCATGCATTTTTATAATTATTGACATTTACTGAAACAGTTTTAAATATTCATGCAATTGTAATATATAATAAGGAGAGATCCCTTGTTCCTGTTTTCCCCCAATGGTAACAAAACTATAGGATAACAACTAGGATATCTTAATGTTTTAATAATAAGATAGATCACTAAATGAGTATTTCTCCAATAATTAAATTCTCTATATGAATTATAGTCAGTCATATAAGCCATATGTGATAGACTATCATTACTCATGACATAGATAAATAGATAGACAGAATTAGGAATTAACTATTAGGGGTTTTTTTAATATAAGGATATTAGGAAGCACATCATTTTCTAGTTAAGACCTGTTCCTATTTTTAAATACTTCTATATGCATACACCTTAAAAATTGATGTGGCTACAGATGCATAAAAAATTAATAGTAGTCATTAATAAGGATATACCATACATTTTTTAATGATTACACCAGATGTACATGTTGACTTCTTCTCTTATTAAAATTACACTACCATGAAACATCTTGTCCATATAAATTGCTTGACATGTTTACCTAAGTGGTAAGTACCTTTTACTCAGCTTACTAGGGAAAAGTCTACACATTTCAATCTAAAGAGTTAGTGCCAGATTTTCTTCTGGAACTTTTATACCAATTTGCCAGAATATCTAGAATATCTCTAGAATATGGCCTCAGCAGCACTTTCTGTTATTCAACTAATACTTTCATCTTGAATTATTATTCATAAGTTTACTTATGCTTTTTTTAAAGAGAGAGAGAAAGAGAGAGATAATTTTTTTAATATTTATTTTTTATTTTTCGGTGGACACAACATCTTTATATTATTTTTATGTGGTGCTGAGGATTGAACCCAGCGCCCGGCGCATGCCAGGTGAGCGTGCTACCGCTTGAGCCACATCCAGCCCTTATGCTTTCTTTTATAAGTTTTATAGTTTATTTTTTTTAATTTAAATTTCATTTTTCATTTGGGTAATAGAGTCACCTAGCATTTACCTGGATAAGAAAAGTATATGGAGCCAGGGTTAATAGGGATTACCCAATTATAAATCCTCCTATATATGCTCCCCAAACAATGGAGTACAAAAAATAAAGCAAATAAAGCTGCACAAAACTCTCACCGTCAGCATAACCAGAAGGCAGAGAATGCTCAAATTTCAAAAAGCAATAGAAGAAAAGCAAAACCAAATCCATTTGTACTTTACATCATGATCCAAACCCTTTATGGAAATTGAAGTTAGGAAGAGAGAGAATGCCACTGGTAGTGACTAAAATTGTTTTAAAATAACTGACAGAAAGGGAATGCCCACCCTAACTGTAAAATTCTTGGGGTTAAGGGGGGAGCATTTTCCACAAACTTTCTTGCATCCGTTATTAAATACCTCTATTTTCCACTATAATTTAGACAAAACACTTAATGTTTTTGTAGATTCTATATTATATATACTGATAGTTCAAGTTATGCTTAATGACAATAACAAAATCAGCATGGGAAAATAAAACCATATGGTAGATTAAAAGCCAACTTTGAATAGTCTTAAATTCAAGAGAGAATTAAGTTTAAGACTAATAGCCAAGACCACAGTCATTTTCAAATGGCTGAGACATTAATAATAACTCAGCCTCAAACTGCCAAATATGCAGCACTTGGGCACTGCCACTGACTCCATTGCTACAATTGTCACTGAAGTTGCCAAAAGTTGCTACTGGAACTTCTGTTTGTTTTGCAAAAATGGATTGTCTACAGCCCCTCTTACATTATATCTCCAGGTCCAAATTCAAAATCTTCAGTGTATGCATTTGATTGGTTTAGCTGAAGAAATGTGATAATATCTTAAATTCATGAGAGATAAATTATTTTCTGTATTATCTGGCTCACTTTTTCACTTCCATTGCAGGAACTCTCCTACAATGAAATAACAAATTCCCTAAATCTACTCAGTGGGTTAGAGGATGGGAACATAGCTCAGTGGTAGAGTGATTGACTAGCATATATAAGGTCCTGAGTTTGATCCTCATCATTGAAATAATAACAATAATAATAATAACAACAACAATAATAATAATGGAGGGTTACCAGGTTAGGCAGTATATTGTCCTTTCCAAATTAATGTTGACTCTGCTTCCTTATCTTCAGTTTTACAAAATGTAAAATATTTGACTTTGGTAATATTTGCTTAAAGTTTCTAGCCATTTCCACCTGACATTAACCTGACAACTACTTAACAATAAAAGTTGGTGGCCAAGTGGACATTTCTAAAGGATCCACACTGAAGTATCAATTGTTTAGACTTGCCTTAAAATTTTTAAGTTTGCATGCATTTTTGTGGTATAATTTAAATGTATACAAATTTAGATTTAAATGCAACCTGATTAGCATTCATCTCCACCACCTAAGCAGCTACACAATGATGGAGAAGTTATGAAACTGATCAAGTTCTGTCTCCACATCTGTATGGCAATCATAAGGATGATATAATGAGAAACATGTAGTCTGGTGCCTCAAAACTGGTAGTCATTCAGTAAGAGTGGTCATAATTCAATTGTCAATACATTATAATGAATGTTGGTTCATATTTGAATTTGAAATTTAGGGAAAATAGTTTTTCTTTGATAATTAACCCCATATTTTGCAGGATCCACTTTTAATTTATACCCAAAATAAACCATTTCCAATTCAATCAGCAATTTAAATTATTAGTACAACTATAATTTGTTAGAGTCCTAGCCTGAGTTGAATGTGATGCATTTATTGCCAAAAACTTACTTTAGCTATTCAATTTTTTAGGAAGGCCTTCTAATGGACAGATTAACTATTAATCTTTCTGTGTTTTTCAGTCTTTAGTGCTGTATTAAGATAGCTCACTGAAAAGCATGGTGCCTGAACCATATTATATAAATACCCCACAGAAATGCTTTTACTGAATTATTATTTAATGATTAATAATTTACAGTCTGCTTTCAACCATCTAGAAGTCCAACTCATGCCAGTTCCATTTGACAAATGCAGCCTTGCTTTGCAATGCTGTAGAAGACAAGGCCTTCTAGCCATTCATTCTTCTAGTCAACAATCCCACTAATTCCATTCAGTGTCAGAATTATCACCGAAAGCGTCTTCTAGGATAAGTGGGTTGGGAGAATTCATATTGATGAAGCCAGTAACATGGTCCCAGGATTTCTGTGTTGTCTGATTTAATCTTTACAGCATTGAGAGATGCATGAGGGCTTCTAAATTTTACATAGGAGGAAAGTAAGACTTGAGAGATGTTATTGAGGTCTCATATCTAGTAGGTAGCAAAATGAGGAGTCAGACTATTTTACCATGGAGTAATAACAGAAAAAATAGAGAGAAATTATACTGGACAATGCAATAAGAAGGCAGGCTATCAAATTGAATCTTGAGGTCTCAATGAAAGAATGAAAAATATGCAGATTCTTTTTCCATTAATGGAAGCATCTTTGCAGTAAGTTTGAAACCTCCCTTTTTGCCTACTTTTAAACAAGATATTCTTTATATAAATAGGTGTAATAATGTTTGTTAGCCATCAGACTAGGTCCCTAAAAACATCAGTAAGAATTCACTGTAAGTAATTCAGTAAGTAAATCAGTAAGAATTCACTGTAGTGCAAACAGATGTAAAAATGCTTTTGATTTTCTAAATTTAATGCTGTATAGGTTTAGTTTAGTTAATAGTGTAGTCCCAAATTTTAGGTCACCTGATACTGTGGAACACATTCAATCCAAAAATCTTAACATTGGAAGGTTCCAAAATTATAATTTATTAATATTTCCAGTAAATATTTGGACCCATTGCAATCATCCCACCCACTGTCAAGTCCATGCTTCCCAGTGCCAGTTAAGAAAAAGGTCTGTTGCCCAAATCAAGTCATTCTGTTTTTGACAGCTATTGAGAAAACTCTTTATTGACTTGAACCAAATCTGTTCTGGGTTCAGCTCACTGACCCCAGTTCATTCTTTCTTAATAATATGGATGTCTCATTTTCCTTCCATATCTCTCATACCTGAAAATAGTAAGGATTCATTTGCATCTTTTCTGCCTCAACTGTTATACATCCTTCCTTCTTTCTGTTGGTTACTATATGGATTCTTTTTAATTCAACCAACATCCTGTCCTCACTTAAAAACACTCTAAGTAAGAAGACAGTAGAATGAATCGAACATAACTTTCCTATATTCATCTATGAATTCACAACCAACGTAACTCCACATCATGTACAACCACAACAATGGGAAGTTATACTCCACCTATGTATAATATGTCAAAATACACTCTACTGTCATGTGTATCTAAAAAGAACAAATAAAAAAAGAATTTAAAAAAAGGAAGAAGAAAAAAACACTCCAGTTTTTGTACACACCTGTGAACTGAGAGGAGAGCAAAGGGACTTCCCCTCCATCTTTCATCAATACAGTCAAGGTTGTATTAGTTTTCTTGCCAGACAAAAATTGTTATTGATTTATAAGTCTCATTACTATCAAGTAAATTTCCTTGACAGTTTTTTTTTTTTTTTCTGCCACAAGATCACATCTTTTCTCTACTGTAATTTTGAAGATTGATTTATTTAGGTCAAATTTCCAAGACTTATATGTATGGCTTTCATATATTATTCCATTAGATTTGGTCTACCATTCTAAGGTATCAAATTTTATCACAATTAAAATTCACATTTATTCTGTGACAATTACTGGGTATCAATTACACCCATTAAACAATTATCATTATTTAACTCAATTTTATGACTGAAAAAACAGGTTCAAATATATTAGATAGTACATTTAACTGATATCTTTCAGAATTTTAGTAATAGTTTTGGATTTGAATGTAGATCTACCCAATTTCAGTTTCAAAGTTCATGATGTTATTTTTTTTATTCCACTGATTTATTTCTCTACCACAACCTAAATTATTGATATGTCTGATAAGTCATGTAGGAAACCAAAGGCTTTGATACGTCATATTTGTTGGTCAAAGGGGTTGTGGATAAAGTGCTTGGTAAGCCTATCTTCTAGTATTTATCCAGCACAGATTTTCATATTGAGACATTTTCAGAATTAATTTACTAAACATTTAGTTTGTTTTCCTTATTAAATAATCAAGGCCCGTGTTGAGTACATAAAGCACAAATAGAATTGGTTTTTGTACAAAGAAAAAAGTCCATCTACAGGAATGAAGATGGTGTTTAGAGGCACCCAGCACTCACCCACTTTCTTTTTTTTTTCACTTACTTGCATATGATTTATTCAATTTTGGCATGAATCTTTCAAGAAGAGTCTTCCCAGACCTTATAAAAAACTGGGAAAATTAGAAGACTTCCCACATTTCTCACATTCTCAGGGCTTCTCTGAGTATTTTCATATATGAGAAGGAAAACAGGGCTGAGATGGGAAGCTGACAGAATGTACCCAATCTTCCACATTCTGAGGTTTGTTTTACAGTGTGAGTGAAATGACTTTGAAGGCAACAGGGAAAATGGAATGATTTTCCAAAATCTTCACATTTAAAGCATTATTCAGTTAGATCTAGTAGTGTTTGCCTTTAATCCCAGAGACTCGGGGTCTGAGGCAGAAGGATCACAAATGTGAAGCCAAACTCAGCACCTAAGCAAAGTCGTAAGGAACTCTGCAAGTGCTTGTCTCAAAATAAAAAGGAAAAAGGTTGTGGCTCAGTGATAGAGGACCACCAGACTAAATCCTCAGTACTATTTATAGATAGATAGATAGATAGATAGATAGATAGATAGATAGATAGATTTGGACATGTGAGCACTTTCTTCTCTTTGATTTTGACAAGAAATGTTGATTCACAACATTTCACATTCAAAGAATTTTTATACAGAAAACTTACTACATGTTAATGAGTGAAACATTATTAACAGAAGACTTTGCCAATTGTTTTCATGAGTATGATTTCTCTGCACTCTGGGTTCCTTCATTTAAGTGAAGCTGAGCAGATGTAACAAAGGCTTTTCCACATTGTTTACAACCATAGCACTCACCCACTTTCTGGGGGATAGGATCAAATCACCTGGAGAGCAGCTTCTCATAAAAGAGATGACTGTGGGAGAACACTGAAGTTCAATAGTGGACAGAGACTTGGAGAAACTCAAGGCCTTTGGATAATGGAACAGAGGGTGAAGCAGTTTCCCAGAATCAGAAGGCAGTGTGGCAGAGGGTGGGGACTGAGGTAGAAGAGGGACAGTTCCAATGAGCACCACTAGAACAGGAATCAATCAACTATTTGCAGAAATATAGTTTAAACAGGCAGTCAACCTAGGATCATCCTCATACCAGTCTGCTCTAGACAAGTTTACTACACTTAGCAGTGTATTCTCATGGAACTTTCTTGAGAAAGTCCTGTCTGACTTGCTGTTCCGAGAGTCAAAGATTCCTGCATTTTCCAGCCTCTAGTTCTTCATGAAGGTAATACTACACTGACTTAATGGAGGCAGCTGCCTCCAGAGTCAGTTTGGACTTGGGGAGAGCCTCTGATGCAAAGCTGCTGAGAACTATATGCCCTGGCCAACTGGACTGTGACATGTAAGGAAACTGAAGATGCTTCCACTTTAAAACTGGCAATTCAGGAAGTCAGCTGCAGGAGTCTAGGCGAAGGAATAGTCAACTTATGATTTTGCATGGGAGCAAAGTCTCAGAACAGCAGAATCATAGGCAGTAGATTGTATGGGGCCAGCTGCCAACCCCTGGCACAGATAGTTGTGATTCTTTAATATCTACTTGCCCTCAATGGATGCAGCATAAAAAGTGTCAGAGTTCTTGACACATTGCAAAGCCCAACAACAGCCCTGCCTTGTGAGTGCATAGTGAAGAGGGCACTTATTCCAGATGAATTCCATACTCCACACTAGGTTAGTGCCATGCTGCAATATCAGTGTTTGCAGCACTCTTGGAGTGCACAGTCTAAATAAATCCAGACTAAATCCTCTCCTCCAGAGCTCTGAGTTCCACCCTAGTTCACTCTAGCATGCAAGGCAACTCAGTTATTCCAACTGACTTCAGCAACAGACCACTTCAGCTAGTTGACTGACAAGCACCACAAAGCCAAGAAGCATGAGTAATCCCCAGACTTTGCTGTCTTGAAGGGGTGGACAGCCTAAGAAGACATGGAAAGAACCTCTGAAAAGCACAGGTCTCAAACAACCAGTCTTGTCTCCATAATCCAGCATGATGGAGAGGACATTTTTACTCTCCATTAATCCTATTTTTTTGGTGTGTGTGTTTGTTTGTTTATATGTGTATATATAAATGTGTGTGTGTGTATATATATACATACATATTTTTCTTATATTCCCTTTATATTTAATTTTTCCTTTTTACTCTGTTTCTAAATTAATTTTACTTTATATAGACACATACACTTATATGATAAAAAATTTGCATTTTATATAATATATATATCTTTTATATACATATGTATATGAATTAGATATTTACACATACTTACATAGATATGTAGTTTTTCTACTCCTTAGTCTCTTAACTTTTTCTTTTTTCCTTGGTTTCTCTCTTTTTGAATTAATTTTACTTTTTATTATTTTTTAACTTTTTAGTTTATTCTATATTATTTTCCCTTCTCTTTTTTGTTGTTGTTGTTCTGTTGTGGTTGCTTTTATTGGGATTTTACTTTATTCCTTTCTCTGGTTTTTGTTGTTTTTATTATTGTTTGTTTTCTTCTTCTATACAGTCTTGTGTATCCAACCCAGCACCTTGAGCACATTAAGTGGGTGCTCTACTGCTGAGCTACATGCCCGGCCCAGCTTAGAGAAATTATTCCATACACTAGCAAGCAATAGTCTGTCCCTGAGGCATGGCTGGGTCATGAAATCCTACTCCTAGACATTCACTGACTTCAGTAGCAGCAGAGAAAAAAAAAAAAAAAAACAATGGTTGTGGATACCACATCAAGAGGGACCTCAACATAGGTTGCCCTCACAACCGGTCAGACTGCCCACATTGCTGACAAGACTGAAGGAGTAACCACACAGGTGTGCTCACATATTTTTCTGAGCATACCACATCTGCCTGAAATACCAGAAGGACTCCACTTATGCAAGACCTATAGAGAAAGTGAGTCCCTCAGGCTCCAATGCAGTTATGCACTGCATCAAAATTCACTAATAAAAGCCAAAGAAGCAACAGGGCAACTATGCTATGAAGTCCAATTGGAATTAAAGTCAGCACTACACAGCAAATTGATATTCCAGAGCAAATCATTGAAAGAAGGTTGCTTGCAAAGAAAGCTCTCATATAAAAATGGAAGAGACATCCATCTCAATAAATCAGCAAATCTCAACACAGAAACACAAGAAATATGAAAACACAAGGCAACATGGCACCTATAAAGTTCAAGGTTCTCTAGTTAGTGATTCCAAAGACACCAAAGTTAATGAAATGGCAAAAATTTCAAATGAACAATTTTTTTAAAGTTCAACAACTTCCAAGAGAATACATTATAGCTAAATGAATTAAGGATGACAATTTGGGATGCAAAGAGGAATTCAATAGAGAGAGAGAGATTTTAAAAAAATGAAGCATCAATCTTAGAAATGAAAAGCTCAATAAGTCAAATTAAAAACTTCATTGAAAGCCTCACCAATAGAATGGATCAGTGGAAGAAAAAATATCAGACCTTGAAGACAAGGTTGGGAATTTTCACATACATTAATAAGTAAAAATAAGAAAGAATGAAAAGAATATGTAAGATTTCTGGGACACCATTAAAATACCAGACATGCAAATGATAAGAATAGACAAGAGAGAAGAGTTGAAGACAGGCTGAACACAGGTTGAAGACACAGAAAACTCATTGATGAAACCATATTAGAAAATTTCCCAAATCTTGAGAAAGACAGACATGCAGGTGCAGGAGGCATTTAGAACCTCACATAAACATGACCATAAAAGAACTTCTCTACAACAATATATTATACTTAAATTGCCAGAAGTACAGAACAAAGAAAGAATATTGAAAAATGCAAGAGATAAGTGGGCTGGGGGTGTATAGCTCAGTGATAGAGCACTTTTTTAACATGTGTGAGGTCCAGGGTTCAAAACAGAAAAATAAAAAAATCTATAAATGTGAAGTGCTGAGTCACACTGAAAGGCAAAATCTCTGTCCATAGTGGCACACACCTGTAATCCCAACTATGTGAGGAATGAGCAGGATGATTAGAAGTTCAAGGCCAGCCTGAGCAATTTAAGGAAGACCCTGACTAAAAGCAAAAGGACTACTATAATCATACCTGACACAACAGGCTTTAAGCCAAAATCAGAAGAAACAAGCATCACAGCCATGTGGATAAAGAAAGGAATTCATCAAGGAAATGTGACAATTATACCACTAAATTTTGGAGAACCCAATTTTATAAAACAAACACTACTGGACAAAGAGTGAGAGGCAAGACTCCATATAATCATAGTAGTTGACTCCAATACCCAACTCTGACCAATAGATTGATCATCTAGACAAAAAATAAACAAAGAGATTGCACTTTTAAATTACACTACATATCAAATGTATCTAACGTACATCTACAGAATATTCCACTCAGCTACAGAATATACATTATTTTCCTAATCATACAGAACTTCTTTTCCAAAATAGGTCACATTTTAGGATATAAAGCAAGTATTAACAAATTCAAATTTTTTTTAAATTTCCTACATCTTGTCAGATCATTATGGAATGAAACTAAAAATGTTATTGCAAGAGAAACTACAGAAATAATGCAAATAATTGGATACTGAATAACACACTTCTCAATGATCAAGGAGGGAGTTATTGGAGAATTCAGGGGAAATCTTTTAAATTCATGGAATTAATCAAAATGGAAACATGATATACCAGAATCCATAGAATATTAAAAGCAGTACTTAAAGGAAGTTTATAGTTATGAGTGCCTACATTAATAAAATAGAGAAATCTCAAATAAATAACCTAATGATGTATTTTAAGGTCTTAAAACTACAAGAACAAACTAAACTCAAAATCAACAGAAGGAAAGAAATACTAAAGATCAGGGCAGAAATAAATGAAATAGAATATTTTTAAAGTAATGCAAATAGGAGATGGGTTGTGGCTCAGCAGTAGAGTGCTTGCCTTGCATGTGTGAGGCACTGGGTTTGATCCTCAGCACCACATAAGTAAATAACACAATACTTTTAGTTTATTTATAGATGTACAACTAAAAAAAATAAAATATCATAATACAAATAATAAATGAAACAGTTGATTTTTGAAAAGAAAAGTAAAATTAATAAGCCCTTAGCTAAATTTACCAAAGAAGAGAAAAAAACCTATATATAAAAGGATATGAAAAAAGGAACATTACAACATATACCATTGACATTCATAAAATCATTAGGGATTATTTTTAAAAATTATATAACAATAAAGTGGAAAATCTAGAAGAAATGAACAAATTTCTGGACTAAAAGTGAACTACTAAAAGTGAACCGAGAGGATATAAAAGACCTAAATAGATGAGCAATGAACAATGAGGTTGAAGCAGTAGTAAGAAGTCTCAACAGTGTTATATTGAGCATATTCAAATGTATCTTCATGTTATGTATGATAATAATTCTTAGCAAACTTTCAATAAGTTTCAGTTTTGCACATGATATTGAACAAAGACATTTGGAAAATAAGCAAATTTTGAGGTGAGCAAGAGTGAATTTTTATATCATTAGTCTGGGAAAGGGAGCTGCAAGTAGACATATGCTGATCTTTCTAGTCCATAATCCCCTATTTAAACTTGTTCCACATCCAATACCTGGAACATATCTTGAGGACTTTTGAATAAAGCAACCATTTCCGATGTGAAGTTGTCCCTCTTTCTGGTCACAGGTGACTATTTTAAGAGGAAATGGATCCATAGGCTGTGGTAGGTTCATTAGAATAACCTTTTACTTATTTATTTTTGACACATAGGTTATTAGTACACATGGGAACTTAAACTGAACAATCAAAGTTATGACTGTGATATGTTTTTGGTGGGTATATTCTTAGAAGTACATGAAGGAAGGCTTGTTCCAGTAGAATGAAGCAACATGAAAAGCAATGCAAAACCCAAAAAATTTATGATCCCATGAAAGACACAGGTGGTCAATCCAATAGATTTTCCATCGTACATTTATGCCACAGAAATATACTATGTGTTCTCCCCTTGGGTATTTATGAGATTGCCTTTTTTATCTATAATTGTTTATATCCATCATTTACCTATGTTGGTAGTGGATGTATAATTTTTATAATAAATCTTATTCCATTAATATTAACTCACCTTTTTCTTCTGATTAATAGACAAACAAAATATTAAAGTATTAATTCAATTTTTCACAACAGTGAAAAATTCTGAAGTAGACACATGTTCTTGTGAATGTAATTTCTTTCTTAAAAGTTTTTTTTGTATTTGTAGATGGATAGAATTCCTTTATTTTATTTGTTTTATTTTTATATGGTGCTGAGGATGGAACCCAGTGCCTCATGCATGCTAGCTAGACAAGCACTCTGACAGTGAGCTACGGCCCCAGCCTGAATGTAATTTCAGTTGTAGAAAATCTCATAAAAGAAATTCAGCTAGTGCCAGCACTGTGAAATACATGGCATATGATATAAAATGACACAACATCTAGTACAAAATTCCTTATTCTTTATTGCAATAATAAAATTACAGGAAAAAAATAGGCAAATAAATAAAGGAAACCTGTCAGTTGGCATTAAGTAAGATCAATTGAAGAGAAAATTTTGACACGAATTGGAATAGAACGAGTCAGCAAAACAGTTGGTTTTGACCAATGATTCAAAGAGATTTCAATCAATTATTAGCCAGGTCCATATTATGTACCACCCACTCCTAGGGCCAATGTTAATTTGGAACTCACCATATAAATCAAGCAGGAGCAGTTGACAACCTCCTGATAATGCTACAGATAGGAGCCAATAGTCCTCCACTGGATACCAAAGACATAGTGGGAAGATTGTAATAATTAATATTGTCGATTGGCCAACGTGAAAGATTCATGATAGATGGATAGAGAGAGAGGGAGACACATATTCCTGTATAACAAACTCCATTACAGCATTACTCTGCCTTTGCATCATGGAATTATCAGAATCTCAACACAAATGCACTTATCACATACAAAAAAAAAAAAAAAAAAAAGAATGTTCAAGTAATGAGTAAATAAAGCCAACTGAGTCACTTGTGAAATTATAAATTAAGTCTAATATTAAGTCTAACAATTTACATTTCTATAGAATTCAGCAATGTACTCCATAAATATATGTATTTCTTTTGCTCTTCTCCATTCTAACAATATTCTAGGTTTTGTAAATTAGATTTTCTTAATAAACCCAATTTTTATATGGAACTGAAGAAAAGTAATTTCTTACAGGTACAAAATTGGAAATGTTGGATTCTCCGGAATCAAAGGGCCTTGTCCCTTTCACGGAAGAATCTCTTAAACTTATAAAACAGCATATTGCTAAAAAACAAAACGAGAAACATGAAGAAGATGATTTAAAGCCGGACCCTACCTTGGAAGTTGGCAAAAAGCTTCCATTCATTTATGGAGACCTTTCTCGAGGAATGGTGTCAGAGCCCTTGGAAGATGTGGATTCATATTACTATGTGAAAAAAAATGTGAGTATTAATTGAAATTATTGTGATTACATTTTCATTATTTTATTTGAAGACAATGCAAAAGATATAATTGACATAGGACAAAAAAAGAGTGAGTGAATGAAGAACTGATAAAGATAATTTTATATTATACAGAACTACCTAAGATATATTATTTGGGGAATGCAGACATTTGAGATTTTATCAGAACTGCTATATATTGGTTGGGTAGTTTTTATTGTTAACTTCTTAATGTATATACTATGTGCCTTCATGGAAGCAATTTGTTTTATGACAGCAAAGTTGATTAGCTATTTATGGTTATCAATTTTAAAATAATTTTGAGATATTCAGAATAAACACAACTATTTAAAATGGCCAACTTGGTGAGCTTCCTCAGGAGACAGGAAAGTGAATCGAATCTGTATGAGTTTTTTAATCACTTTTTCTCATTTATTCCTTCATATTTTCATACCTGATCTCCAGAAAGACTTGTGGCACCTATTAATATATCCTAGAACAAGCACAAAATGCTGAACATGAAAATAATTTTGCTTAGAAAAGATAGATCTGTGTGGAATGATGAACCTGAAAGTCCTCACTGAGGAAGTAAAATTTGAATTAAAGCTTGCAGAACACTTCTGATTTTAATAACACAAAGGGAGAGCCTTTTAGAAACAGGCAAGAGCAGAGATTGTTCTGGAATGTGGAAAAGAAAGGCTGATCATGTGACTGGGAACATGGTTATGTTGCAAGTTGTGGGAAATAAGATGAGATCATGAAGATGTCAACAGGGATTTAATGTGGTAATCAAAGGACAGATATGAATAAAGTGATTAAGTAAAGTCAGTCTGGTAGATTTCTAAATCACTATTACATAAAGTCAAAAAATTGAAATATGAGGGAGAATAATCCAAACTGCTGGATTTGAGGTCCAGAGTATAGTAGGGGCTTAGAGAAGAGGGAGAGAACAAACCTGACAAGAAATAGAATCTGACTGACAAAGAATGCCAGGATTTTCAGCTTGGAAGAATGGTTGGAGCCATTGACAAAAATGAAGTAAATATAAAGTAGATTAAGTTTCCGGGGATGAAGAGGAGCTTCATGGTAGACAAATGTGATTTGATATTCTTGTAGTATTTTCAAAGATGTTATAAAATTAGTGAAATAAATTTGAATTGAAGTCTCTGGAGACAAAGTGCGTTTTTGTTTGTTTGTTTGTTTTATATTAATATAACTCTGGAATACCTTTCATGATTAGAAAATAAAAATGTGTCAGCTGCATAATCTTGAGTGTTCTTTACAGTGCAAGTCTTCATCTCCATTATTTCAGCATTTAGTTGTTGGTATGCCTAAGCGATAAGATTTCTATGGCACAGTATTAGTAGCTGTGATGTAGCAGAGAAAAGAGTATTTTGTCCTGTATATGATATGGTAGGCAAAGGCAGACTTGATATTGAAGACAAAGACAAGGCTATTGAAAATTAGTGCAAAGCCCAGAATTACTCATGGTCTAGTTGCCATGAAAAACGTGGGGCAAAAATCACAAGAATAGTTTCATGTAAAAAGTGCTGTGATTTATCAGTGACACTGTGTTATTTAAACACTTGAGTTGTATTCCGTTTATTCTGTTAAAGATAAAACATAGAAACAAATGATTATAAAATTAATACAAATTTGAGCCCTTAAAAATTGAGAAACCATTTTATCTGTAAGTATTCATCCCTTTGCAATGACACAAATTAACTGGTTACATATATATTACATCTTGTGTGAAGTTTGAAATTGTTCTGGAAAACAGCATAGAAAGAACACTTTAAGTAATCAGATTTATTTTCTTTATTTCTTTTTAGATTTTTTCTCTTTACATCGAAAAATCAAAAGGGGAAAATTCAATAACAGACAAACATTCTTCATAATTTCAATGAATATATACAAAAAAAACACATACATATGCTCCCATACATACATATATATGTATATATACACATATATAAATACATACAAGAACACACACTCATAGAGATATGAAATTCAGTTTCAATTTTAGGACACTTCTGATCATTCATCACATTTGTTAGAATTTTAATGCTTTAATATCCCAACATCTTAAGTTTCCATAATATAAAATTTTGGATTAGATATGTTTATGTAGTGATATCAAAGAAATCAGATTTTATTTCCCAGATAATTGTTAATGATTAATATAGTATTTTCATACACTAAATCATATTTACTATTGAAACCAACATTTAATTTGTTCTTTAATAAAATTAACTTTTATACTTTCCTTACATTCTGAGATGTGACACTTCTGGTACTTTTAAGTGTGTCTTCATGTGCCATCAGGATACAGTAGTCTTCCTGTTATGCTGGTGCTGTGGAGACCTGGTGGTGTGGTCTAAGGCAACTTTCTTGACTATAGCAGTGGCAGGACAAAACAAAATGAAACTGGTAGATGAGCACATAAAAGTAAATATGAATGAAAACTGTAAAAATCTTTTCATTTGACTTAGTCTGTAGAAGGATATCAAAAAGATATATAGCTGTTAAAATCCTAGATGGTAATGATAGTTGGCAATGTTACATAATTAATGAAATTCCAGTTCTACATTCTTATTTCACTTCATTTGTTTTTTCTTCTTATAGACTTTCATGGTGTTAAATAAAAAGAGAACAATCTTTAGGTTCAATGCTGCTTCCATCTTGTGCACATTGTCTCCTTTCAGTCCCATCAGAGGAACAACTATCAAGGTTTTGGTGCATCCATATCCTTTGCTACTGGCTTGTGGACTGTGTTTTAAACTGTGCTAATACTAAATTCAACTATTCTGTACTTAACTGTTGCTGCCAAACTTTTCTCTTTCAAATTGATATCTCACATTAGGTGATAATGAAATGTGAATAATGCTCCACTAGTTATTCCATGTTTGAAAATACATATGAAATATATTTTCTAAATACCCATAATAGTAGAAATTAACAAATATTAATGTCCATTAATTTTCAATAATGTTTTCAGCATTTAAAAATATTTTATTATGTGTTTTTATAAAGTTTGATTATAGAAATATTTTTTCTAATATCATTTATTATCCACTATTCCTTGACTGTAGCTCACCTTTTTCCGACTGTTAATTTTAATTAGCGTCCTCATTGATTGCATATTTATGACTATGACTAATTGGTCAATATGGATAACAGCAATTGAGTAAGTTTATAAATTTTATTACACATAATGTCACATATTACTATATTTTCATTTTTAACATTTTGTAATTTTGATGTCATAACATTAAGTTACACAATATATTATATACTATAACATTACATGATATAGTACTTATACTTTATATATAATAAAATATTTAAGGTATATAATGTATTTATACCTGCAACAGAATGAGTGAATTCTCCAAATAAAAATTATCATATTTATCAACTCATTAATTTTAGTATTTTTGTACCCTTTCATTATTCTTAGTTAGATTTTAAATACCTCTATTTCTCAATAGATTAACATAATATAAATGTTTGAGACTTTAGTTTAATGATTTTGTTATAATCCTTATGGAGGATATAATTTCAAACTTAATATTAATGATTAATATATTTTAGTGCCTTGGGTCTTAACTCTTGTAACCCAACACCTGATTTGTTTCTAACTCAAATAACTTTTTTTTTCTCCTTTTCATTTATTAAGAAATTGTTAGGGCTGGGGATGTAGCTCAGTGGTAGAGCACTTTCCTAGTATATCAGGGTTCAATATCCAGCATTAAAAAATAAGAAAAAGAAAGCAATTGTTATTGTTCTGTTTTTCTTTCCTCTGCCACGACTTGAATTAGACCACAATAATAGAAAGACCCTTTGAAATTTCTAGGTAGAGACTTTCTTGAAGTTATGCCCCTGAGCTTTATAAATTCCTAGAGCTGGTTGACTTTGGAAGGTAACTCTAATACTGGTTCACCAAAGATATCTTTGTGTTTATATATGTATAAAATAAAGGTAAATCTTACATATTTCCTCAATTATTGTTAACTATTGTGCAATCCTAATGTTGAGTAAATTTGATATTTTTATTATTTACATAGATGAGAAGCCTATCATCTCTGAGACAGAAATAGCTAAAAGAAGTTGGTAGCCAAACTCATGGCTAATGCCACAAGAGGTAACCATACTAGGAGACCTATCTAAAATTATACTCAAGTTCAAGGGCACTTGCTGTTTTGTTTGTTGTCTGATTGGTTGTTTTGGCCTGCCTACCAGACATGTTTTTACCTTTCTGATGACTTATTTTCAAATACCAGATAGTCACTTACAGATACAGTATTTCAGAACTGACAGTATGTTATTCTCACTTTTAAAATTTATGTGAAAAATTCTCTACAGGAATACTTTACTTGGAATTTACACATTTGAAATACTTGTCAAAATCATTGCAAGAGGCTTCTGGGCAGGATCTTTTTCTTTCCTTGGGGATCCATGGAACTGGCTTGATTTCGGTGTAACCTTATTTGAGTGAGTATTTCTTCAAGTTGCAAATACCTGAGTCTTTTGCTAAACAAGTGCTTTTCACTTAAAAATTGAGTTCTACAAAAACTTCTGCTTCCAAAACTTCAGCAAATAAAGAATATTTCATGAGTCACAGTTGTAGTGAGTCTCTTGGGCACTATTTCTGAGTGAGTCCTCAGAACATGCAAAGAGAATGAAAGAAATGAGATGTTTTCTATCTTGAGCAAAAATGATAAAGATTGAATTTGTACATTTTAACTGATTTTTTTTTTCACTGAGTAGAGAATTCCCTGAAGACTTAGGCCATCCTAGCATAATTGATTCTCAGTCCTTAGTCAACATTTCATTCCGCTACATTGCTTGGACCAGTAAATATCCTAAATATCAGAATAAGATATTTTAAACACACACACACATTTTTCTGTAGTGTTATATATAATTCTAATCGTGTCTTGTTATTTTTTCAATGCTTCTATTTAGTATTTTTTCAGTAGATATAGAAATGATATTATTGCCTTCAAGTTTCTTTTAAAATAATTTAAAATGATACTCTAATTTTAGTTTTTGGTCAATTAAAAAATTACCTTTATAAAGAGTTTAAGCAGTTTCTGCCATATTGTAAGCAAGCAAAAATAATAGATTAAAAAAAGAACTTTTATAAAGAGTATAAACCAAAGACCAGGTGTGGTGGTGCATGCCTGTAATCCTAGCAACTCAGAGACTGAGGCAGTGGGATTGTAGGTTCAAGGCCAGCCTCTTCAACTTAGTGAGAAACTATCTCAACAGAAAACATAAAAAGTGCTGGGAATGTGGTTTAGTGATTAAGCTCTAGGTTTAATTCCCAGTACACCCTCCCCCCCAAAAAAAAGTATAAGCAGTTCTTGCCATATTGTAAGCAATTAAAAAATAGTTAATATCATTTGTAATTATCATCTTTACTACTTCTATTTCCACTACCATTATTTTTGTTGTTCCTGCTGCTGTCAGCTAATACTAAGCTAACTTAGCTAACAACAAGAGAGCTCTTACATGTGCAAAGTGCTGATCTGTGTACTTTTCATATATTATCCCATCTTTTTCCCCACAAAAAGACTCTGCATCAAGAAATCATATCCCTACTTTACCATTAAGGAAACTGCAGCAGTATTAAGTATTAGCCTGCCACATAGCTAATAAATGGAAGATCCTACATTGCCACACACAGTCTGGCTCCAGAAGCTGTGGCTCTTAACCAACATATATTCTGCCTTCTCCAGTCACCATCATTCACTACCTTCACAACCATCAGCCTTCCTCTGTCCCCAGTATCCTCATCCTCATTCCTGCCATCACCTCACTTGTCAGAAGTTTAAATATTGAAGATGGACCTTATTTGTCCAAAAAACAGCTGTTGTTTTTATTTTAACTCTTTTCAGTAATAGATAACAAAATTTTATGAACATAAGAGAATATTCGACATTAAATTATTCAGTGTGAACTGTTATAAATTCCAGTAATTTTTTATTATGCTATTTTTATTGGTTCTTTTTAGTTATATACAACATTAGGATTCATCTTGGCATAATTATAAAACAATGGAATATAATTTACTCTAATTCAGTCCCTGGACTTCCCATTCTCTCCCTTCCTTTCTCTTACTATTCCTTTCCTTCTGCTGATCTTTCTATTTATTTATTTTTTTAATCTGTTCCTCTTCTCTCCTCCTTAATCTAATCCTTTGTCTACTCCATTGGTCTTCTATTTTTTTTTAACTCCCACCCCACCTGCTTATTTTGGATTAGCTTCCACAGATCCAAGAAAATATGTAACCTCTGACTTTTGGGGACTGAACTCCAGTAATTTGAGTTTGTAAATTAATATTACCTGCTATGGCTACATTTCTTTATAGTAATTTTTGTCTTCCAAGTAATAATAGAACAGTTTGCAAAACGGAATAATCTAAGTGAGGGGTAGTGCTTGGATGTATAATTTTTAAGTAGTTTTCAAAGAGCACAAAAAGCCAATGATAAGTCCTATAGATTCAATATGACTCCTAAATAACTCTAGTTTACTTCCACAGGATTATAACAAGATATTCACCTCTAAACTTCGTTCTAAATCTTAAAACTGTAAGAACTTTGAGAATTTTGAAAATTATTCCTTTAAACCAAGGTAAGAAGTGGAATTAGGTTGTTCTTACTCATTGTATTTTATACACGTCCATGTGTTTGTTTGAATTTTCTAACTGCTGCTCAGAGAAAATGTTAAATTGAGTCATGTTCCACTTAGAAACCAGTGATTCATCTATCTTTTAATTTATTTGTCACTCCAGGAAAGGCAAGGAAAAAAATACATTTGACTGTTATTTATGTGATATAGAATCAATACTTAGGATAACAAAATATAAATTAATCAGCTTTATTTTGTTTTAATTACTTATTTTTACATATTAAATGTGCACTTATAAAATTATCCTTAGACTTCTGAGAGGAGTAGTCTAGACAGATGTCTAGTATGCCTCCTTTTCTTTATTGTATCAAGATACCAGTTGAATTAACAAAATTAAATTAGATAAATTCCTCTTTGCTGTAAGTGCTTGGATAGGATACAATTCATGTGCTGCAAAGTGCAGGGAGGTTGGAACTCCTTGTAAAGTGATCATATTGATGGGAGCTACAGAGAACTAATTTACAGCTTTCATTCTGACCATGTCCTGGCAGGAACCCACCAACATCTTCTTATTTGTTGTTCTGAATGAATAAATACTTTGGAGTCCAGGATGAACAAAAACAGAAAGACAGTATGGCGATCATAGAATATTTGTAACCTTTGAATATTCTGAAACACTGAATTGTACACATGAAACAGATGAATTCTAGGTTTTCTGCCTTACATCTCAATAAAGTTGCTTAGCAAAAATGGTTTGTGAATGAGTCACCCATGTAGGAATACCCACAGCTCAGGCTCTCCTTCTTTGCTCTACAAATGCCCAGAACATAAAATCACATCACTTTGTCATCATCTATATGTCAGAGGTAAGGATTATAAAAATAAATCAGTTGAATTTAAGGTAATACAAGAACACAACCACCTGAGTTGGGCACACAGGCTGGTAGGGAGCTCTTGCTGTATTTTTTTAAAGACAAATACACAAGGCATTTACCTGCAATATGGACTGCATAAAAATATTTTGTAATATATAGAAAGAAGTATTTTAATGTTTATGAGGGTAGGAACAAAAGAAATTATCCATTTTGTATTCATAATAGAAGAAAATCTGGACTTTTTCAGGCAGAAGATAAAAATAAGATAGTAAAATAGACAAATACAAATAGCTTGAAGATAAAAACAAAAAAAAAAATGATAAAAATGTAATGCCCTTAGTGAATACTCAATGGTAATAGGAACAGTAAAATGTAGCATTACCAGTGCATCAACAAAACCACCAGGTGAAGAAACACTAGAGAAGTTATGTATTAGCTGAAAATGAGGTGGATTAATGAAGGAGAGAAAACTAAGTTTTATTTATGGATAATTAGTGATCCTTGAAAAGAGGCCAGGGATAAATATAAAAAGAAAATTGTTTAAAAACATATAAGAAAAATAAATTTTTCATTTTTTTAACTGGAGGAAAACCTTATAAATAGAAAGAGTTCATCTGATACTAGACAAATAAAAATAGAGGATACACTTATACTATGAAATTTAACAAAGCATTGAAAAAATAATAGTATTGTAAGACCCCCTACAAACAATTAAGTAGAGAAACAGACTGCAGATTCTCTACCTGTCTGTTATTACATGTGAAGTCAATAGAAAAATATTCTCATTCATTCAAGTGTTCTGAATTTTTACAAGCGTTCTAAATAACTGCTGGAAATATATGAAAATGAATAAAATATTCTAAACTTAATCACAGTGTTAATGACAATTTGTGTTTTAGAAAACTTTCAAATAGATACCAGAATTTTAAAAAAACTTGATAATTTTCAATGAAATCTAAATTAACTCAGCTGAATATTCAGCATGGATCCACCCACATTTGTGAATGGGAAACACCCTGTTGTAGTTAAAGAGCTGCTTCCCCTTTAAGCTGCTTCTCCTTTAAGTTCCTGCCATGCCCTCTCAACACCCTATTTGCATGAATTTAACTTTCCTCTTAAACTCTTGTAAAGATTTGAATGTTGCCTGTCCAATACATCATGACAGATTACATATAATGCTATGAATAAATAAAATATATAATAATGTAGTAATTAAGTCTAATTATATTTTTTTAAAAAACTTCAGAGATGGGAATAGAGAAATGGGGAAAATCGGTAATTTTCTTTTCTTGTGTAGAAGAATTGGAGCAAATACCATCCCCCCCTCCACCCCAGTGCTAAGGGTAGAACCCAGAACCTGAGGCATCCTGGGCAAGCACTTCACCATTGTACTACAATCCTCCCAGCTCTGAATTATTTTTTTCTATGTAGAAATTTACATATTGGCCCAAAACTACAACTGAAATTTGACAGAAGTTCTAAAACAGATATATTTTATCTAAAATACTAGAGAAATAAATTAACGCTTATTCAAAACAGGAATCACATTAAATCAAAAGGGAAATACAGATATATAAAAACCAAAGAGTTGTCAAGTGTAGTGGCACACGCCTCTAGTCCCAGCTACTTGGAAGGCTGAAGCAGGGGAATCTCTAAGGTCCAGGAGTTCAAGACCAGCCTGGGCAACATAGCAAGAGACTGTCAAAAAAAAAAAAAAAAGATTTTCATTTCTCACAATAAATGAAATAGTGTTCTCATTTTAAAGATAATAAATTTGATGCATAGAAATGTTGATAACTTGCTAATTATCACAGAGTACTATATTCTCTCATGCATTGTTGAGCTGAACATCTGTAAGTGTTCTCAAAGTGTTCTTCTTGTCAGACAGACAAGAAGAGAGCCATGGCAGCAGGTGGTAAAGCAGCTGAGGAAAGAAGAAAGAAAGAAAGGCAAGGAGGAGGAAGGGAGGAATAAAGTTACACACCAAAATGTTGATAGCAGTTTCCTCTCAGAGGGCTAATTGCATTATTTTTGCTTTTCTCTTCTAGTTTCCTATGTTTTCAGAATATAGTGTATGTTACTTAATAATTAAAAGAAATAAATATATGTCCTTAAATCCAGATTTAAGTTTGACTTCTCACTTAGGAAACTTCTTCTTTCTTAAAGAGAGAGAGAGAGAGAGAATTTTAATATTTAGTTTTTCGGCAGACACAACATCATTGTTTGTAAGTGGTGCTGAAGATCAACCTGGGCTGCACGCATGCCAGGCGAGCGCGCTACTGCTTGAGCCACATCCCCAGCCCAGGAAACTTTTGATACAAAGTTAACCTCATTACTAATTCTCATTCCTAATCATGAAAATTATTGTCACGAGTTTTATTTATTAGCTCCAAAATTGAATTCTTATAAAACTAAAAAATTGTGCAGAATGATGTTATTTCAAACTATTTCTTGTTTTAATATCTTCGGTGCATTTTGATTTATAACTTTACATCTTTGCTTTTATACTCATCATCACAGTTGGCATGACAAGTAGCAAAGGAGAGAAAGCCGTTTTATTGTCTAGTCAAGAGAAACAAACAAAAAATCCAGTTTTAAATATTCTGTCTGAATTATCTCATCAGGTGTTATAAACTAGCAATAATACAGAAACTTCAAAGTTTGATGTTTACTCACTTTGCTAGATCTAGTTAATTAGATTAACCTGTTGATTTCAATTGATTTGGGAGAAATTTGTCACATCATTATCCAAAGTACATCTATGAAGACACAAAATGGAGTCAACATATTTTATATACAACCAGAGATATGAAAAATTGTGCTGTATATGTGTAATAAGAATTGTAATGCATTCCGCTGTCATTTATTTTTTTTAATCAATAAAAAATACATAAAAACAAAGATTTCTGTTTTTACCAAAACACACCTTTCTCTTTCCAGGACTGAAGTTCCTTGTAGAGACCCTGATCCAGTGCTTGAAGAAACTTTTTGGTGCCATTATCTTAACTCTGTTTTTTCTGAGCATATTTTCTCTAATTGGAATGGGACTCTTCATGGGCAACTTAAAGCATAAATGCTTGCGATGGCCCCAAGAAAATGAAAATGAGACCCTGCACAACCGAACTGGAAACCCATATTACATTCGAGGTAAGAATCACCTGCCATCTACATCATAAATGAAAACAGAATAGTTTCAACTCTCAACTTCAGGGCAAATTATTTAAATGCTGTAGCTATGTGAAAGATTAATTTGAGTCTGCTTTGCTTTTGTTTTTTTATTTTATCAAGATAGCAAAGTTTCAATCTTCCTTGAGTTAAATCAAGGGAACCTAAATTTTCAAATATTATTCTTTAAAATAATATAAGTCTAATTTTCAATTTTATCAGAAACAGATTAAAGTATGAGCATCATAATATTTACATTTTTTCAATAATTTTTTTAAATATAAATTTGATCATTAAAATTTTTGAGATGACTTAAAATTAATTTTTTTTTCCCTATATTGTGAATTCTTACTATGTTGGATTTCAATTACTATTGCACATTTAAATTAAATACTTTTGGTTCTACTTTGTTAAGTAATGGAAATATTTAATCATAAAATAGTAATGCAGGACAATCAATATTGATTAGCTCTTATGCATAAGTAATTCTTATGTCCAGTCTCATATATTCATCATAATTTTTGAGATAAGACAATATCCACTGCCCTGTTGCAAAACAATGAAATAATAATGCAGAGAAATTAAGCTAGTGTTCTAGGGCATTGTAACTACTAGGTAGTAAAACTAGGATTGTGTCCAAGCTCAAGCTGCCTTTAAAATCTGTTTCATTTTCACCAGGTCATGCTTCTTTACTGCATTTTCCTCTCATATTAAAATTATCAAGTTTTTCCTGACATTGTTTATGATAATAAAAACCTAGTTTTCAACCATTATGAATAATATATTAACAAATGTCATGTACCTGTGCTATATTAATTTACTTATATTTTGAATTTAGTAAGTTCTAAAGCAAATCATAACAACTTTTACTGTTTGGTTTCTTGCATCATATGATTATGATGCAAGTAACACAAAATTATTATAATATGAGTTTGTGAAATGTTTGAATATTTGTATGTATCTATGTCATCATCCTAAATCAAGTATTAAAGACAAGGAGAGATGAAGCTTAAATCTTAGATTCTAATTGAAATTCCCATTGCTTTCTTTGATGTTGTAATAAAAATATGCTAATTAACTGAAAATAAACACTTTTGCTACTTGTCTTGTCACTGCTAAGAAAACAGACCCCGGATTTTTTTTTTTATCTTTGTTAAAAAACACTATTATAGGAGTTGGGGTGGTGTCTCAGTGATAGGGCTCTCCCCTAACATGCATAAGGCACTGGGTTCGATCCTCAGCACCACATAAAAATAAAATAAAGGTATTGTGTTCACCTACAGCTAAAAATACATGTTAAAAATTATAATTTTTAAATATCATTTTAAGGATTATCACTTTAAAATCTATCCAACTGTATTTATTTATTTTCCTCAAATGACATGTTAAGAACTGCAGAAAATATTATGTTCATAAAACCTTTTCAACCCAATTGCCATATCATAGTTCTTGCATGGAGAATACTTTATACCATTCAGTGCTACTAATGTCAAATTTCATTTGCTTTTTGACTGCCAGCCAAAAAACCTAATCAATGTTACTGAGCTATTCATAACTTCAAAATTATTCTAAAATTATTTTAGGTGACAAATTAAAGTCATATTCCTTGTATTAGGGTAATTTATACACACACACACACACACACACACACACACACACACACACGTCTGTCCACCCTTCCATCCATTCATCCCATGGGCTTGGTCCATGTAATTTGAATCTAGAAACTAAAAGCCAAAACTCCTAAATAACCATGTTCACACTATGCAACATGGTATCTACTATCTACAAATACACAATTTACATTTGATACATTTTGATTAACAGAAGATGTTAAGACATCTGGATACATTTTGTGGACCATGACTTATATTAGCAAGGATTGTGGTTGAAATTATGAGATATTATTACTAGTAGATGGCACTGTATGAATGTAGTAGAATCAACTTCAAGGTAGGAAGAACTCATAAATTAAACCCAGGGACAGTGGAATATGGACTTCTTGCTCACATAGCTCATCTGGAATAAACCTTGGGGGGAAAGGTCTTCAGTTTTCAAACAATATAATCTTGGAAATTTTTCTTCCTTCAGAACTCTGGTCAGACCTGGCAATTTTGTTGATTTTTCCTGAACTCTAATTTTGAAAGGAATTTTCCCCTTTTTGTACCGAGCTTATCACTACCAGGGCAGTGAAACTTCACATCCTCAAAGGCCTTTTGACATGTGCATCAGATGGTAGGTAAAAAACATCAGGATACTTGCTGCTTCCTTTTCAGCTGTAAAGTGGTGCTCATCTTCTATGGAGGTCCAAGTAGCTACTAACTCAAGATCAGATATAGAACATGATGTCTTTCTTATCTTACAGAAACAGAGAACTTTTACTACTTGGAAGGGGAACGATATGCTCTCCTTTGTGGCAACACAACAGATGCTGGGTGAGTGGTGCTAATGTTTTCTTCTATCAAGTCAGGAATATCCATCAATAGTACTTATTGAGTGATCATTTCTTTTATCACTGCTTCCCAGTTAATTACATTATCTCGTTTTATTATCAAAGTCAAACTAAGAAGTTCTCTTACTCCCTTTGGGAGGTATGTAATGAAATACTGCAGACTATGCAGCTTAAAATCAACGGAAATTTACTTCTTACAGTCCAGGAGGCTGAAAAGTTCTGATCAAAGCACCAGCAAATTTGTTATCTGGCAAGAGCCCACTTATTTGCTTATAGATATGGCTTTTTGCTGTAAGACATTAATCATTTTTATGAGGCTTTGCTCTGACCTGAACATTTACTATAAACTCCACCCCCTAATGCAACCACTTGGGGGGTTAGAATTTTAGCATACAGATTTTGATCATATCAAAAGTATACATATGGTAGTAGTAATTCAGTTTTACAGAAATCCTGCATTCAAGGTCAAAAAGCTACCAGATTGAAGAGCTAGAACTTCAACTAGGGTCTGATCTTCTGTTTCCAGTGTGCTCTTACCTTAATGAGATAAAAAATACCAAGAAAGACAATTTAAATCTGTTCTTTGGCTGGAAGTTTTTAAAGAACAGACATATTAAAGATGTGCTGTCATTTCACTTTTTATGTCTTATATGACTTTTAGGGTTAGAATTTACCTTAATAGTGGGCTGGGGCTGGGGCTCAACGGTAGAGCGCTCGCCTCACACATGCAAGACCCTGGATTCAATCCTCAGCACCAAATAAAAATAGATAAATGAAATAAAGGTGCTGTGTCCAACTACAGCTAAAAAAATATTAAAAAAGAACTTACCTTAATAAAGTTGTTATTATTGAAACACTATTTATAAATAATTGATTAGTGAGATAACAAAGTTTTCATGTCTTATATTCCTATAATTTCAGATGGAGCAAATAAAAAAGTAGAAACAGGGCACTTCTCAGCATTGTTGAACTTGTGTGATCTCCCTGTCTTACTTTGCATAGTTGGAATGACTTGACGTCTATCCACAGGCTCAACTCTTTCTTAGGATCTGGGGCCCATATCCATAAAAGGCATAATTTCTGGGAAGTAGCATAAGTGTTATAGCTTAGTTAAGTTCGGGTGATTTAGACATTTTATCACCTACTCAGCAGAAATCATTGCATCCAATACTGCTGGGCTTCCATATTATTCTCAAATTGAACCCAAGAAACCATCTAGTATCTGTACATCCTACTTTAACTAGCTCTTCTTATGTACATCCCTAACTCAAATAAGATCTGAAATGCATTTTGAAGGTAACTGGGGATTAATATATAAAACACAATGATATATTTCAAGACAAGAAGACAATGTCATGGGATGTTTCACTTATACTGATCTTACCTGACTGCGTGGATAAACTACCTCTTGAGTTAGTGACTAAATATAGCAATAAAAAACTGATTTGCTCATATTCTGCGAGTCTGCAATTTAGAAAGCCTCAAAGTTGTGGCCCATTTGCAGAGTGCTTGCCTCACACATGTGACACACTGGATTCAATCCTCAGCGCCACATAAAAATAAACAAAAAAATAAATAAAGATATTGTGTTCATCTATAACTAAAAAGACTTTTTAAAAAATGCACAAGTGCTTTTTAAAGAACACTGCTTTGTTCCATTAATGAATATTAAAACATATGACACGACTAAATTCAAAATATTGTGGGAAGGAACTATTCAAGAGCTTGGCTAGAGAGAAGTAGGACTTATTGGGTCACTACTGTAATAATTTACCACAACATAAAAGTTTGAGGAGTCCCTAAAAGGAAAGAAAATTAATATTTAATCTGATTATTCTCCCCAAGTGCAAGTTCTGCTTATCAATTATTGATGTGATAAATGTTTTCTCACCCTTAAATAGTAGGATCTAAGAGTTTGAGGAGAGAGTATTTGAAAATTAAACTCTCCATCTTGGCATATTTATTTTATCAGAATCATTTTCTAACAGCTGAACTTTCATTTTGACTTTTGGATATTTCTCACTTAATTTTGGATAGCAAAGATAGAGTTAACACTATACTGTTATATTCTTGAAAATTGCCAAGGCATTTGATTTTTAAGTATTCTCACCATAAAAAATAATAAGTATGTGGGTAATACATATGTTAATTGGCTTGATTTAGCCATTTCACAATGTATACAGATTTCTAAACATCATGTTGTACCTGTAAATGAATACAATTTTTATTTGCTGTTTATAATAAATAAATTGATGCAAAAAATACAGTCTGAAAAATCCATTTTTTGGAACCCCTTTTTATTTTAGCTTGATTAATAGTGTTCATGTGTATCAACTGAAAATCATGCATTGTTTTGGCTTTACATTTTTGGAGAGAAGACTAATTCTTGTGGAAAGGGGAGCCCCTAACCATTCATGAACAAATGTTCTATATTTATGATTTGGCCATAATTTGAATGTCACCTAAGAGTAAGCAGTTTTTCTTTTCTTCATCTCCTTTAGTCAGTGTCCTGAAGGATATGTGTGTGTAAAAGCTGGCATAAATCCTGACCTTGGCTACACAAATTTTGACAACTTTGGGTGGGCTTTACTTGCCCTATTTCGATTAATGACTCAGGATTATCCTGAAGCACTTTATCACCAGGTAAGAACAGAGAACATATTCATTACCTTTAAAACTGGGCCAAGACCTCTCTTCTAAAATAATGATCAAATGTAAAAAAAAAAAAAAAAAAAAAAAAAAAAACTCATTAAATTTTGATGTAGAGAATAATTTAAAGACAGAAGAAAAGAGAACCAGAATTAGTAATTAGTGAATGTCAGATTCTAAACTAGCTGTCGTGCCAGGTCTGCTTTTGTATGTGATATCTTATTTAATATTTAAAACAATTCTAAGAAATCAGTACGAACTGTTCCTAACTACAATGGTTTCATTTAAAATTCTTTCAATGGTGTTGATATGTTACAAATTCAGTAGAAACTACACTTCAAATTTTGAATTTTGATCTTTTCCCTAGCTTGTGATATGTGGTTTTAATACTTCATGCTGGGCAACAGTAGCTAGATACAGCTCCCCAGAGGGCCATGCCATCAAGGGGGAAACAGCCAATACTGTATGGTTGTACTGTGGTGTTAGGCTATGCAGTTCAGTAGGTTGGGTCTACTTAGGACTTGTGATGCTTTCAAAGTGTGATGAGTTTATTGCGAAGTGATCTCATCTTAAGTTGAGTAGCACCTCTGCTTTTTATGAGACACTGAGGTTCAGATAGACTGGGCAATCTTCCCACAACAGATGTCCCTGCTAGAGCTCACTCTCCTGCTCCAAAGCCTGTGATATTTACCCCTTTGATATTAATTAAGAGCATTTCTAGGTAATTCTCTAGTCAAAATATTAAGCCTATGAAATTACCATGTATTAAACAAATATTTTGAATTCAGTGTACTGTTTCTTTTTATTCTTCTATTTCTTCTCATTCCACTTTGATACTAATTCTTGCTCCACTTACAATAACAGACAGCTTGCTCCTATGAGATTTAAACTCCAAATTCTAAGAATTCATCTTCAGAACTAATTATATATGTGACACAGATTCTCAGAAATGTATATATTCGTTAAAATGGAGGATCAGTTTTTATTTAATGAGAAGTACCATCACATTAGAAAATGAAAATTATTTTCAAAGCAACATAGTTAATAAGCAAAATGTAGTAAATTAATACAAATTACTCTAAATTCTGAAGGTATTTATTGGTCATAGAGACCATTATTTTTTCAAACATTCACATATGCCAGGTGTTGTGGTGCACATCTTCAATCCCAGCTACTCAGGAGACTAAGGTAGGAGTATGAAAAGTTGAAGGCTTGCCTCAAAATAAAAAAGACCCTGTCTCAAAATTAAAAATAAGGACTGCAACACATGGTGGCAGGTGCTTGGAATCCCAGCAACTCAGAAGGCTAAGGCAGGAGGATCACAAGTTCAAGGCCAGTCTCAAGCATCATAGTGAGATCTTGTCTCCAAAAATAAGTAACTAAAGAAGAACAGAGGAGACTGGTGTGGTGTCACATGCTTGTAATCCCACCAGCTCAGGAAACTGAGGCAGGAGGATCTCAAGTTCAAGTCCAGTCTCATCAACTTAGCGAGGCCCTAAGCAACTTAGAAAGACCCTATCTAAAAATAAAAAAGGGCTGGGGATGTGACTCCATGACTAAGCACCTCTGGTTTCAATCCCTGATAACAAACAAACAAACAAACAAAAAGACAGGGGATTTACTTCAGTGGAAGAACATCCTTGGGTTTGATTGCCAGTATCAAAAAATAAGAAAATAAAAATAAATAAATAAATAAATAGGGCCGGGGATGTAGCTTATTGGAAAATACACCTGGGTTCAATCCCTAGTACTGCAAACATCAACAAAACTTACACACATGCTATGCTTATTTTGATTGACAAGATAAATTATGGGAAGTATTGTATGTATATATGTGTCATTAATAATGATATAATAAGTATTTTAGGCATAAAGGTTCAAAATATATTATCAAATGGAAATCAAATAGACTAAACATACATGTAATATAATTGCATTTGTGACAAAAGAAATACATGAAAATATTACAAATGATATCTTTTTCTTTATATAAACTGTTTTTCAAATTTTGCTAATTTCGTATTTTTATTGTTATCTCCTAACATTTTTGACAAGTATTGGTGCTTCTTCCATAATACCAGGAACTTTTTATTTCTAAAACAAAATTGGCATGTTATCCTCCTTCTAAAATTCCTTTAGTGGTTTCTAAATGTCCATGGAATGAAGTTCGAAGTCCCTGTGCATGACACATAGTGCCCTTTCAGATCTAGTTTCTACATACTCGTCCAGATTTATCTTTTGGCAATATATCAGTATGTACTATATACTCTGTTTGAGTATATATATGTACATATATACTTTTTATATATATTTATTTCTCCTAATTATATTTCTCATAATTCCTTGTTTCCATAAATGATGTGCCCTGTGCCTAAATTTTAGTCTCCTATTATCTGCCTTCAGTCTCTTGCTACAAACTCATAGGATAGGTACACAATAAATGATAGATACCCTGTTAAACAGAACTCTATTCCATAATAGTGGCCCCTATTTTGTTCATTTCTGTTCTCCCTAAATTAATTAAATTATTTAATTCATCCTTTTGTTTTGAAGTATATATTTTATATCATATATACATATATGAAATTTTTTTCTTTCTTCAGGTAGAGCCAGTACTTAAGCTGTCTTGTGATTATACTGTACTTATTACTAAATTATTTTCATATTACAATTTCATTGTTCATTTTAAAATAGGAGAATAGAGAAAGATGAGTAACATGTCCTCCTTTTTTCCTGCATTCTACTTCTTCTTAGATTCTTTATGCTTCTGGGAAGATCTACATGATGTTTTTTGTTGTGGTCAGCTTTTGGTTTGCCTTTTATTTGGCAAGTTTGTTCTTGGGCATACTTGCCATGGCCTATGAAGAAGGAAAGCATGCAACTGATGAAAAATCTAAGGAGGAACCAACATTTCAACAGCCTATAAGCAAACTTCAGGAAGGAAGCGAAGAAGCTGAGGTATAACTTTTTTATGCTTCTGAGAATCACAGTTCTGGAGGTATCTTCTCAAGGTCTTGGAATATATTGCTTTCTGATAGATGCCCTTATCTCTGTGTGAATGTGATCAAAAAATCAAAATGGTTTTCATAACAGGAATTTAAATATGAATTTCCTTTCTTGGTACATTATAGTCAGAATGACCAAGATGTTTTAATATTTAATTTGTATACTTTCTGTTTCAAAATTTACATTGCTACTGATGATAAACTATGGAGATTATATGTCTTTAGAACTGTACTTCTCCCAATACAGCTGCACTTTACTGATTTAAACTTGGTTCACAGAGCACATCAGAATTAACTTTGGAAAATGCCTATGTCCAACTTAAAAGTGATAGTCTATCATAAATTAGAAAGTATGAAACACTAAAAGAATGGGTAAGAACACAGTACCAAAATCACAGAGAAAATTCTTGACTTTCTAACTCCTTCAAGAGGAAATAAACTGTGCCTCATAATTATAGGGAATTAATTTACCCACCAAATAATTAATTGTTCAGTAGTAGAAACTAAAAATATTTTGCCCTAATTTTTAATTAATGTTGCATTTGAATATTTTTCCAGGTTACTAGCCTCATAGCAAAAAATTTCAGTCTGTGAATTTGAAAGTCCCGATGGAGTAACATTAATGAAGCTGTAGGAAAACAATTTTTAAAATCTTAATAGTTCTAACAGTGTGCTAAAAAGAAAAGGACTGAGGGGGCTGGGGCTGGGGCTCAGTGGTAATGCACTTGCCTGGCATGTGTGAGGCACTGGGTTTGATTCTCAGCACCACATATAAATAAATAAATAAAATAAAGGTCTACCAATAACTAAAAAAAATAAAAAGAAAAGAAAAGAAAGAAAGAGAGAGAGAGAGAGAGAGAGAGAAAAGAACTGAAGAAAGCCACCAGAAATACTTTTTGTTATTTTTCAGGAACTCTCACAGCTCTTCCCTTTTCTAGGAGATGGGAAAAGGGTCTTGACTAAAGCAGAGGACAAAGCATAGAGAGGAGCCATACCTGGAAACTCTTCCATATTAAGCTGATAAGACCCAGGGAAAAGGAAAGAGCCAACATATACTCTGACACCAAACTGGATGTGGAGGGCTGGTAGTGTGGTTCATTAATAACAAAGTTCCCTTCTAAATCCAAAAGGGGGCAGTGTTAACTCTCCCAAAGATATAAATGTTTTGTTAAGCCACCATTAGTGGTAGAAGCTCCAGAAAATCACCATACCCAAAGGTGGAGCCTAAATGACAGGATGTGGGATCATGTCCAATGGCTTGATAGATAGTTGTGTCTGTAAGGCATGTACCCTTGAACAAGAAGCAATTATGAACTCTGTGAAGAAAACATGTATAAAAAGCAGGCTATTAACACTCATGAGTAAGTCACAGAAAAACAAATTACAGAAACTGTTTTTGTCCAAAAATGAGTCCCAGGTCCTTCAGATTGAATGATTAGTGTCTGAATGGTATGCTGAATATGTAATTTGTTCTGAAGTGGCATTTCAGGATCTCAAGGACTTGTGGGTGCCCACAAATGTATCCAAGAGTAGAACAATAGTCCTCTTATCCCAAGATGAAATGCTCTATTAGCTCTGATTATGAAAGAACTGAATATTTCCCAATATCTCCTCTCACTTTGCTACTTGGGATTATATAAAGCCTTCCTGCTTTTAATTAAAATCTTTCAATTTTAAAGATCTTCTTTTCCTGAAAGATGCTTAGAACTTTTGGTCATGCAGGGTTTTCTGGGAAGTGAGAGTAAAAAAAAAAAAAAAAAAAAAAAAAATTTTCTTAAGACTTATTTTATTTTATATAAAAGAAAACACAGGGAGAGAAGAATCTAAAATGTAATATACCAAGGATTCTTTAGGTGACTGATGTGATTAAAGAACAGTTAGATTCCAATTCCAATGCTGGAATTATAGGGAGATGGATTAGATTCTTCATATTACCATATTATAGGAAAGATGCAGGTCATATTGCTATCAGATAAATATGTAGATTTAAGTATTTATATAATAGGTTTCAATTCATTTCAGCCACTTAATAGATGTATGATATTTGTGAAGTCCACTATCCTTGCTAAATTTTTTTATACATCAAATATATATGATTACAGTATCTGTCTTATAAGTGGTTGGGAATTCCAAATGAAACAAACACACATAAAGCACTTTGTCATGTTTAGATGATATTAAGCAACATAAAAATTTTATATGGAAATATTAATAAAATTATAATAACATGTCAGTATCAAAGATAGCTTTTAACCATACTATCACACACAACAATCCACTTAAAACCTTGATCATTATAGAAAAAAAAAATCTGTCTTTGAGTAAACCTCACATTTCAGATGTAGATTTTTATAACAATATAATATTCATATCATGTGACAGGTATTGTTCATTTACTGTGTGTCAAATTCTATGAAGATGATTTGTATACGTGATAACATTACCCACATGACAACCTTTTGAGTCATAGAAATTATCGTAAAATCTTATATGAGAAAATTGAGTTTTAGTCTCCAAAGAAGAAAACGTAGAACTAGCCACAATATAAACCCAATATTAAAATTCTTATAGTTGTACACTATCAACTTTAACTCATATGTAATAAAGATTATAAAGAGCCAATGGGCACCATTGTCCCAGTGAAGAAATGTTCATTAATACAAAATTCTTAAGTCTTTGTATGTTTGCATAATTAAAACAACATGAGCAATGATAATATTAACAGCCAATAAAGTTAATCATTAGCCTGTGTGACAGATATATGACCTGTCCTCCGGAATTCTCAAGTTTAATCCTTATTGTTCCCACTCTTAGTGTGATCTATACTCACTGGTATCAGGTTTCTCTAAATTGAGGAGAACCCATCATTCTCCACTTCTCTGCCTTTTCTGGAGGGCCAATGCTGAGACACTGTCATTCCTCCAGTTACACAGTGTGCAGGTAAAACTTTCCTACTGTTTGCTACTGGCAAAACCTCAGGAAGAAAGTCAGACACTTAAAACTGCAGTAAACCGGGTGCAGTGGTATATGCCTGTAATCCCAGCAGCTAGAGAGTTTGAGGTAGGAGGATGGAGAGTTTAAAGCCAGCCTCAGCAAAATCAAGGTAATAAACAACTCAGGGAGACCCTGTCTCTAAATAAAACACAAAATAGGGTTGGGGATGGGGCTCAGTGGTCAAGTGCCCCTGAGTCCAATCCCTAGTACCCCAAAAAAATAAAAAATAAAAAATTGTAGTATTATAAATATTTTTAAAAATATTTTCACATCTAAGCCAACATCATGTAGCTCAAGTAAGTAATTAATTTAAAGCATTATTCCAACTCAACTAAGAAATGGAGATGGAAAACTTTTAATAAATACAAATACAGTGTTTATCTTCATGAAGCTAGTGCTTCGTGGGGAAATAAACTATAAAATTGACACAAACATAAAATTGTATCTCTGGAACACAAAATGAGGACGAGTAGGAAACACAATGCCCAATGTACATTATACTCTTGCTGAGATCCCAGTTAAATCTAGTCAGCCTTTTGGTATATTCTTTTGCCTTTATTAATGAAAGACAGGAGAAAGAAGGACCTATTAAATTGTACTGAAAGGATACAGTATGTCTAATAAAGAATTTGGATAACTCTATATACTAGAAGTGACCCCGTATCTTTAAAAAATAAGTCATATTAGAGAAAATAAATAAAAATCACAAGATAGTTCATAAAAATCAAAGATAGTTAATAAATCTCCCAAACAAATGTAATATATTGACCTTGCTTGTATTTGATTTGAACAGTTCAACTACAGTGGAATGTTTTTGAGCAATGAAAGAAAACTGAGTATGATCTAGGTGTTGGATATTAGAGAATTACCAATTTGCTGATCATCTTAATGGTACTGTGATATATGTTTTTTAAAAGTTTTTTCTGAAAATTATGCAATGTCTGAATTTTATTTTAAATATTTCAGAAAAAAATAGAGTGAAAATAAATGAAATAAATTGTTGGGGGTGGATACTGGATACATTGTTATTCATTGTATTATCCTCTATTTTTAAAAAATATTAATTCAAAAAAATATTAATTCAAAAAAATGAATAAAAAATAAAAAAATATTAATTCAAATGGGACAAGTCCAATAAAGCAAAGAGACATGGTGCTTTGAGAGCCTTTAATAAATGATGTCTGAGTCAGGAAAGGTTTTTATAAAAAGCTGACACTTGAGCAGAGAGGTGGAAGGGAGCATCCGCACTAAGGAGAAGGAGGGAGCAGATGAATCAGATGAATTAGAAAGGCCTTTGTGGCTTCATGAGGAGAGCAAGTCCATGATGAGCAGGCCAGATATTCAGAGATAAGTGCAGGAAGTAGGCAAGTGTTCTTCCTTATTCATGAATCTCCAGCAAAGAAAATTTAAACCAGTTATGAAAAGAAGAATCCTTGACCCTTTTCCCAGTCTAATCATGATGTAGGGCTGTTTAAAGTTCAGGCAAATGATAACTTCTATTTTATGTAATAAGGAAATCAACACTTAATTTAAAAAAAAATAGCTAGTGCATTGTAAATAACTATATCCTTACTAGTTAGGCAAATTGTGGGCATTCATTCAATGTTTGTAAGAAACTCAGTCAAGGTAAACATATTACTAACCTTGTATGTGGTTCATTCTTTTTATATTCTAAAATATCTTCATAATTCAGGCTAAATTAATAAAAATTGAGCCTCAACTATATAGCAATAACATTCTTGATGATCTCACTTTCAACCCCTTTCACACATACTAGTTATCTTTGCTGTATAATTTATTTTTCATTAGTGCGATCCCAACAAATATTGTTGCTCTCTAAACAATAGCTCAATAAGAAGTAATTCCTGTGAATTCAGGAATTAATTGGGATATTCTGCACTGTATTGCAAAATATCATATGTATGATAAAAATAACATAAAGTAGAATATATAAAACCCTGATCCAATTTTTCCTTTTGTTGGTTTTTATCTCATGGAAAATTAGAATTCTATGCATTATAACTTCTATTTTGTGTAACCTTGTAATTCAGCTAAAATATACTTTCTGAAAAAAAAAACACAATTTTAGTAAATAAACTAAATCTCACAACCTGAGTTGTTAGCTTACCATTTCAATTTATTTTTTCAGTTAGGAAATGAAGCTCTGTAGTCCCACCATGTCTGCCATTTTCCTGGTGAAGCTCAGTATGCAGTATAAGTGGTTTTTAACTCCTCTAACTCTACTACTTAAGAAATTAAAGGATATTTGGCTGATTCTGAATGAACTGAATATCATGACTCCATTGCTAGCTACTAGCCACTTCAGATATGCTATAGCAGAATTTGCCACAAGAATGTGCTGGCTATGCATTATCAGTCAGTAAGCCTCAACCAATTTCCTCAGTGCTGGGGCAGCAGCAGCCCCCATGACTCCATTAAAGGGCAGTCTCACCTATCTACACCACATTAACAAATACAGAAATATTGTCATTCTTTGTGCTCCCATTGTGAAAACACTTGGAAATCACTACCATGCAATATCTACTCATTGTCAGATGAGTTCAATTTTGTACATCACTAGAAATATCTTTGGCCATTCTTGTGATTAATAGGAATGTGTAGAGATTGTAATAGCTACATCAAATCCTAGGACTTTTGAGCACCTTTCCCCTGCAAGAATTATTTCAACCTGTTAAAAAGATGAGCAAAGCAGAGCATCACTTAAAAACAAACCAAAACAAAAAACATTACTCAAGACACATGAGAAACAGAAAGAAATGATACCTATCCCAGGTAACTCTTTAAAATTCATTCCATTATCTGATATTCTTGGAGACTTATTTCATCATCAAAAAGCCAAATCATATCATTTTATCCAGATAATTTACAAAGGTATAAAGTTAACATGTCTTTAAACAAAAAATTAACATATTAGGAAAATATTCTTATTAATCAGTAGCATATTTACTGACTAGATATTTTATAATAATCTTATTGAATTGTTTTTCAGTTATGAATAATACCACTAAAATCTACTAACATTTACTCTTTTTATAGTTTAGCTCATAGTACAAAATTTTATTGGATGCAAGTTATAATATTTGTTTCCCAAATAACCCTAAATCATTTTAATATTGCCAATAATATGAAGAACTACAAATGATAAAACCCAGAAAGTCTCCTGGAGGTTAAGAATCATCATTTTAGATTGGTGAGATACCTTCTCATAGTTAGAGTCTTGGACATGTAAAAGGTAGAAGCCAGTATTAAACTAATTTTCTTTTCAGAGTAAAACCACACAAATAGAAATGAAGAAAAGATCACCAGCTTCCATGAACACATCTTTGGATGTATTGGAAGAAGATACCCTCAGACATAAAGAAGGTAATATGATAAAATTGTCAGATACTCACTGTGGAAGGTACTACTCCTAAGAGTCTCTTGTAAATAAATCCTGATACCAGAATTTCTGAAGCAATAGCTTCCAAACCTTGGGTGGCAATAACCAAAATTTAAGAAAACTGTGAGAATATGAGAATGAATGATACATACAAACTTCAAAAGCAAAGTGTCTTGAACATTGGAACTTACCATCAAAGAATAATGTGGAATTTTCTCTAAATCTTAATATGTTGAACTATTAAAATGTGACTAAAATTAGAAATTGGAGTACGCAGCTTGCCCTTGATAACAGATTTGAACTGTGGGTCCACTTACATGTAGATTTATTGGAAGATCTATGACAATTTTAAAAACCTTACAGGTGACTCAGGCTAAAAATATTGAAAAAATTAAGAAAAAGTTAGTTATTTGATGAATGCCTGAAATGTGTACATAATGGTCTATTTATTGCTTAATACCATAAAATATCCACAAATCTATTATAGAAAGTTAAAATTGTCAAAACATGCACACACGGATCTTACATGATCTTACATGCTATTTGCTGTTGAGAAAATGTAAACCAATGTAAAAATGCAATATTAAATCATAACTGCATAAAATTAACTGTAGTACCTATTGTTCCATGGTAATAATCCTGTAATCATGTCCTGTTGCTATTGCATGAGCTCAGTTGGTAACACCTGCTGAGAATGTCATATGATGTTAATCATCTCCACATGAGCAGTTTCTCTCTCCAGTAAAGCGTATATCACAGCTAAAAGTGGCTCTTGATATTGGTCAAATTATACTCTTATGTTTTGCATGTACAAATATGTAACAAAATATCCCACCATTATATTACAAGTATAATGCACCAATAAAAATTTCAGGAAAAAAGTGATCTCTCATAGTTCTAGCATATATAATACATATACATATAAACTGTTCACTGAATGTTTATGTTATCTGTAAAGCTTCTGGTCAACATGAGGCTATTGGTACTTAGGTTTGGAGCCAGTCAACTTACATCTGGGCTTTTAAAAATTTTTATCAGTGCATTACAGTTATAATAATATTTGGGTTTATTTTGACATAATCTTACCAGCATGGAATATAATTTTCCCCACATCAGGATTTTTTAATGCACAGGTGTCTTTGTACATAATCCCCACATTGTTCAAAGCTCAACTGTATAACATTAATATCTCAGGGTCCTTTATAGACTCATCTCTAGTTTTTACATTTAACTGGCAATTCTTTATCTTGGGCAATACAGAACAACATTATTTGTAAATTGTATAAGTATAGAAATTTTAAATCATAATGTTCTCAATTATGTTATTTTATATTTGTTTTCTTGGTAGATATTTCTATGTTTTTCTACTCATATGTAGTTTGCCTCATTTTTATTTCAGTTTCTTTCTCCAGTAAAGCATTATCACAGCTAAACTAATCAGGCATAAATAAAATAGGGGAAATTTATTTTTCTCTGTTTTATTTTCATATATAATATTTCTAATTAATAACTCCAAATTGGAAGTTTAGTTCTAAACCTTCCTTTGCAGACAAAATTCAATTATTTTCTATTAGTTAGTATTTAAACTATTTTCTAATGTTTAACCTTTCTATTCTTTCATTTCAGAACTTAAAAAATCCAGGAAGAAGTGCCCATTGTGTTGGTATAGGTTTTCCAAAATTTTCTTGATCTGGAATTGTTCTCCCTGTTGGTTAAAATTGAAAGAATTTGTCCATAGGCTCATAACAGACCCATTTACTGATCTTTTACTTCTCATATGCATAATATTAAACATATATTTTTTGGCCTGGGAACACTATCCAATGAGTGATGACCACAGCTATCTGCTAAGCACTGGCAACTTGGTAAGATCTTCATTGTACATTATTTTCATTTGCAAATTCTGTTTTTCTTCATTCTTCATTATCCTCATTATTTTATATCTCAAGTATTTGTAGCATGCATCATTACATTATTATTAGATGATGTATTGTATTCATGCTCTGCCCTACACCCCCATTTTCCCATCTTGTGAATGTTCTTATCATTGAAAAAATTTACATCTGGAGTTTGAAATCCCATCATTTAAATTCATGATTCCTATAGCCAGGCATAGTAGCAAACACCTATAATCCTAGCAACTTGGGAGGCTAAGACAGGAGGATCAAAAGTTCAAAACCAGCCTTGGCAATTTAGCAAGGCACTAGATAACTTAGGGAGAGACTGTGTCCTCAAAATTAAAAAAAATAATAATAAATAAGAAGGGCTGGGGATGTGGCTCAGTAGTTAAGTGCCCCTGGGTTTAATCCCTGGTACAAAGGAGAGAGAGAGAGAGAGAGAGAGAGAGAGAGAGAGAGAGAGAGAGAGAGAGAGATTCCTACCCAGATGCTCATGGTAAACCTAATTGGAAATTTCTATTGCTTCTGCCTTCCCAAATATACATTCATTCACTTGGTACCTCTGTTCCATAGGTCAGAGTAGGTACAGGTGGAATAACAGGCACTGACACCTGAATTCTGGATTCTGAATCCTGATTCTAGAAGTTCCTGGCTCACCTGTTCCTTAACCACTTGTCTTTGTCTCAGATTGGAGCCTGTAATTTTGGCAAGGTATTTTTGAGATTCACCTGTCCTTTTTCCACATACAATGCAAAATACAGAACAGGTTTCTGTGAGTTTAAAAACAGGTAACATTTAAACAAATGTATACTGTTTAAATTTCTTTACTTTCATTGTCAACATCTAGCTGCTTGGTTCCAATACAGACAAGACTACTACTATCAGTTTCGAATTATACATTTACTCAATATTAAAACATTAATTTGGTTATTTCTGCCAGTATAGTTTTTGTTTATTTATTTAGCCTGGGGATTGAACCCAGGGGCCCTTAACCACTGAGCCACATCCCCAGCCCTTTTTATCTTTTATTTTGAGACAGGTTCTCACTAAGTTCTTAGTGTCTTGCTTAAAGTGACAAGGCTGGTTTTGAACTCATGATCCAGGAGGATCTTGAGGTCTCAGTCTTCCAAGCCACTGGGATTTCATGTGCCACCTTGCAAGTACAGTTTAAAAGACAGTTGCCATAGGTTTACTTTATAGTTTTTTCCTAGATCATAAATGTACTTAAAAAAATTCTCTCACAGATGGAAAAATTAAATTTCTTAAGATGTACTCCAGATTTTAAAAGAAACTATTCAAGAATGGAAATTTCCACTCTCAAATATTCTTTTGATTTCTTCAACACGAGTTTTTATTAAAAATAATCAGAGATTCCATATATAGGTACCTTACATTAAGTTGTTAAATAAAATGCATGTGTCTCTCATTATAGACTCAAGAGCTGGTTAATTTTAGAGAGAGGAGCTGTAAAAAATGGGGGTGAACATTGATGTTGTATCTTAAAGCTTCTGTGCCTGAAGTTTCTGATGCAGGTATTGGAATCATTCTCACCCACATGTTTTGTTTTTATTTAGGTTTTCCTTGGAATTTTTACAGCAGAAATGATTTTTAAAATAATTGCCATGAATCCATATTGGTATTTCCAAGTAGGCTGGAACATTTTTGATAGTTTAATTGTGTTACAAGGTTTAGCAGAACTTTATCTAGCAAATATTGAAGGATTGGCCCTTTGTCAATCATTCAGGATGGTAAGTAGAATCCAGTGCCTGATTTTTGTTTCATCAACGTTTATCTCAGCTTCCTCAGACATTACATGAGTTGATTCAAATATAAAATGTTCGCATTAAATAGATGAATGAATTAATGTATAAAGGACCTCATGGAGAAAAAAAAAAAAGCATTTCCCAACACTATTATTATAGAATTAAAATATTTAAGGCCACAGAGATTTGACACACAGTGATAGGAACCAGTGCTAGGGTGTCTGGGTAAAACAATGACAAGTTCCAGAAATAAAATTTCCACATGGGACTAAGAAGCTAGAATCAGACAAATGTTTCTAAATGTAGGATAGCAGAATTTATCTTAAACTTGTTTTAAAATGGTAGATTGTTAGTATGGAGATTATTAGGTCTACAGGTAGGGAGACGGTGAGCATCAGAAAATTTGTCAAAGAAATAAATTGTATTAGAATAGCATTTATGGAAATGTTAACCCCCCCAAAAAAAATAGTTTTGTCCTACTCTGGAGAGAGTTTAAAACATATAGGAGGGATCAGGAACAATGAAGCAGGTTGAGCTTCTCCAGATCATTACTTCCTAGAGGGTAGCTTCCTCAGAATCCTGCCTTAAATCCTCAACCATCAATGTTAGCATAATAATAAAAATATATACAAGATGTAGTCATCAAATTTATGGGTGAAACAAGACTGGCAAATGCAGAAGATGTTATAAAAGATAGTATCAAAATATTTTAAGGGTTACTAATGAACTGAATCTAACATGGTTAAATTTTATATTGGTTAATATAAAGCCTTACTCTTGAGTCCAGAAAGCTAACTATATACTAGAAAAGATCGGAAGATATAGTTCATGTTATGTGTAGGTTTTAGAAGACTCTAAGTACACTATGCTAACTCTAGTTATAGTACACAAAAATATTAAGCTAATTTTATACTGTATAAATACAAATTTAAAAATCTAATAAAATAGAAGTATATTTAGACTAAACCTGGAGTGCTGCATTTGGTCTTGGATATGTGATTTTTAAAATAAAAATATACAATAAGATCTTCAATGTCAAAATTCAGTGGATCCTGATGAAACTTTTCAGTGTCACCTGTATGTATAATGTGAAAAATTTTCCAATGCTTGTGAAAAGCAAAAAAAAAAAAAAAAAGAATGGATACTTGTCCTACCAGATATTAAAACATAAATCTATAGTGATTATAAGAGCACAATACAAAATTGGAGTTGACAAATAGATCAATAGAAAAGGATATAAACAGTGTACAAAATTACAGAATATGTTAAGATGCATTAAGAAGTATGTAAAATATTCAGAATATTGATGATATATATTAATACTAGTTAATACTAAATATTACTTTAAAGGTGATAAATGTGTATGTGTATATGCATATAAAAATTTTAAATGTACTTCACAATGAGTAACAACCAGGTTTTCTTGTTTGTTTCTTCTTATTGTTGTTGTTTACGTTGCTCTATTAGTTGCGTATTTTCAAGTTGGGGAAATATTGGCCAACATTTGAAATATTGATGCTGACTCTTGGAAACTCACTGTCGGCCCTGAAAGACTTGATTCTGCTGTTGTTCACGTTCATCTTCTTTTCTGCTGTGTTCGGCATGAAGTTGTTTGGTTGGAGTTACAAAGCATGTGTCTGCCGCATAGATGAAAACTGTCAACTCCCACGCTGGCACATGCATGACTTCTTTCATTCCTGCCTTAATGTGTTCCGAATTCTCTGTGGAGAGTGGATAGAAACCTTGTGGGACTGCATGGAGGTAGCAGGCCAACCCTGGTGCATCTCTTTTTACATGATGGTCATTTTAATTGGAAACTTACTGGTAAGGATTCCAAGCTTTTACATTTTCCTTGTAGAAATTGGTGTAATATAGCCTGGTGTTTTCAATGACCCAGTGGTCCATAACTGCATTGTTCAAAATAGAGACCACTATCCACATGTGGTTATTAAGAGTTGAAATATGACTAAGTTTCATTTGAGATGTGCAAGAAATGTAAAAGACACACTGGATTTGAAGTTTTCCCCCAAAATAATATAAATTACGTAGCAATAATTTTTATTGAATGGATTTTAAAATGATGATTCTATTGAAACACTTTTAATTACATAAAATACATTAGTAAAATTAATTTCACCTGTTTCTCTTTGCACTTATATATTTTTTGTTCAAAATTACATATGGGACTCGCATCATATTACTTTTGTATAGCAAAACTTTTATAACCTTGCTACTAAAAGGATCATCAGTATCATGTGGGAGATGCTTAGAAATGCAAAACTCAAACCCCATCCTAGACCTCTGGAAGCATAATCTATATTATGATACTAACCCCAGGTGATTTGTGTGCACATTAAATTGTAAGAAGCACATAAATATAACAATGTCTTTCAAATTCGCCTGCACATTGGAATTACCTGGGGAATTAATGATAATAGGCTGAATCCTTGGATCCACTCCCAGAGATTCTGATGCTATTCATATGTGAATGTGGCTTGGTCATCAAAATTTTCTAAAAAGTCTCACTTGACTAAATAGTGCAGCAAAGACTGTAAACCGGTAGTCTATAAAAGCGTTATGCATTAACTAAAAGAAAAAGGTTTCACTTTAAAATATTCTAGTAATTTAATGGGTGAATTGAATAAGTGGTTTTCTCTGCTTCTCTTGTATCTTATAAAAATGATTCTTACAGGAAAAAAGACTCAATAACTGCTTTTTATCCATATGTAATAAAGATCAAATACATTTTCCAAAAGACTAGGAAAAATAAATCACAGGTTAGATTAAATTTTATCTGTGCCCTCCCTTATTGTTTCAGCTTCATCTTGTTTATCTCACTGTTATATATTTATCACATTGGCATTGTGTTTATTTCTCGATGTGATTGTCCATTTCCTTATTGAACTGTTAACTCCATGAAAGAAGGGACCATGGCACTTCTCTATGTCACAAAACCTGGAACAGTGCCCAACATGAAAAATACTTTAATATTCTCTGTCCTCTGTCCTCTGTTGCTATGAATACACTTCCAACTCCCAGGGACATAGAACACTATTCTAAATGGATGAAACAAAGCCAAATTGATAGATCAGTACACATAAATTCAAAATACCATTGCTAGATCTTGTTTCCATGGTAGTATGGCGCAGAGGTTCAGATGCAGACATTATAGGCGTGTTCTGCCTTTTCTGTCCTCTTTGCACCTTGGTGTTCTGTGTCTTACCAAGACAGCTGCTGCAATCTAAAGCTTCACATATTCATATCATATTGTTTTAGACAGGTTTTTTTTTTTTTTTTTTTTTTTTTTTTTTTTTGCTGTTGGGACTAAAGCATCTGAACAGAACAACTGTAGAGGAGGAAAAGTTTATTTGAGGGCTCATAGAGGTCTTCATCCATAGAAGGCCGGCTCCATTCTTTGGAGTTCTAGGTGAGGCTGAACATCATGGGGGACAGTGAACAGCTCCCATCATGGTGATCTGGAAACAGAGACTCCACTTTCCAGATACAAATATATACACCAAAGCCACACCCTAATTCCCATCTCCTCCAACCATACTTTACCACTTCACTTACCACTCAGTTAATTCCTATCAGGGGATTAAGTCACTGATTGAGTTAAGACTCTTTACAACTTGATCATTTCTCCTCTGAACCTTCTTGCATTGTCTCACACGTGAGCTTTTGGGGGACACCTTACATCCAAACCGTAACACATATCTAGTCAATGGAGAAGAGAATTCCTTTCTTAAAAGCCACAATAAACTTTTTATTATTTTACTAACTCTGAGTTACATACTCTTTTCTGAACTAATCTCTATTATCCAGGGTGTAGAATACATTTATTACAGTAAGCTACTCAGAGCCCTCCCTCCCTTGGAGTTAGAGATAGCATCAGTCCGAACCCGAAGACTAATTAGAAAAGGGCAATATCCCAAGTGAAATGTAGATTTCTGTCTCTGAAAGGAAGGGCCATGGCTGTTGAGAAAAGTAACCACAGCCACAACAACGAGAAAACACACACACACACACACACACACACACACACACACACATGAACATGTAGTCCAAACTCAAAGAAGCAGAAATGCTGAAGCAAATATATGAACTCCACTCTCTACTTTTCTGGTTTCTACTGACCAGAAACTTCAAGTCATGAACTTCCATTTCCAATTGTTGGCCATCATATTTCTTCTTTATATAAGTCCTTTAAGCTTTATTTCTCTCAGCAGTCATCCATCTCTGGGACACCATGATAACAGTACTAGAGTAAATACAAGAGGAAAAACAAATGAAAGGGGAGAATTGGTTGATTTTTTACCCTCCACACTTACAATGTGGATGGTGTAAACAGAAACTATTCTGCAGTTTTAATTTAGTTTTATCTTTTTCTCCTAATAAAATTCCAACACTGATTCAGAACTATATAGAAACCTTTTAAAGATCATATGCAAAGGCAAGAGTTCAATGTGGTTTTCAAAAAATGTTAAGTTGTAGAAAAGTAGAATGCACACCCAAACAAACATAGGTTTAAATTCTAGTTCTATCACTTACTAACTAGTGCTTATTATGCATATTCTGAAGCCTTTTTAAACCTGACTATATTTAATGGGAGAATGAACACAAAAATAATTAATGCTTATGATGTTATCATAACATAAATAAAACAAAATCATTTAGCATCCTATAAACAGTTTATGAATATTTGTTTTATTTCTCTATAAAATTTCAACTTCTGATCTATAGGTTTTGTTAATCATTTAACATTATTTAGAAGTTTAAATTCCTACCAGACCCTTTTTTTTTTTTCTAGGTGTTTTACCTATGATTTAGATAGTTGCCACCAGGTGAAATCAGATTGTGGTTGCATAAACCAAATAGTAAATAATATAAATATGTAAATAAATTAAAAACAATACAAAATAGAGTTGCAATGTAATTCTAATCATGCACTATTCCATATATGTGTGTATATTCCCAAATTAAATGTTTGTTAAACTATTAGTAGAATATTAAAATAAAACATCTTCAATATATGTTAGAAGCCTTGATGCATGTTTATTTCTAGATTCTTAATCATACAAATAATTACTTCACCAAATTTTTAATTCTATTTTTTTTTCGTATTATTTGATTTTGATATGGGCACTTAATTCTCACTCAATGTGGGGATATCTCAAAGTGAAGACAGCCATCTAGAACAGCAACTCATTTTTTGCCTTGAGAAAGACAATATGACTGATAAAATAAGCTTTGGAATAAGACAGTCTTGAGGCTAATCCATGTGACCTTTGATGATATCTGTAAGAGTGCCTTTTTTCATCTCTAAAGGAGAAACAAATCATGTTGCACAGAATGTTGTGAGTTTACAACTAGAGTCCTGGTTACAAGTCTCAGCACAACATCTGCCACGGTGAATAAGAACTGAACAGCCTGTAGACCATATGCTCGGTCCTCAAGTCTTAGGTCAGCCTTTTTAGAGGATTGCTTATTATTGTTTTAAAAGAAATACAACATGAGCTACACTTATGCTCCTTTATTGTTTTTTCTTTTATTTATTCTAATTAGTTATACATGACAGTAGAATGAACTTTGTCACATCATATATAAATGGAGTATAACTTCACATTTTTTCTGATTGTATATAATGTAGAATCACATTAGTCATGTAGTCATAAATGCACATAGGGTAATAATGTCTGATTCATTCCACTATCCTTTACTTTTCCATTTAGGTACTTTACCTCTTTCTGGCACTGGTGAGTTCATTTAGTTCATACAAAGACTCAACAAGTGAAGAGAGCAATGAAGTAAAAAATATCCAGCTTGCAATGGCAAGGATTAAGAAAGGATTAAACTATGTGCTTCATAAAATATTATGCAAAAAGCAAAATGTTCCACAGGAAACAACGGACCATGTAAATGATACATATGTTAAAGAGAACATTTCTGACCATACGCTTTCTGAATTCAGCAACACCCAAGTTTTCCTCAAAGATAAGGAAAAAAGCAGTGGCACAGAGAAAAACACAATGACTGACAATGAAAGCCAATCACTTATCCCCAGCCCCAGTGTCTCAGAAACTGTACCAATTGCTTCAGGAGAATCTGACGTAGAAAATCTGGATAACAAGGAGATTCAGAGCAAGTCAGGCAATGGAGACAGCAGAGACGTAAGATGTTTTATTTTCCTGATTGCTGATTATGTATGGTGGTGTTGATAAGGAAGTCAGTTTATGCTGAATTTCTGGATTTAGATTACCCTTTCAACCCTATCTCCCCCACTCCTAGCTCCTGTTGTTATGCTCTTGATTATATTACTTAAATTACTTACACTTCTAAACTTTAATTTCTTCATCTGTAAATGAGGATAAAGTTGTACTTCTTAAGGAAGTACAAGACTCAAGATAGAAGTAAGAAAAATAGTCTAATAGCACAATCAACCATACCTAATATATCATAATCACTTAGAAAACATTAACATAATTGTGAAATTCTATAAATCAATAAGCAGACAGTGATGAAAAGCATACTAAAAAACTAAGTTTGTAAAAATCAATGGGTGTGATTGGAAAAGTCATTCAACTTCCCTGTGCTTTATCATCTTCAAGGTATGAGAATGGACTAGAAGAGAGCAAATATTCTTTTTTACTTGCTCAAATTCAAAGGATCTACTCATTTTATTTCTGCAACACATAAAATAAGTAATTACATTAGACTAAAAGAATAAGAAGAAAAACTAAGAGTTTGAATTATGAAGAGGGGGTAGCTTTGTGAACTACTGGCTTCAAAAAAAGAAAGGGGTTACATTTTTTAAGAAGAGCAGGTGTTGTTGGCTTACTGTTTGTTCCCTTACTGGAAGAGTCTTATAATCTCCATTTGCAAGCGGCATAATGACTTAACTAGAGGTATGATCTAATAGAAAGCCAAACCTACAGGATCACATAATGTACTACGGGCTTTTTGCTTTGGACCTATGTGAGGAATCATTTCAGTTTGCTCAAAATCCTCAAGAAGGAATAGAGAATGCCTTTTGCAGGGGTCCAACATCTCTATACCATTTTCTCCCCCAGAACTCTCCTGGCTTGACAGATCCTCTTCATAATTACTTCTCAAATTGGTATTTTAGAAAAATTGAATTTCACTTAAAAAGGATCTTTCTAGCATCTATCAAAGACAACTTTGTTTTAGTTAGAGAAACATTTTCTCCCCTTAACCTACTCAATAGTCTCAGGTATATTTACATTTAATTAATACCATTAAAAGAAGACAGGAGAAATTTCTGCCAAAAACCCTACTCTACGATCTCTGAAGACTTTGACTACCATTCATCTCTAGATAAATTCATATTGGCAGATTTCTGGAAACTTCTTGCAGCGTCTTTAGAAAGTCTGGAGTATGAAAATACATAAGAAAGACTTAATGTAAAAATAAATGTAAGTGTTCAAATTTCAGAAGTTGTCATGTATACTACATGATTATTTAGTCCTATTTCTTGGTTAACTACTCACAGGAGATGTATTCATTTACTTATATGTTTAGTTATGCATATAATTTCATTAATCAGATTTCAGATTCTGCATCCAGTAAATATTTAATATGTTGATCTAAGAAAATCAGAGAATAAAACATAAAAACCACATGTGATCTGATAATTCATACAGTACTATTTTTATATTTGTGCTTGCAGTATTTTAATTAAAATTTGTATTTATTGTAAAAATAATACACTTTACATCTGATTTTGTAACTTTTTCTATAACCTAGCAGTATTCATAGTCACTTTTATGCCATTAAATAATCTACTAAAATAAATTATTTGTAATTTTGATCTCAATTTATTTTTTTAAAAATTAGAAAACAGTGTTTATGAAAAATTCACTTCAAGAAGTATGTGAACAAGGGTTTTAAAAACTCAAAAATATAATTATAAGGTTTACGACTGTAACAATTGAATACCAAAATATTATAGTTCTTTATAATTTCCTACTCTTAGATAACTACATTTCTACAGTTTTTTTTTTCCCTTTAGAAATCAACAAAGAAGACATAAAGCGAATTGAGACTTGAAATAACTTTTTAAAACTCAGTTTTGATGGGTAACATTTCTCTGGAAGCTTAATTTTGTTTAGTTGAGCACCATAATCATTTGCTGACAACTGGCATTATAAGGATTAAAGCAAAACTTTCTGTTATTCATGCTTATTGAAAATCAAAAGGCATGATAAAATATTTATAATATTTATAATTTCCTCTTTTGTTTGAGTTCTATCCAAGTCACACTGGCTTTCTTGGAAATGTTAGAAAATACAATTGATATGCCATTAACTTTAGGATCATGGTGATTTGTTGGATGATATGTTGTATATTTATTCTTAAATAAGGAAAAATAAAGACTATGTGAAAATAATTTTAATTAAAGATAAAGCATGTCATTTGCATTATTATCATATGTACAAAGCAGTGATCACCTGGGTTTAGCCAGACTTGAACTTTAGTCAAGAGTAGAGAGGAAAATAAGATTCATCTCTACAACAAGGCTCTTTCCATAGGACTCGTGCCACTCTCCTACATCTGTCCTAGGTGCTACTCCTTGTGTCTTTCCCTCATTTTATTTCAACAGTAGCCTCATATCAGTGCCATCCACTGATGAGAAACACAAGACTGTCTGGACTGAATTTTACAATAAAAGCTATATGCATGGTTATCTATTCACATAGCATCAAGGAATGATTTACTTTGATGCTACTCATCTACAAGAAAGAGCATATAAGCCACCCTTGGTTTTTGTTTTTTTTTAAGAGAGAGAGAGAGAGATAGAGAGAGATAATTTTTTTTTAATATTTATTTTTAAATTTTCGGCGGACACAACATCTTTGTTTGTATGTGGTGCTGAGGATCGAACCTGGGCCACACGCATGCCAGGCGAGCGCGCTACCGCTTGATCCACATCCCCAGCCCAACACCCTTGTTAATAGCCTTAATAAAACTTTGGATCCCAAATCCTTTCATAAATTGAGTGATAGTTTATGCATTTTTGAACAAAATGTTATTACCTAAATGTTCATTTTAATCTAGTTATTTTAGCATACATTATTTGTTTAAAAACATCAACTCACACCAATAAATGCACATTTCAGTATCATTAAATTGGCCTAAAGTCTTTTAAACCTAAAAATGTTCTTTCTGTACATATTTTTTCTCACTTTTGAAAGTGAATGAAATGAAACTTAGTGACAATGAGCAAATTAAACTCACAACTCTTTTGGTGGGTCTTTATTTTAGAAAATAAAGCAATCTAGCTCATCTGAATGCAGTACCGTTGATATTGCTATCTCTGAAGAAGAGGAAATGGTATATGAATGTGAAAAGTCAAAGTATCTTAAAAATGGTAAGACAAATGTTTCTTTGGTAATGTTATGGAAATTAGACTAAATGTCCCTTAATCTAAATAATACCATTGAATTGACTTTTAATGTAAAGAGTTTGTTTATTTATTTATTTATTTTGCAAAGGGATACAAATATTAACATGCATGAACACTATCCAAAATCCTGGTAGACATTTATAAAAATTTCAAGAAAAAAGTCAACATTGGAGAAAGAGGGATAGAGCCTATTTCCCAGACAGCCTAATGTAGTGGTTGAAAAGATTGACTCTGGAATCAGACAAATGTGTACTATTTACTTATCTTCTCTCTGTTTCCTAATCTTCAAAATTATAAGCCCCCTAGGGTTATTAAAATATTAAATAAGTGTGTATGTGTGCATGTGTATGTACATATAATCTCAGAAGAGAAAGAGAACCTGACCCAAGGAAGAAGTAGCCATTCAGTAAAATAACATCATCATCAGCAGCAGCAGCATTTACTGAATTGTCTTATAGTTAATGTAGAAAAGAAGCATGAGTAGTGGTATGGCAGTGAAATATTGTTTATGATGTTGATTTCATTGATCATGCTATAAATAATATTAGGTAAAACTCATCATGTCCATATTTAATTTTACACTATTAATTGTGTACCTATATATATTAAAATAGAGCATGATTTAGGACTAAAACAGAAAATCAGCATAGTTAAATCAGCACTGGAAAAATACATGTGTGTATGTGCATTCACTGAAGTGAATATGTGTGTGTGTGTGTGTATAGAAGTGGACATATTTATATGTTGAAGTATTTTATACCTCATGATTGAGGTCAATATTTAAAATATTCATGAAAACATCTTACAGCTTTCATAGGAAAACAAATCATGATGAGGACACACTTCTATGCTTCATATGAATATTAGAAGTGTCTACTATATGGTTCCAGTCAGTAATCTGACCCACTAGGTATATAGCACACACCATTCAATTACTTATAATTAAAATTCGTTTCTTAGCAATATTAATGAATGATTACAGGTTTGAACATTTGACATCACTGAAAAGTCATCAAAATGGAACTGCTAAGTACTCAAATTTCTATCTTCACAATAATAATCTGTTCTCAGCAGCTTAAGCTCTATGTTGTTTATCATCTAAGACAAAGAAGAAACATGTCCTGTATTTTTTGACTAGAGATGTATAATTTGACACTGAGCAAAATTGTAAAATGAAATGTTTTTACTTTAAATTCCACCCACATCCATTTCTTCATTTTCTCACCTGTTAATCACTCCACTTTTAAGCCTATCATTTTCTTCTTGCAACTCTCTTGACTGGAAGGCAAAGTTCAATTTCAAACACATACACACATCCCACAACGTACTCCATAACCCTGTTACCTCCTTAAATAGTCACAATCCAATTTCCCATGCCCATGCCAACCAAGAACTAAAATTGAAACAATACACTTTATTATATCTCTTTAACGTCTTAAAAGAATTTGTGTTTCTAAACAAGAATGTCACATGATATCAAAATGCAATGTTCAGAAGATAATTGTAAGAGCAAGGAATTAGTTCTATTCTCAGATTGTCCTGCATAGTGAGGGGATTTTCTAAGTCACCCTGCCTTTTCCAACTCTTTCTCTTCCTACTAATGAGCCAACAAGTTAAGCTTTTCTTTTTCTCCTTAGTGATTATACACACTATAGTAAAGGTAACAATCAAATGTTCACAAATATGAGACCAGCTGTATTAGAGTCTATAAATAAATAATTATGAAGGCATAGAGAAGAAGGTTTGAGATGTTTCTTTCCATTCATTTGCTACATGCTTGTTCTGGATGGTTTCATTTTTGACAGGTTTTGACCAAAGATCTTCACCTGGTCAAATCAGTAGAGTATCCAAGAAAGCAAAAATTTGGCAGAACATAAGGAAAACCTGCTGCAAGATAGTAGAAAACAGTTGGTTTAGGTGTTTCATTGGCCTCGTGACTCTGCTAAGCACAGGTGCCCTGGTAAGTGAGCCCACCGTTTGAGTGATGTTTAATGGGGACAAATGTTTCATAATTCTTGCTTTCAGAAAGTCACCTTGCCAGATTTCTTTTCCCAGAATACTTATTACTTAGTACAGCACCAACTTTCATCACATTCTGTGATTTTAGTTTTAGAAACTTTATGTTACACTTTCTTGGAAAGTTCATCAATGTATCATTTAATATGAATATTAAATTTAAGTGTAAAGATTTAATCAATAATGTCATTTCAAAATATATGAGTTACAGCGGGAAAAATAAATTAAAAAAATACCTGATTGTCCTGATTTTAATAAAGTTTTAATTAATAATTTAGGTACTCAAAACTGTTATATTGTCGTGGTACTATGGTTCCTATTCCACAACAGAAAGGAAGTATTACATGATTTTTAAGGGCCTTTGAACTGTGAATGTATTTACCCTTTGACCCAAAGATCGTAATTCTGGAATATTATCCTACAAATATCTGAACATGTACTAATTGCATAAAAGAAGTTATTCACAGAAAGATTTTATTTATTTATTTATTTATTTTTAATTTTAATTTTTTTTTATTGGTTGTTCAAAACATTACAAAGATTTTTTTAATAATAGTAAAGTTTGGGTGGGGAGAAAGTCTATAATAGGTGAGCATTTCTAGTATGTTACAATGACCTCATGGATTACTGTGCAATTATTTTTTAAAAATGATGCCAAATGCATACTGATACTGCAATACTCCTTGATATGGTAAAGCAAAATAAGAAAGGTCTAGTATAATATGTAGTCATGCTGCATTTTATGTAGGAAAAGAAGACTAGAATGTGTAGTGAATTTGGTTGCATTTGGTTAAAATAGGTCAAATCTGAATATACAAGAACTAGTTAATTGTGTGATATAGGGCAAAGACATTGAAGTCATGGTTGGGAACCAGACTTTGCAACTAATGTCTTTTCAAAGTAAGCTTTATATTGATGCTTAGCACACATTCTGAAGACTGTACATCATGTCTTGGGTGTCCAGCATCAATGATCTACATAGAGTGAATGCACCTGTGTAATTGTCACTTGGATTGATAAACAGAACATAACTGAAACTCTAGAACTGTACTCTCACCCCTTGAAATTACTTCCCCTCTCCAAGTGGTAGTCATTTTGTGGATGTCAAATGCCATAGATCACTTTTATCCATGTTTGTACTTTATAATAATATGTGCAAAAAGTTCTGTGCTTGTTTATTTCTTCCTCTTTGCATCTTGGAACATCCCACTTTCTTGTGATCATTGGAGTCAATTATTCCTTTAGTCTGGTAACTTCTTTCTTTTCATCTTACTACAAAATTTACCATATGACATCTTAGTTCGAGTTTTAGTGAAGACAGACTGTCTTCTAATGCCCTATTCTAGGATCAAAAACCTCTGATTCCACTTTTCCCAGTGTTAAGGTAAGGGAAGAACAAATACCCAAGCTGACTTGCTAGATGCTCTTCCCTACATCTTTTTCCATCACAGATTTTTTTCAAGCATCATGGTATCTTTACATGGCTCAAGGGGAACTGTTACTTAGAATGTAACAAATCTATTTTAGAATACTTTCTTGCACTAGGCCCTACTGAAAAGTAACAGTTTTCATGTGAACTTTTGATTTCAAACATGAAAAGACCCACTGGTATTGTCAGTCTTTCTTAGTTTTAGAAGATGTATGTCTCTCCAAAAGATCTAGAGAATTTACTATTTCTTGTTCCTAAGATGAGATTTATAGGATGTCATCATATAATGATGAATATGATGTTAATTACTGTCACTGGAGAGTGACTGCATAATCGACATATTTGCCCTTTTATCTAGCTTTATATTCTATCCTCTCTGATCAAGCTTGTAGTAGACTAAAGAATGGTTTCTAAATATGCTCATGTCATAATCCTCAGACCTTGTGAATATTAATATATGGCAAAAGGGTCTTCTCAGATATAATTAATTTAGAATCTTAGACTGGGGATATCACCCTGGATTATCCATATGGACCTGATGTAATCACTGAGGTCCTTACAAAAAAGATACAAGAGGAGTCAGAGTCAGAAGAAAAGATGATATGAGGATGAAAGTGCCTACCCTGGCGTCAGATGCTCTGAAGAGGAAGGGAGATGATGCAAGCCAGGTAATGTAGGCAGTCCTCAGAAGCTGAAAAAGAATGGAGATAGATTATCTCTTCAGAGCCTCATAAAGAAATCAGCCCTAGGGCTGAGGGTGTAGCTCAGTGGTAGAGCAACTTGCCTAGTAACCATGAGACATGGGTTTGATCCATAGCACCAATCAATAAATCAATCAATCAATAAATAAATGTATTGTTTCCATCTGCAACTAAAAATATACATTAAAAAAAAAGAAATCATCCTCCCTAACACTTTGATTTTAGCCCAATGACACAGATCTCACTTCAGTCATTGTAATAACATAGATTTGTATTGGACCCTCATTTTGTGCTACTCTCTTGTGCAGCATTGGAATGTAATACCCAGCTCCTCAGGATCCCAGGCAGACTCTCTCACTTCCTTTCAGCATATATTACTGCATCCTACCTATGAACCAAGTCCTCTAGAATACAATCCCTGTCCTTCCTTAGCAATATTAGTGCTTCTCTAGCTACTTTATGAAGAGATTTGACTCTTTATTCTGCTGGTGGCCTGAACAGAAAGAGAAGGTAGATCTTTTTTTTTTTTTTTAAGTGGTTTTTAAAGGCATTTCTGTCATTAAGGTTTCTTCATGCTCCTCAAACAATATTAGATTCAGTTTGATTTTACAGGGAAGCTCTGCAGTTGGAGGGTACAATAATACTCCACTTTCATTGAAAAGATTGATGACTTTAGCATCTCTGTGTCAATCAGCCATTGCCTGATGTGTATCCCATTTGGAGTGGAAATCTGCTCCTGGGTGAGAAATCTGGCCTCCTTCTTGTATGGTAGATGCAATTCTCCAGAGAGTTTCAGTTGTGTGTTATCAAGCAATACTCAGAGTCACTATGGAATGTGTAGATTTTCCCAATAAAGGGGCCCTTGGTGAGCAACACCAGAATCAATACACTATGTACTTTTGAAGAATATGTTATGTGATGTGATGTATTGGATACAATTATGTCATTTGTAATTTCTATCGACTCTCCATCTGCTATATTCTTACTAATGTAGTTAATACTTTGTTTCTGTTGTACTTTTAACTATAAAAAGAATGTAATTTTTCCCCACTATGACTGATCTTTTTCTAGACCTTTTGGTTTCAATTTTAAATATATTTTCTTAACCTTTATTTTGTGCACACAAATTTATTCTTATGAGACCGATCCCTTGATCAATATGAAGTGTCCTTCTTCTTTAGTTATGCATTTTATTGTATTTGAGATAGAATTTCATTCCTTTACATGTGAAAGAGTTTGTTGAAATTATATTAGGCAAATCCTTAATTTTTTTTACCCACAGGCTTTTGAAGATATATATATAGATCAACGAAAGACTATTAAAATCTTATTGGAGTATGCTGACATGATCTTCACTTACATCTTCATTCTTGAAATGCTTCTAAAGTGGATGGCATATGGTTTCAAAGCCTATTTTTCCAATGGCTGGTACAAGCTGGACTTCATGGTTGTCATTGTATGTATCTTATAAAAAAATATTTAAAGGCTATTTGATTTACTCCTATTTTTACTCTTTCATATCTCATTCTTTTGCTTCATTATAGCTCCTGTTTCCCTTCTCTGTACATTTTTTAGTGGCTCACATGTCATCTTTATTTATCTATTTAACATCTATCCTCATCTTGTCATTCTAAAATTTTAAAAGTTCAGGACTAGGCTCCTGGATTATTGTGATACCTATGAATCCACTGCTAACAGAACAGGTTTGTTGCACAATATCTTGAAAATAACAGCTTCCTAAGGTCTTTAAATTCTACTGAGTTGACTTTTAAATAAATAAATAATATCCACAATTGAGTAAGTATTATAGCAAGCAACCAGAATTTCTCATTAGGACCACTGCAATAAATTCAAAACTTGTGTTTAATGAACAAATGACTCCACATTCTAAAGCCAATAGAGAGAGATCTCCTCAATAGGGAACTCCTCAACCTACAATTAATGGCTTGCAATAACTGACCTCTGCCTTTTAAATTAATTTTTACAAATTTATCTTCTACTCCAGTCAAACTGCACTTTACCAAAATCACCTTCCCACTTTCTAGTCATTGTTCTTACATGTCTACACCACTCTTTGCTTATATAAATGACTCCCATGCTTCAAAGCCTAACTCAAGATCATCCTCCCTTTAGTATAAAGAAAAAAATGTTCATCTATGTTGACTTGAAAATTTAGAAAACATGAAGATATAATAAAATGTAATCATAGCTCTATCACCTTGCTCAATTTTGATTAATATTTCTCAAACATTAATCATTTTTATCTACACATATTTACTTTTAAAATCACTTAGTACATAGTTATACTTTTTGTAATTTGTACTTTTGACTTAATAATATTCATATCTTTCTTGAGGCCTGGTTTATGAAATCTTATTGGGTATATTTTATTAATCATAATTACACATGGGTGAATATATGAATATATTCCAAATCTTGTTTTAATGCATATATCATATACAAATACTGTGTTGCAAATAATTATAAAATTGATTATTTAATTTTTATTGTAAAATATCATTATAAATATAATTCTTCATCATAAAGAATATAAGTACATATGCATATTAATGTTATACTCTTTATTACAGAAAAAAAAGTTTTATATTTTTAAGTGATTTTAACAATTATGATCTTATAACTTGTTCTGTCAATAAATAATAATATTTTGAAACATCTGAAAATATTTCAAAGTTTTATTGACAGCTTTGACTATTATTTTATAATAAATATGAAGTTTATTTTATATGTTATTTCAATTAAGATTCATATTAACTCTTTTTAAAAAATATTGCAGGTGTTTTGTCTTAGCTTATTAGGCAAAACTCGGGAAGATTTAAAACCACTTACTTCCATTAAGTTCCTTCGGGCACTCAGAGTTCTATCTCAATTTGAAAGAATGAAGGTAAATATAAAGTTTCTAGACTGATATATGAGTTTTTATTTGAGATTATTAAATTTCTGTGAATAAACAAGATTTGTTGTCTTTTCATCAATTTCAATATAACAAAAACCTTATAGCCTATAGCATGAAAATAGAGGGGAATGTATATATTGGTTATGTTTATTGAGATTTTATGTCCTTATTGCTCATAAGATATGAAAACTAATAAAGCTGAGTGAAAAGACCATAATAATCCACAGGGAAAATATTGTTTCATAAACAATACCTTTCTAACTCAAATAAATACATGTTAGTGGAGTTGTCTCAATTTTTAAATATGTAACTGTCAGAAAATGAAACTTTGATAGCTAAATTTTTAATTGTGAAAATATTGTACACACAAAGTTGTTATTTACTAAATGAGAGGAAACTTTGAATTCTAAAATAAATTAAATTTTTTAAAATCAGACATCACAAATTATTAATTTTTACTTGTCATTCCCCCCATTACCATGTTAAAGACTTTTCTAACCCATATAGAGAGTACAAATAGATTCATTTATATAAAATGTCCAGGGTTTCATCTTTTGCACTGTAATAGAAATCCCATATGATTCAAACTAAAAGAAACAATGGAGTCTATGGTCACCATGAACAGTAATCATATGTATGCAGATAAACAGTGGTCAATTGTGTGCAGAAATGAAAGGAAAAGTCCAATTGTACCTTTTATTACATATTTACATATATGTGCATTTTACATTTTTATTTATGTAGATTACTTAACATTAGTCTCAGTACTTAATTAAAAATACCCAATATTACACCTTCAATTCTATGATACGACTGAATAAAAAACCTATTTATGTTTAAGCTGCATTAACTTTGTAATTTATATACTTTATCTTAACATTTAAAGTGTCATTGATTAAGAAACCTTAACACTTAAAATCTTTCTGCTTGATCAAAAGCATTTTTACATCAAAATTGAAGTGAGAATTCAACTAGAAATATATGTAATTTAAAATATATATTTAAAAATATCAGAAAATTTAATACTAACACCTTTATAGAGAATATACATAAATACACATATATGAATCACAAGCACATTTATTATACATTTGTGTATATTTTTTAGTGGTTCAGGGGATTGAATTCAGAGCCTATCTCATGCAATGAAGTGCCCTACCACTATTGGGAATATTTTATTACATATATATATATATATATATATATATATATATATATCTCCAATATATTTACCCAATCATATATATACCCAATATACCCAATATATATATATATATATATATATATATATATATATATATATACACACACACATATACACCCAATATACCCAATATATATTATATACATATAATATATATTGGCATATATACGCCAATATGATATTATTTTTATTTCTATAATTCATGTGAATCTTTGGTTGACTCATTATAACAAGACTTAGGTTTGATCTATGTATTTCTCAAATGTATTTTATTTATTGGAGTTGGGGAAGAAACAGTTTATGTAGCAAATACAGAAAAATTCTAAATATTATATACCTATAACACAAAAATCTAAAATAGTAATTGTAGTTGATAACTATAAAACAGATTTTATTAACCACATCATGGAACTTTGCAATATGGTGATATTTACCTCTGATTCTAAACCAAATTGTGAAAAATTAGCTGAATTATGTAATTATAATAAATTACATATGTAATTAGAATTTAAAAATTTTACATTTTTGAGCTAAAGTTCGCATGTTCATTTTTTTTATATGCTAGGTGGTTGTGAGAGGTTTGATAAAAACAATTTTACCCACTCTGAACGTGTTTCTGGTCTGCCTTATGATCTGGCTGATATTTAGTATCATGGGAGTACACTTATTTTCTGGCACATTCTATGAATGCATTGACCCAATAAGTGAGGAAAGGTTTCCTGTATCTGAAGTCAAGAATCGGAGTCAGTGTGAAAACCTTGTGTTGAATGAATCCATGCCATGGGAGAATGCAAAATTGAATTTTGATAATGTTGGAAATGGTTTCCTCTCTTTGCTTCAAGTAGTAAGTACCCTTTTGAACTTTCTTTCTTTTTTAAATCAATAATATGTTCATCCACGTTGTAAGTTGAATGTCAAGGACAAGATATGAATTATTAATACATTTGGTTATAAGATATTTTATCAATTGCTATTTAAGGCAGAAGTTTTATGAGACATACTATAATTTGGAGTGACAGAGGTGACAATTTCCTGCCCTATTGGGAGGAAGAAGTGAAGAGAACAGAAATAGCAGATATTGGCCAAACCTGCTTCCACCATCACTGACCATGTGGTCACATGACCACAATTCCTTGGTCCTACTTGAGTTGCCTTTAGTATTTTTCTATTTGGTACTTTCAGAAATGGCTACTAAGGAAACCCAGTATCTAGCAGACATTAAATGACAGACATTCCTTTCTTATTTATCTCACAGAAAATCACATCTATAACAGCTATCAGTAATTCTGGCATTTGGCAGCATGCACTTCTTTACCATCCATTTCCCTATTTTTCTTTTTTTAATATAAACTATTTTAAAATATTTTAGTATTAATTATAAATAGACTGAGTAAAATAACTGACAGATAATATATTAATTAAAAAGCTAAATACCTCAGTTATCCAATATGTTGAAGTATGGCAAGTTTTAGTATCAAATGTTTTAAAGTGTTAATAGCGAATTGAGTTGTACTTTTTATTTGCCATGAAATACAGATTTCCCTAAGAACTAAATATATATTATTTTTTTATAGGCAACATTTAATGGATGGATCACTATTATGAATTCAGCAATTGATTCTGTTGGTGTAAGTACCATATAATCTTAAAGGCATTATTAAGATTCAAGCAAAATCATTTTTGTAACACAAGCACAAGAGATAGGTGATAATTTATAGAAATTTAATATTTCAGGTTGGGTATTTCATGGGCAATTAAATCCTTCCAGAAATATATGTAATGATTGAGTCCCAACAGGCCCATTTGAGGGATTACCATATTTTATAACAATAATTAAATAAATAAATAAATAAACTTTAGAGTTTAAATAAGCAAAGCAATAGCGTTCTTTTTACCAGAGAGTAAAAAGAAAACATTACCTTGAATAACATTGTTAGACTTTCTTATCCTAAATTGTTTTATGAATCTTAGGTTTACATAAATTATCACCAATATTTTACTAATTTTTAAAAATTCAATTTTAGGTTAATATGCAGCCTGATTTTGAGTACAACGTCTACATGTATTATTACTTTATCAGCTTCATTATCCTTGGATTATTTCTTCCTCTGAGTATGCTGATCAGTGTTATTATTACTAATTTCAACAAGCATAAAATAAAGATAAGTATAATAGTCCTTTTTTGTTCATCAATGACTGAAAAAAAACAAACACATTTATAAAAATGCCGATTCACATAGCTCAATGTCATTTTTAAATTTTTTAAAATTTTTAGTTGTAGATGGACACAATATCTTTATTTATTTTATTTATTTTTATGTGGTTCTGAGGATTGAACCCAGTGCCTCCCACATGCTAGGAAAGTACTCTGCCATTGAGCTATAACCTCAGTCCTCGATGTCATTTTTATTTGGTACAAATGCAATAAAAAATAACTGATGTTCTTGCACATTGTTGCACATTGCTGTAATGTTCTTCCTTATATTGATTTCAGTATTTAATATATACACAGCGAGATTAAAAGTTAAAAATTAGGGCTGGGGTTATACAGTGGTAGAGCGCTTGCCTAGCATGTGTGAGACACTGGGTTTGAACTTCAGAATCACATAAAAATAAACAAATAAAGCCATTCTGTCCAACTACAACTACAAAAAAAATTTAAGTTAAAAATTGCCTGTATTTCTATATGTATATTTTATAAATAATGATGTGCTGGAAAATGAATATTAATATTGTGTATCTGCTCAAATATATGAAGTATACACCAATATACTCAATGCCTCCTAAGTAGGAGTACTCAAACCCAGGAATAGAGAATTCAGAGACAGAATTGAACAACCACTTGTGTGCACAAAGACTCCCTTCAGGGCTGCCACAAAAGTAAAGACCTCAAAAGACTGTGAGTCCATATAGATGCCCTACTAGGGGCTCTACTGTCAAAAAGCCTTTCAAAAACATCAAAAGAAAAAAATGGTTTAATTTGGAATTTCATCTTCAGCTGTGTCATCAAACTAAATCACGTGCAAAATCTGGTATAACATTTTGAGTCTCTGCTAATCAGATGGTAATAGAGAGCTCAGCGATCAAACACAGTTCTGATTGGGTGCTTCAGCTTCCTGGCCACTTCCAGCTGTGGGTAACTTCCCATGCTTTGCTTCTGTACTACCTGTTGTTGACTCCTGTCAGTGTTAAGTGACCAGGTTCTATTTTAGGGCATTAACAATTCCTAATTCCTATATTATCATAAAATTATATGCACTAGAAACACAAAAACAATTCAGCTGTAGGCGGTGCTATGAAGTCAGCACAAGGTACTTTTGGAATAATAATAAAAATATTTTCTGATAGTATCTATAAAGCAAAGCAACATAGAATCTTGAAAATATATATTTGACCAATTCTCTTCATCCCTGCATATTAAAGGGCACAATAAGCTTTACTTTTATCTGCTGAGTTCAGCCATCCTTAGTAAACTTCTAAAAAGAGAAAGGGCCTCAAAAGACTGAAAGGAGAAAAATAGCGTTAGCTGCACACAGGAAATACAAAAAAAAAAAAAAAAAGGTTTTTCAATATCACTCATTCACTCATTGCCAGCATTCCAGGTTTTGTATGTATTTTTGTACAAAGTTGAAAATGTTCAAACATGATTTAGTTTCTTACATTTAAGCTTTTTGCCAAAGTTAGATAAATAATTCTCAAATTTTCTATAAGGGAAAATTTGGATTATATGACATTTTAACATCTTTTTCTTTCATTTCTTTACCAAGGAGGCTCAAATATCTTTATAACAGTAAAACAAAGGAAACAGTACCGTAAACTGAAGAGGCTAATGTATGAAGACTCCCCTAGACCAGTACCTCGCCCAAGAGTAAGAAGAAGTCTAGATCTTTTTTTGAAGCTTTAAAAAGATTGACTTTATTTTAATGAAAGTGTGCTTCCAAAATTCTTAACAAATTATTTTGACAATATTTGTAAAATATGTTCCTTGACAAAACTTTTAATGACTATTTTTTTTTTTGCATGTGCATTGTTTTCACTATACACTGTCGTTGTAGTTTGCAAAAATTTAGACTCACTTATTTTCCTAATTATTTTAGGAGGAAAGCTGTAGAATCTAAAAACTATGTGTATGAATATTTAACCTACTAATAAAACTATTAAAGTTATTTTCTTTATTCACAGAATAAGTTCCAAGGCTTTATCTTTGACTTGGTAACAAATCAAGTTTTTAATATCATCATCATGGTTCTTATCCATGTTCAAGCAGTAACCATTATGATCCAAAGTGATGAACAGAGTCAACAAATGGATATTGCTGACTACTGGATCAATGCAATTTTTGTTATACTGTATACTATAGAATGTATACTGAAGCTCATCTCTTTCCATTGTTACTATTTCACAATCATATGGAACATTTTCGATTTTGTGGTGGTAATTTTCTCCATTACAGGTAAGATTTGCTTTGTCACAATTTCCTTTGTAGTAATATCAATTCAAGAAAACTCTCATAAAAAAAAATTCTCTAGTATTTTAAGAAGCAAAAGAGGTAGAAACTTTCTTACTCACAACATAAAAATCTCACATTTTTTTTGCATTCATACATACTTACATGCCTGACAGATAATATTTGAAAATACAATTCTTGAACCAATGGCAAAGATTTCATATCACAAACCACTAGATAAATGCTGGTTTATACATTCGGTATAAAACATGCATTCATTTTCTAGATGATACTGTAAGGATCTTTATGTGTTAGAATGCCATGATTTGTCAAGCTCATTGTTGTTCTGTTTCCTCTAATAGTAAAAAAAAAAAAAAAAAAAAAAAAAAAAAAAAAAACTATTTTAACTTTTACATATGAGAATTTTAGGTTTAAATTAGTTGTTTGCTAGTTTTCTATTACTTTGGAGATCTCAATTATTTAACATTTTTAAAATTATTCTTTTGTGAATAGACATTGTGCTATATGCAAGAGTACAGTGATCAATGAGATAGGCATAATTTCTGCATGCACACAGTTTATAGTCTATTAAAGGTTACAGATAATTGAATAGTGCATTTAAATGCTGTGCTCTTGAGGTTGGTAAAGGAGATGCAGGGTGCTATAGCAGCCTAACAGGGAGAAGCACCTCCAGTAAGTAAAGGTCAGAGAAAAATGTAAAATTCAAATAGAAATTTATGGATGTGCTTCAGGCAAAAAGAAGTTTCTTTGTCTACTGCTCTATGACACACCAAAATGTAAACTCCATGAGAGTGTGGACAATATTGAAGAGTTCATTGTGTCAAGCACTGTTCTATGTATTTGTTGTTGGAAAATGTAGATAAATAATTTGCCCATCTGTACTTTAAGAAAATTCAGTGGATACGTGAATTAATGCAACTAGTTATTCAGAGAAAAAGTATAAAAAACTTGATAGAAGAGTACATAAAGTCAGGAGGGAGGTAACAGGAAGAAAACAGGTGAATTACAGAACTAAAGCACTCTGTGAGATTGAAGTGGAAATTATTAATCAATCAGAGAACTGGGGTTGGGGAGGGGGATAAAATAATATTATAGCCAAAAGATAAATGAATTTGAGATTTCAAGGTTGTCAGGTATCCTGGGTCAAGAATGGGGTTGTACATATGGACTACTGAAATTAAATGATTAAAAAAAAAACTATAAAAGTTTGAAAGGTTGGAAACTCAGAGACAGGCCTTTGAATGGGCTGTGGTAGAAGATTCTGGGGTGGAACAGAAATGACTCAATTCCTGAAGTCTTTAATGAATATAAATGTGGTGCAATGAGTAGATTGCAGAGCCAAAGAATGGTAGAAATGGTATAGTTGAATGGTGGTAGGATCCACAGAGTTTCAGAATTTTATTCTACTTTTTAATTAAAAAACATAGTGGGAAAGAGAAGTGTCTGGAAGTCTCACTGAGAAGATAGAAAAAATGCTATTCCATCTTTCTTCCCTGAGAAACATGGAGTTGGAGGTGGAGGGTGATGAGCTGCATGCACTTGAAATTAGTGCCTGGGAAATAATGTCAACAGGATGAATTCAGATTTTAGAAAAGAAAAAGAGTTTTAAAATTTAGTAGTGAGGATGTGAAGACAATTTGTTTAAAATTAAATGAGGATACTTTCTACATAAGATGAGTTTGGGAGATTGAGGAGAAATGAGAGTGTGGGTCAGAGTGGAAGATTCTCTAAAGCTCTGCAGAGAGAGGCGGGAATGGTTGGAAGAATGTCTCCTGAGTCCATGAGCAAGTTTTACGGCAGTATGAGGCAGGATTCTTCCTGTAAGAAAGCATAATATCTCATTTAGAAACTGTACAGGATTCTCCCCTCCACCACCTTCTTGACACAAAGCAAACCATCCCTAAGTGCCAGGGAAAGGCTTCTATACTCAGTTCACATGTAAACTCCTGGGACTCAAACACTCTTTATGGAGAAAACAAATTACAATCTGTACATCACTGAATTCCAGGCATTACTGTAATTATATTTATCAACTAGGTCTTTCTAACTTACATTGTAATAATTTTAAATGTCTACAACTGGTAACAGATTATAGAGTGTTCTAGAAATCATGTTCTTCATCTTTGAATATCTGCATGATGCCTTTATTAGCATTTAGTGCAGATTGGATTGAACAAACTTTCTTGATACAGAAATAATCAGAAAAAATACAGCTGATGTTCTTTATTATGAATCCAAATCATCTGTGATTCTAGAAAGACTGGATCTGGTAGGGGGGTGCATGGGAGAAATGGAGAAACTTTGATTAGGGCAAAGGGGAGGGGGCATAGCAGTAGGAAAGATAGTGGAATGAGATGGACACCATTACCCTAGGTACATGTATGAATACACAAATGGTGTGATTCTACTTCGTGTACAACCAGAGAAATGACAAATTGTGATTCATATTTGTCCTATGAACTGAAATGCATTCTGCTGTCATGTATAACAAATTAGAACAAATAAATATTTTTTTTTAAAAAAGACTTGATCCATAAAATTCTTAAGATGATAGTCCACAAGAATTCTCTTCCAAATTTTCCTAAGTACCCTTATCATTAGCACCATTAGTATTTGACTAATCCAAACTTTTAATATGCTGTTAAATGTGAAGGACTAATAAAGGATTAACCAAATACAGGAAAAAGCAAGTAAGAGTAAAATAAGTTTCTCTAAATACAGTTGTATTTGAACAGTTTTATTTCCTCTTTCTTTTCCCGCGCCTAGGGCTGTTTGTGCCTATGACAACAGGATACTACCTTGTGCCTCCTTCACTTGTACAACTGATCCTTCTCTCTCGGATCATCCACGTCCTGCGTCTTGGGAAAGGACCAAAGGTGTTCCATAATCTGATGCTTCCTTTGATGCTGTCCCTCCCAGCATTGTTGAACATTGGTCTTTTCATCTTCCTGGTCATGTTCATCTATGCGATCTTTGGAATGTACAATTTTGCTTATGTGAAAAAAGAAGCTGGAATTAATGATGTGTCCAACTTTGAAACCTTTGGCAGCAGTATGCTCTGTCTTTTTCAAGTTACAATATTTGCTGGTTGGGATGGTATGCTCAATGCAATTTTCAACAGTAAATGGTCTGACTGTGATCCTGATAAAATTAACCCTGGGACTCAGGTTAGAGGAGATTGTGGTAACCCTTCTGTGGGGATTTTCTATTTTGTCAGTTATATCCTCATATCATGGTTGGTCATTGTTAATATGTATATTGTTGTGGTTATGGAGTTTTTAAGCATTGTTTCTAAGAAAAAATCCAGGACCTTGAGTGAAGATGATTTTAGGAAATTCTTTCAGGTATGGAAAAGGTTTGACCCTGATAGGACACAGTACATAGACTCTAGTCAACTTTCAGACTTTGCAGCTGCTCTTGATCCTCCTCTTTTCATGGCAAAACCAAACAAGGGCCAGCTCATTGCTATGGATCTTCCCATGGCTGTTGGAGACAGAATCCACTGCCTTGACATCTTACTTGCTTTTACTAAAAGAGTTATGGGAAAAGATGCAAGGGTGGAAAAACTCCTCTCCGAGGTAGAATCAGGGTTTGTATTAGCCAACCCTTTTAAAATCACATATGAACCAATTACAACTACTCTAAAACGAAAACAAGAGGCAGTTTCAGCCACCATTATTCAGCGTGCTTATAAAAGTTACCGCTTGAGGCAAAATGACAAAAATACTTCAGATATTCATATAATAAATGGTGACAGAGATGTCCAAGCTACAAAAGAAGGTGTCTATTTTGACAAAGCTAAGGAAAAATCAACTATTCAAAGCCAGATCTAATCCCTACTTATCACCTCTTTACTTTCTTCATATATCCCCCAAATGCTAAAAGCTTAAGAAATTAAAACAACCATCAGAGAGAGTGAAGCTATCAATTGTTTACAGCTGGTAAGTGTTAAGCTTCTGTTCACAAGTCTTCATGCCAAACTCACTTTTCACCTCTGTTCAGTCAAACCAATCTATCAAGAAAGACAGTCCTTAAATATTGCTGCAGTTAAAGTAAGTGACCTTTTGATAATCCAGCGTTTTGCCTGCATGGCTCATTAGATGTGTGCCTACGATAGAGGACGGATGCAGGTGGTGGTAAAGATTACCAGCCAAATAGGTATCCTTGTACATTTTACATCTGCTTTAATGGTCTTCTAGTTGCCACTACTATGACTTAGTTACAGGTAAAGAAGGGCTCTCTTAATATAAGCTTTCTTTTTTATTTGATAAGTTAGATTGGCAATTTTTATGGTATCACAAAAAATAACCTTACACAAAACTAGTGAAATCCTACAGAGCATTATATCATCAACTTGCTTAAACCAATGCCAGTTGGGTCAAGGGAAGGTGCAGTTGTTTAGGAAGTGCCTTTGAGATCAATCCCAGAGACTCTCAAGCTGATTAGAACCATTTTTGTGAAAGATGGGTTGAAGCCCTACCTTCTGTTTTTTTTTTTTTTTTCTTTTCTTTATTTCTTCCCACCTCTTCACCCCACTGGTAATGGGAATTAATTAATGGGAATTATTGTTCTTGGTTCCTGGTTTCTTATCTTTTCCTCTAGTTCTATCTAAGCTCCAGTTCTTCAGCAGGATGAATTCATAGAACAGAAGAACATCCATCCATGAAACTGCCATTATGGCCTACATTTTCCTCTCACTTTTTTTCAAAGTATACATTTATTAAAATGATACCGTAAATAATACATTAGTGGACCCAACTTTATCTTATTATAAATCTATTTTTTTCCCATTTATCCTTAGTGTAACATTAAGTATGTATGACTTGGCAAATGCATGTTATAATATCGATTAGAAGAGCTGAAACCTACCAGTGTGTGTAGTGATTTTTGCAGTGTCTTGATCTTCCTTGGAAAACTAGCCACTCCAAAGTGCTTTTCATTTTATTTAGGTCCTCATAGCTTAAAAAAAAGGAAATGAGCATTCGAACTCTAGGGGCTGTGAATTGGGAGATGAGAATGGAAGTCATCCTTTAATAGCATTAGTATATGCAGATTAAGTTTCACTTACTCATTTCTTTCTAAGCATTTTAATTTCATCATATACAAAAGTAATTTATAAATTTTTTATATTTCAGAAACTTTAAAATTTGAAATGTTAGTTTTCACCATTGAAATTATTCTTAAAGTTAGAAAAATTTGTTTTGGGAGTTATTCATTAAAAAAGTAGTCATTTATATACATGTAGTTCAAGAATCTGGTACTTACTCCATTTTTATGAAAACTAATTTCAATGTGCCTACAAAGTCCTAAAGGATTCAAAAGAAAAACCTGCATACTGTTGACTTAAATAACAAGCTTTAAAAATATAGTATGACATTGCCTATTATTTACATATTGGTAATTGTATTTTTATTATAAATGCATGATCTTGAGCCTTAACAATTATATTTCTGCTCCTCAAAAATTTAATAACCTTACCAAGATGCCTTTGAGGGACCCCTAAGTAAATGTAATTTCAGGGTTCAATTTTTTTCTATACATATTCCTTCCCTTTCTCCTCTTGCTCTCCATCATGAGATGGGGACCAGAGAGCAATCAGTGTTGACTTACAACATGGTGATAGCTGGTGCTTTACCAAGGCTTCTTCCTTTCCATTTCTTGGGATGCTTTAGTATGGAAACTGCTTCAGAGATTGACACTGTAATATAACTTGCTTCTATAAATTCAACAAAGACAAAAAAAAAAAAAACTGATTTAAGTCTGAAAATTATTACTTTTACTTGTAAATTGTGTTTGCCACTAACCTTCCAAAAACTGTGTAAAGGTTTATTTTTAACAAAATATTACAATATATTCTACTTTTTAGAAACTATAGAAAATAATAAAGACAATCTGTTAATGACAGTAAGATTTGTTTGTTTTTCTTTTTTATTTGATAAGTCACGTTGGTGATTTTTATAGTAACATAAAAAAAAAAAACTTTACTCAAAAATTTTTTATTCAGTCTCAAAATTTAAGATTAGAAACACTTAGGTTTCTTTACCACACTTTTTTAATAAAGTAAATGTTAATACACTTACCAGAGCCCCTATACATTGACGAAATGTAAAAAAAACAATTCTCTTACCAAAATCATAACTGCAATATTACAAACTAGAGCTCAAAATCGTTAAAATTCACTTTACAGAAAATAATACCGAATTAAATTTATTGGTGTGCTACTACTTATCAATTTCTGTTTCTTCAAAACATTTTATTTCTTTTTTATTAATAAATACAATACATTCAAGGCAGTTTTAGACAATGGTGATAGCTACCATGTATTCAGCTGGTAGCTATATCCAGCCTTGTGCTAAGCATTTTTCATGAATGAAGAGGTGACCACTCTCAGTTTGTAAATCAAAAACAATAGGCTTAGAAAGGTTATAGGTTACAAAAGCCTTAATAGGACAAAAAACTTGTAAGGGACATGGCTAGGACACAAAATCTAGTTTCCGAACTTAATGGACAGCCTCTCTCTCTCCTCTTCTCCCCTGACACCTCCTATACCAACCCCTTTTGGTCAAGGGAATTTTAAATGTAGACAATTCCTAGAAGAAGAGAAGCACAAAGGATAAAATTACAGAAGTTTTTTCATTCAACCTATATTAAATACTAAATGCTAGATGCACACTTAGAGCTTACTCGCATAAAAAGATAAGAGACTAAACAGCTTACTGTCGTCTATGGTTATAATTTATGGTAATTTTTATACTATTGGTTTGAATTGCAATACATATACATGAAGAAATGTTGAGCACAACATTGGAAATTGGAGATAAAGTTAGTAAAGTGGGCCCCTAGAGGAAAAAGGAAGATTTTTCTCAATTAGTGAAGATTAGCTTCGTTTCATACAGAGGGAACTTTAAGAAGAGTCCACCCATGAAGATGACACCTGGGATTATGGCTCAGAGCTCTTCCTACTGGAAGATATAGTTAGGAGCAAATAAAGGAGGGCATGAACCTTGCACCTCAGAGATTATCAAAAAAATAAAAGTTTGAGCAGAATTACTCTAGGTGCCCTGAATTCCTTCACAGACATACTTAATTTTCCCTTTGGTTCCTGAAATCTCTCCTTTCTCAGGTGGGTCTACATTCTCAACTATATGGTAAATAATAAACTTCATCAAATAACTGAGTGTTACAACCACAGACAGGGATTTTTTTTTTTTTTTTTTTTTACCTTTGTTAGGTAAACCAAAACTTTTAGGATCAGACACTTACTCATTCCTAATCTGGGTGCAAACCTTTATCTTCGTTAACTCAAAAATCACATCATAGCTCACAGAATTTTCTCTCAACTCCAGTCCTAGTTTCCAATTAACCATCCAGTTGGCTCACCCCCACAGTGTTGATCAATGCTAGTCTAGGATAGGTGAAAGTCAGTAAGTTCAAATGATCTGTAAGTTCAGAGTTCAAGTTCTTGCAAAATTCCATAAGTATCTTTCCTTATTTTCTCTCCCCCTTTCTTCCTTTAGTAAAAATCTTTTGAGTACCTCCTAGATATTCAGCACATTAATTCACAGATAAATGAAATTGTCCTTTTCCTTAAAAAGTCCTTTCTTAGTTTGACAGATGAAACATATTGGAACTATTTGTTAGATTCCTTACTATAATGGAAACCCTCAAGAGGATGTTGTGGAAAGTCTTACTGAACTTCACAGGAAAGCTGGAACTTGAGCCAAGTTCCATAATGGATGGGATGTGTTCAGGGGACACAATAAAGTTGAATTTCAATCCCAAGTTGAAACACTAGCAAATATTGAGGTTTAAAAAACTGTTAACAAAAATCATGTCTTTCTTCTTGTATGTTCATGCAAAAAGCACTCAGGATCAAGTAAGGATAACCCTAGCAGTTAGGGTGTATTCTTATGAGGGAAAGAAAGTTGAAATCTCAAGAACATTATGGTTCAGATGACCCAAAAGAACATTAAGTGTGTTCTCTCAGATACCAACCACAACTTATATTACATGTTACAAAGCCCATATTGGCAGTCAACTATTTTTTAAAATATTTTTGAGGAATAATTTATATTACCAACAAAATTCTCTTTGTAAGGTGCATAATTAAATGATTTTTAGAATATTAACAAGAAAGCATCACCCTAATCTACACTTAGAATATTTTCATCACTGTTGACAGTCAATCCTAATTCCACCCTGCCCCCAACCCTGGGCAGCCACTAATTTACTTTTTTTCTATAGATTTACCTATCAATAAATGACTTATATGTATGGAATCATATGTGATTTTTTGTGACTAGCTGATTTCATTTAGCATAATGTTTCAAACTTTACTTATATCAAAGCCAATACTTCATTCTTTTTTCCTGTTGAATAATATTATACTGTATAGTTATAATATACATTACTTTGTTTGTTATTCATTGCTCAGTGGACATATGGGTGGTTTCCACATGGTAGCTATGATGAATAATGCTGCTATGAACATTACAGCACAAGTTTTGGGTAAAACTATGTTTTCCAGTCTCCTTATTATATACCTAAAAGTGAAACTGGTAGTACTGCATTTAATAATTTGAAAAATTTCTGTTCTGCTTGTAAAAGTGGCTGCACCATCTTACATTCCTAGAAGAAATTATGAAGGTTCTAATTTTCCCCATCCTTGCCAACATTTGCAATCTGTATTTTGTTTATAGCCATGCTATGAATGTGCAGTGATGTCTCACTATAGTTTTGTTTGCATTTCCCTAGTGACTAATGGTCTTGACCACATTTTCATATTTCCTATGCATCTGCATATCTGCTTTGGAGAAATATCTACACAAATCTTTGCCCATTTTTAGTTTATTTTTTATCTATCATTGTTTTTCATAAAATATATACATATCAGATGTCATATTTCCAAATATTCCCCCCCATGATATGAGTTGTGTTTTCTCTTTCTTGTGTCTTTTAATACGCAAATTTTTAAATTTTGATGAAGTCCAACTTTTGCTTGGGATTTTAGTATTCTATTTAAGACACTATTGCCTAATCAGAGTTCACGATTATTTTCTCCTGTTTTCCTCTAAGAGTGTAATAGTTTTAGTCATTACATTGAGGTTTATGCTTTCCATTTATTTTTTGGCACGTAAGGGTTTAGGAGGGAGTCTAAGATTAAGCTTTTGTATGTGGCTACCCAGTGATCCTGGCATTGTATGTTGAAGTGTATTTGTTCCTCATTGAGTTGTCTTGGCATTCTTTTTGAAATTCTGTTGACCATGAATGTAGGGTTTATTTTCGAAATTGAATTGAAGTCCCTTGACTTCAATGCAAATACCAAATTGTGTTGATTATAGAAGCTGCATAATAGGTTGAGAAACAAGGAAATTTGTGTCCTCCAGCCTTAGTCTCTTATTTTCAAGATGATTTAGGCTATTCTATGGCCCTCATGTATCTATAGCAAATTATTATCTGCTTTTTAATTTCTGCAAAAAGGTAAACTGGGATTTTGATAGGAGTCACATTGAATTTAAAGATTATTTGGGGATTTTTGATACATTAGCAATATTGAATCTTCTGGTCCATTCATATAGAATACATTTCACTTTTATTTAGAGGCTTGTCAATTTTATTGACTTTTTAAAACACAGCTTTTAGTTTCATTGGTTTCCCCTACTATTTCTTTTTTTCAATTTTATTGATTTCTGCTAATATATTTCCTTTTTACTCTTGGTTTATATTTATTTTTTTATTTTCTATTTCTTTGACATGAAAAATTAGATTATTCACTTGAGACCTTTCTTCATATCTAATGTATTTTAATGCTATAAATTTTCTTAATAACCCTATTTTAGTTGCATCTGACATATTTTGATATATCACATCTTTATTTTCATTCAGTTCTATGTATTTTTAATATTTCTTTTAAAGATCTATCTTTTACCCATGAATTTTTTGGGTGTGTTGTTTCATTTCTTAATGTTTAGAAACTTTCCAGTTGTTTTTGGTATTGATTATACTTTAAATCCATTGTCTCCAAAGAACACCTTATGTTCAATTTCAATTATTCTAAGAGTACTAAGGTTTGTTCTATGGCCCAGGATACCAAGTTACATCTTGGTAACTGCTCCGTGGATACATGAAGAAAACGAGTATTCTGCTGTGGTTTGGTGGAGCATCCCATGTATGTAAATTAAAGCGTGTTCATTCACTGTATTGTTCAGACTGGCTATAACCTTGCTGATTTTCTGTCCCAGGTTCTATCAGATGCTAAGAGGGAACTATTGAAATTTCCAGCTAGGACTATGAATTTTTCCATTCCTCCTTTCAGCATTATCAGATTTTGCTTCATTTTGAAGTTTCATTATTTGATGTAGAACTTTGTAGGATTGCCATTTAGGTTGCTTTTTATAGTATGTGTTGTTCCTCTTGGTTGCTACTATCTTTCTGAAGTCTGTTTTGTCAGATAATAACACAGCCAATACTTCTTTTTGAAAAATTAAGTTTTGTGTGCTACATCATTTTTTGTTTTACTATTTTATGTTCAACTTACATATGCTATTGAATTTGAAGGGAGTTTATTGTAAAAAGTCTTTAGTTCGAATTTGTCTTTTATTCTCTTTTTATTGGTATATTTAGACCAGTTATATTTAACTTGATTTGTTATATTAGCACTTAAGTTTGCCATTGGTTTTTGTTTTCTTCTGTTTTCAATCCTTTTTTTTTCTTTTACCTTCTTAAGTATATTGAAACACATTTTAAGATTTAATGTTGATTTTATTTATACAGTTTTTAAGGGTATGTCTTTACATATATTTGTATTAGTGGTTGTTTTGTATGTTACAATATCTATTTATCTATATTGATTTTATCAACTTATCTGTGAATTATGAGTTTACTGGAGTATTTTGCATGAAATGTATAAACTGCTCCAATTCATATATTTTTATCCTCCCCATATATAAAATATCATCATCCTGGGAATCCAATGGTGTTATAGTTTTTGCTCCAATTATCATATATGGTTTATAAAACCCATTATATATACCCATGTTTCTGTTCTTTGCATTATTAGTTTTTCTTCCTGATGGTCTTTAATTCCTTCTTTCATTCATTTCTTTCTATTTGAAGACTTTTGTCTAGCCAATGTTTAAGAGTCATACTTGCTAGTAATGAATTCTTTTTCCCTCTGAGAATGTTTTGATTTTCCTTTTTTTCTTGACAAGTAAATTCACCAGCCAGATCTAGAATTTATAATTGAGAGTTCTTTTCTTTTAGCATTTGAAACATATTTTGTCCCTTTTCTGACCTCCATGACCTCATCTGGGAAGTCCATTGACCTCAATCTGGTATTCCTCAGTAGATAATGTATCATCTCTTTTTGATTGCATTCAAGATTCTTCTATGTCTTTAATTTTTAAAATTGTTAATTGTTATGTGTCTGAAAATGTCTCAGAAATGAAACCACCCAGTATCAGAAATAATGTTGTGGGGCACAGATAAAGGAATGTTAACAAAACCTCAAGGTAATTTTAATATATATAAAATCATTAAGAATCAGTTATCTAGATATGCACTGATAGATGTATGTAGCTATTCCAATTTAAATTAATAAGCAAATTAAATAAGGTAAATAAAATTTTAAAATTCTGTTTCTAAGTCCCAATAGTCATATTTCTGGTATTCAATAAACATCTCTCTAAAGTCTAATTCAATGTTAGTACAAACTTGTTACATTTCTGTTGTCTCAAAAAAGTTCTATTAGACAACATAGATCTAAAAATAAGTGAATTTGTCTGATTAGTGTATTTGTAAACAGAAATATCTGGCAGCACTTAATATCTTTCTTGTGCCATTCCAATGTTTCTCCCCACCTTCCAACCCCCAAACCTGAGCTCCTCCAGGTTTACTTACACAGGTTGCTTCAATAGCTTCTCTTTGTACCTGTTGCCAAACCTCTTCTCATCTACCCTTCTTGCTACTCTCCCAGTCTCTAGTAGTTGCCATTCTCCTCTCTCCTATGAGATAAGCTTTTCAAAAATCCCACAGTATGAGTGTGATCATGCAGTGCATGTCTTTCTCTCTCTCTGGCTTATCACTTAACATGATGATTTCCAGTTCCATCTCTATTGCCACAAATGACAGGAGCTAGAACATCATGGTGGAAGAGTATGACAGATGAAAGTTGCTCAGAACATAGCCACTGGGAAACACAGTGAGAGCTCCACTCACCAGGGACAAAATATGAACCTCAAAGGCATGCTCCCAGTGACCTACCTCTTTAGGCCACTTCCTTCCTGCCTACAGTTACTGCCCAGTAATACGTATCAGTGAATCAAACATTGATCAGGTTAAAGCTCTCTCACAACCTTTTTGTTTCACCTCAAAACTTTCTTGCATTGTCTTACACATGAGCTTTTGGGAGACTACCTCATATTTAAAACATAACACTATCTAACATACTATCTCATTATAATTAACTCTTTACTAAAACTATGGATAATATAGGTAATGGTTTCTAACCCTATCTTAAATCTCTCCCAAGATCCTTACCACTTAATTGTAAGGGAATTATTATGAGCCCAGAAAACAGTGCAGTGTGAAGTAAGACTGCTTTTGATCATTGAGTATATCATGCTGTTTCAGTATATAAAAGAGCTACCTTGGTTAGCTATTTGAATAAATGTTTGTTTTTTTTAATTGTTCTTTCAAGCTTGATAAATCTAGTCAAAGAAAGTATTTTTTTTTCTTTCAACCGAGTTAAACTTCTTTATATCCAGGTAAAATGTTGACATATTTAGGACAAGCAAGATTCCATATAGTACATCTGTTTAAGTAAAAGTGATACGTTGTTTATTTCTCTTTTATGTCACAGAAAAGTGGCAAAGATTTATTCTTAAGATGTCTGCTTTTCTCCTGAACCTTAAATTATTAAATAGATTGCTGTCTCCTTACATTGCTTTCTTCAGTATACACAAAAATTCCACTGCATTGCAACCCAAGCAAAATGAGCCAAGGTCTGCTGGGGATCTCTGCTGCTGCAGCATTTGATATACACAGGAATTGTCTCATAAATAATCTACAGTTATAAACAGGTGACCATATCAAACTCTCTTCACTTAATGCTATCCCCAAATACACTCTGAGGAAAGTAATTGGGTACTTTCATTAGCAATTGATCTATACAGGAAGAAAGTTTGATTAAAAGCCTTGCAAGGCATTGATTGCATGTGCATTATGTTACATTGACCTGCATTATTTTCTACAGAAAATTGATGTACATCAGAGCAACAACCAGAAGAGTAACACTAAACAGAAATGTAAAACATTATAAAGCTTTGGTTATGAAAATCCAGAGAAATTTTTTCACTGCAGAATATTTAAGAAACAGCTATTGTGAAACACCTTGTCATTGGTTAGTGCTGGTGAGGCACTGTTTGGTGCTGATGGAACAGTTTGTAGGATATGAATCCACTTTGGTCCATTTTCTTAACACCAATGACAAGAAGTGTCAAGAGGCTACAAGCAGCTTCCTGGAAAAGCTATCATTAATCTCCAGTATGATCACATTACCTTTTTATTATTTTAGATGAAAAAGAATAATTGGCCCATTTTCCCAATTATGGCCTATGCTTCAAATATACTATATCATACTCTTTGTGCATTCACCTCAATTAGCCAGAATTATCAACATAGTTTTCTAAACCCAGTTTCTGATATTGGTGGGAGAAAGCTGGATAGCCCCCATGGTAACGTCTAAGCCTTTTGACTCTTAAACCAATCTCAATAAGAAATGGAAATGTGGTATACTATCCCAACTATGTCATGCATTATTAAATAGAAAGCACTTATGGGCATTTGTAAGGCTGCATTGCAGGGTTGTCTGTATATGTAGCTTTATTTTATAATGTTTTACCTAAGTGACTATTAAGACATCAGACATCTTACATAATACTACCTGTAAGTGCCTATTTTTTCTTTGATATGAATAATAGTCATTCATCTAGATGCTACAGAGATTCTATGTTGCTGCATACTTATAAACCATTTTATTTATATCATTACTCTGTTATTGTTATGTTCTCCACTTAGTTATTCCCTGATCATCTTTGTTGGCTTAGTGCATAAGGACAAAACATGCTAATATGAAAGAGAAAAAAATAAATTCTAAGATGTCATTTGTGTGGTATACAATCACTGGAGAAACAGGAATTATTTAAAGCTATTTTAAAATGAAGTCAGGGTCTTCTGTTTCCATTTATGAAGGATTAACTGTTTGGAAATTGCTGTCTCATTGTAATAACTAGAAAAGCGGATAAAATGTATGATAAAAATATTTTGAACAATAGACAGCACATAACTGAAGCAACAAAAGGGAGCCTGAGAGAACTCAATTTACAGATCTTTGTCCTGTATCACAGGCTGCTCTGTATTTGATTTCAATACCCTTCAGTACAATCCTCAGAAAGATTATACTAATCTGAAAATAGTTTAAATGCATGCCATATTTAAGGAATATATAAAACATAAAATATAATGGTGAATAATGTCAAACTAATACTGTTTAATATCCTATCAAAACCTTCATTTAGGTAGGGAAGAAACTGGAAATATGACTTCCAACTAGAAATAAAGAGAAAGGTTTAGTTATTATGTAAATTATGAGACAAGAAGACTAGGACATTAAAATGGACATTAAAATTATAACTAGACAAAGAAGTAAAGGAACAGAAGAATATAATAAGGAGAGATTTTGAAAATACTCTGCATATCCAAACGGGAAACCTAGAGATAAAGTTAACTGAAATGAAAGATAAAATAAATGGATTCCAATGTAGATTAAACATTGAGTAAGAGATAAATGACTGGAAGCTGTAGGAGGGAATTATAGCATTAGATATATGAAAATGTTACTCTAAATCTAACAATACAAATTGAAATATTGCTAATCATTTAAAGTAAATATATATATAATATATAAAGATAGATATGTATATTAATATACATACATGTTATATATGTATGACAAATTAATGCATTAAATATTTAGTTCAAAAGACCAAGATAAAATAAATACAAAGAAAGTAGCAAAAAATACATGCATAAGAGGAGAATCAGTGAAATATAAAATAATAATAGAAATGGACATAATAAAAAAATGTGTTTTCTAAAGAGAAATAGTACTTGATAGGAAGAATTTAGTATTAACACATTTTAATACATGAATTAAACAGACTAAAAGTACACACAAACACACACACACACATACACACACACACACATGAATGTAGAAAATAAGAAATAGAGAAATATGGATGGATTTGTGATCATTAAATAAATCAAAATGACAATCTGAAAGCTAGTCTGTGATGAAAAATTGTCACCAGAGCCAGGTGGCTTATTAAATTTTTAAAAATAAAATCTCTATGTAGACTATCCAAGAAAAACCTCCTGAACTCATTATATCATATCTACTTGAGACTGACAAATAAAAGACAGTACAAAAAATCCTATATATAGACATTAAGGAAAATTATTATATACATAATAAAAATTTAAATTGGAAAATATCTAAGCAAAGGTATCCCAATCAACTTTAGTATCTGAAATATATAAAGACAGCTCCACATCAGAAAGTCTACCAGTGTTGTTTATGACAATAATATATTCAAAAAATACATTTTCTATTGAAAGAAAATATTAATATTTATTTACAAACAAGTGAAAAGCCTTCTACATGTTATGAATAAACTAACCTTAAATGAATAATACCAACCTCAGAGCAACAGGCCTATTTTTAAATAAGCAAATAAGTGTCACTATCACTTTTGTGTGAACCACCATTTCATAAGAGATCTTAATTTATGTCACAATGAAAAAGTAGAGTATCATATATAAAGTAAAATTGTTATTTCTAGATTACACAATTACCAGAACATATAAGAGAGCATTCAAAGAAGTTATAATAAATGAGAAGTCAACAACAACCAGAAAAAAAAAGTAGGTAATGTAATATTAGGGAAAAGAGCTAGCAAGATGATTCATGAAATGACTAGTAATAATTCTAGTTTTAAAATGAGGAAGAATATTATTTATTAACTGATACATAAAAGTTATATATATATATATTAATGCAGTACCCTGTTATATTTATATATATGTACATATATATCATAATGTTTAAATCAGGTAAAATATTTTATCTCCTCAGAACACTTATCATTTCTTCATAGTGAAAACTTTCAAAATCCTTTTAGGTTTTTGAAATGTATTATTATCTATGGTTACCCTGTGTACTATTATGTAATAGTACATCAGGACTTCTTGCTCATATCTAATCATAGTTCAGACCCATGATCAACATTTCCCCACTCTTACTTTCCCCAGTCTTTGGTAACCATCATTCCATTCTCAAATTTTATGAAATCAACTTTTTATATGGTACATATGAGTGAGCTCCTGTGGCCTCTGTCTTTCTGTGCCTGCCCTATTTAACTTAACATAATGATATCCAATTCTACCCATGTTGTTGCAAATTACAATATTTCATTCTTTTTATAGACAAATAGTATTCCATTATATCATATTTTCTTTTAAAATTTTTTTAACTGTTAATTTCCCCCTTAGTCCTCCATTCTTTCTATTTTTATTCTAAGACAGGATCTTGCTAAAGTTGCTTAGGTTCTTGAGCTTGATCCTCCTGCCACATCCTCCCAAGTGGTTGGGATTACATATGTGTGTTTTTTCTAGTTCTATAAAGAATTTCATTGGAATTTTGATAGAGATTGCATTAAATCTGTAGATCAATTTGGGTAGTATGGACATTTTAGCAATAATGAGTTTACATTCTAGGAACATGGACATCGTTCAAGAACACTTTTCTGTGTTCTCTTCCATATATATATATATATATATATATATATATATATATATATAATTTTCATAGTAGAGATCTTTCACATCTTCACTTAAATTTATTCCTAGGCATTTTTAGTATTGTAAATACGATTGTTCTCTTATTTTCTTTTTCAGACAATTCATTATTGACATACAGCAACACTACTCATTTTTGTTGGTTTTATGTCTTTCAACTTTTCTGGATTTATTTATAGTTTCTAATAGCTTTTAGTGGAGTCAGCTTAAATTATTCTTTTCCAATTAAGATACTCTTTATTTCTTTCTCTTGCTTGATTGGTATGGATGACACTTCTATAACTCTGCTGAATAAAAGTGGTAAAAGTTTTTTTGGTCTTGTTCTAGATCTTACTGAGGTGTTGCTGGGTGTGCAGCTTAGTGGTAAAATGTTTGTCTAGCATGCACAAAGCCCTGAGTTGGATCCCCAGAACAGCAAAAGAAAAAAATAAATAAATAAAAATAAGACACAAACAAATCAGAGAAAGAAAATATTCAGTTTTTTTTTTCCTATGGGAAAAATTTTAAGCAATATTATGTCCATTTAAAACATAATACATGGATAACTATGTTGATAGTGTCAATATAAAAATATGTAAAATCTACTAAAATTAACATATATAGTTAATTGTTAGGGTCTATAAACAAGTCAAGATGGCGCCTGGCATTTTGCCATAGGGAGTGGTTTGTGAAGTGACGCCAGGGAGCCATTAAGTGTGGAGATTCTTTATTGGTTGACTGCTGTATCTAGTTTATGTTAATTAAGATAAGCTGTGTGGAATGTATATATGCCCCTCCTGTCCTACAATAAAGGGCTCCCACTCCTGCTGTATCAATGTACACAAGTTGCTCGTCACCCCCCGGTTATTTTGCTGCAGCTGGACTGCTGCAGTTAATGACTTTTTTACATGGCTTCTGTTATTGAAACTAAAGCATGGGATCCCAAAATTTAGGTAGAAGAGGAATGCTCCACATATAGAAAGACATAATGAGTAACAAATAAATAAACAAGAAAATCAATTTCTTGTTTTTAATGAGAGAGAGAGAGAGAGAGAGAGAGAGAGAGAGAGAGAGAGAGAAATTTTTTAATATGTATTTTTCAGTTTTCGGTGGACACGACATGTTTATTTTAGTTTTATGTGGTGCTGAGGATCGAACCCAGCGCCCCACACATGCCAGGCGAGCGCATTACTGCTTGAGCCACATCCCGAGCTCCCAATCAATTTCTTCTATACAAAAAAAATAGTAGTAATATTTTCTTTCTTATTTACTTCCTTCCATACTTCTTCCCTTTTTAGCTTCCCTCAGTTCACTCTGTGCTCTCTGTATCTTCTTTCCTCTCTTCCTCCCTCTTCTTTCCTTTTTACTCATTCATATAGCATATAGTTTCATAATGGAAAAGAATAACTGTAGCAAATGCATCAGACACAATGTTCTGGGTAGTGATTGTTCACAAACCCTTCCATGACCTACATTTTTTTTTAATAATTTCAGAGAAACTTTGACTTCATAAGCATTTGATGTTCTTTGACTGAGCCATCAAATCCATCTAAATGAAGGAGTGCCTCTGAAGTAATGTTTTCCAGATAATAAGATGGATCCCAAGTAGATCTGGTTGAATTAATGATAATTTTGAATTAGTACCAATTAGAGGTGGTTATCATAGATTAATAACTTACTCAAAGTTTAATAAATGGCAGAATATTTTACTTTCTTGGAGCAAATTCTATTGTGACAAATATTCTGGGATACATGATTTTCGGAATACATTTTTTTCAACCAAATTATCAAGCAAAACTATCAAGCCAAACTTTAAAAAAACATGTTTTAACACATTTATATTGAACACTTTAGTACTGAAAGTAGTGAAACATTCATAAAAATTATTTTAGGTGCTGGACATGGTGGCTCAAGCCTGTAATCTCAGTGACTAGGGAGGCTGATGCAGGAGGATCACAAGTTCAAGGCCAGCCTCAGCAACTAAGCAAGGCCCTATGTAATTTAGTGAGACCCTGTTTCAAAATAAAAAATAATAAAGGCCTGCAGATGTTGCTTAGTGATTAAGAGGCCCTGGGTTCAATTCCCAATATAAAAAAATCCACTTTATGGATAATGCTATTAATTCTACTCCTGCCATCACACATCCCCAGTAGCTAATCATATAGAATCACTTATTGAATGGTTCCTATATGCCAAGTGCTATGCTAATCACTTTATATTTATTAGCATTATAATCTTACAAGAATGTCTTTGGATTGGTATTATAATTATTACCAATTTAAGGATGACTCAGGCTAGTATATGCCTAAATAAGATTGAAACCTATATAATCAGATATACACTTTAATATTTCTAAGTAAAAACATGTGAAATGTTTCTTCCTTTAGTCAGTAAAATCTTACTTTTATATAGATATTTATTTGTGCCCCATCTTGTTCCACAATGGAATTAAAATGACTTCCAAAAACACTTAGGTGACAGATCGCAATTTCTGATAACAATACTTCACTCTTCCCTGCCTTGATATCCTTTGTCTAGTGGTTTCTTTCATTCAGTAATGAAAGAAGTTCATTTCTTAACTCATGAATCTAAGCTTAGACATGTGACTTGTTTAAAAGAATGTGGCAAAAATTCTACATACCAGTTCTGAAGTTGGGCCATCAAAGATCTTACACATGTGCAGTTGATGTCTTTGTCTAAAAGCATGCCTAAGTTAGTCTTCTGGATGATAACAGATCTGTCCAATAGAATTGATTTGCCCCTATGTCCTAACCTAGATCATCTGATTAGTCACAGCCAGTTAATCTCCAAATATGTGAGTAAGCTCAGCCCACATCAACCCCTGTATTCAACATCCAGTATATTCCTGACTGGCAATAAACACAGATTGTCATATGCCAGTGAGATGTTTGTGAATATGTGTTATTCACTAGTATTATTATGTTCATAAACAAACAATATATAGAACAAGTTTCACTGAGAAATATTTGTAGAATTCATTCCATCCTAGACAACATTCTGGGTGCTAGGTTTCAGTGGTAATTAAGAGAGACAGGGTCCCTGCTTTTTTCAGAGATTAAGAGAACACAGGAAAAAAATTACATTAATGTACAAGATACTTCTGGTTAGTAAAATCTTCATGAAGAAAATGAAGCTAGATGGTCTAATAAAGACTGATTGGGAAACAGAAGATATAAGGCATGAAGTATGTAGTCAGAGAAAGAAGGGACATTTTGATGTGGTGTTACTATTAATTCAAGAAGGTAACATTTGAACTGGTGTTTGAATACCCAGAAAGAGTTAACCATACTAAGATTTTAAATCTAATTATTCTAGGTAGATAAAACAGCAATGCTGACTCTAGTCCGGTGTTCTGGGTAGACTTGTTTCCCACCAAAGGATATGTTCAAATCGTAACCCTCAATACCTGAAAATGTAATCTTATTTGGAAGCAGGGATCTTGCAGATGCAATCAAGTGGAAATGATTCAGTAATGGACTAGGATGGATCTTATTCAATGGCCAGTTTCCTTATAAAAAGACAAAAGTTTGTACACAGTGACCCAGCCAAGCAACTCGAAGGATTATTGGCAACTGCCAAAAGCTAGGAAAAGGCCTAGAGCATAGAGAATGTCTACCAAGAACTACAGAGAAAATACACACACACACACACACACACAAACACACACACACACACACACACACCCCTAGCCTGCCAAAACCCTGATATTAGATTTCTAGTCCCCAGAACTTTGAGAGAATAAATTTCTGTCATTTTAAGGTAACCAATTTATGTTATTTTATTTTGGCAGCCCTAGAAAACAGACACTGTTTGGAACAGGTTTAGATTTAAGATCTGAATGAAGACCCATGAGATTGAATGGAAGTGAGGGGGAGAGTGTAGAAAACAAAGTGGAAGTGATAGGCAAGGACCTGGTTTTTGCAGAAATAAGCTATGATTTAGCTTTTAATATAAAAAAGAAAGTGAATTAAAAATAAGGAAGGGAAATATATTTTTAAATGATTGTTTGATGGATATGTTAACCAACTTGATTTAATCTTTCTGTTGTACCTCATGGATAAATATGTAATTTTATTTGTCATTTAAAAATATGAATTTTTTTAAAATAAGGTAACTATTCACACCATGGAAGTCTTGTACTTGTTAGAATTGGGCTACGAATTTTGCCCTTGATTCTCTATCATCCTATGCAGAGAAACTTCATGAATCAAAGTGCACATTGGACAACAGCAAACTAGTTTCCCATCACTGGTAGAGTGAAGGCTAATCTCCTTATCCTGTCATACCAGCCCCCCCATGTTTCTGCTTATCTTTTCAAATCCATCTCCATTCACTCTCTTCCTCAAGCATAAAAATCATCCTGCTGATCTTAATCCTTTTAACACACCATTTTCTTTCTCACTTCCTGTGTGTACTGTACTCACTTTTTGCTGGAGGATCTTGCCATCATCTTGCCCATCTTCGATGGTCTAACTCCTGTTATTCTTTATTGTGCCATTAGTTCACTTAACAATTGGGTTTCTTCTCCTCACGAGACACCTTTTAGTACTAGATTATATTAAGGAAAAAGAAGTAGATTCTTTCTTTCTGCCTTCCTTCCTTCCTTCCTTCCTGTGGTGCTGGGGATTGAACCCAAGGCTTTCTGCATGCAAGGCCAGTGCTCTATCAACTGGGTGATGGCCCCAGCCCCCACATTTTCTATTTTCACACAGCTTTTGTTTAACTGGTTAGGCTGATAAAATACTTATATAATTAGTTAATATACAAGTATGATGGAAAAGAAGTTCAATGTACTGTGACACTGTAAGTCAAGGAGAGCCTGACTCAGTCTTGTGAGTTGGCTTCAAGCTGAGAAGTAATTGATGATAAAGATACCTAGACAGAGAGTGTGTGTGGCCTTCCAGTCACAGAATACTGCATGGACCAAGGCCTTTGAAATGAAAAGAACTAGTTCATCTTCAAACAATCTAAAGAAACTACTTCTTTTATCTGTCTCTCTCTTCCCCGTCCCTTCCCTTTTTCTCCTATTTGATGGTTGATTTTTGTTTTCATCTGATCAAAAGAAGTCTCTGGAGTCATACATGACATTAAAATCCCAGATATTCCACTTATTTATTTGTGTAAAACTTATTTATTTAAGATAAATTTCAATACCTTATCTGTTAAATCGGAATATAAAAATGTCTAGCTGCTGGGTTGTTATGAAGATTTAATGTGGTTATTATGTTCCCAGGACTGGCATGGAGAAAAATGCAACAAGGCTATTTCTCTATTTATTTATGTATTTAACATTGACCATTAGCTACGTGTTCTGTGTACGAAGCTCAGCGTTATACTGTTTTATAGATATGATTTTACTCATCCTCACTGACTCAGTGAGGCAGGAATTCTTGTTCCCATGACAAGAGAAGAGAGAAGGATGCTTAAGTGACTCATGATCACACATTCAGCAAACTTCCCCTGTCTCTGAAGCTGACCATAAATATATTTGTTTAGCTCTGTTTAAGTGTAAGAATTTTGAACTTAAATACAAGAGAAGAAACAAGATAATATTTCATTATTTTGCAGTTGATGACCAGGCCTATTACAAAGTGAATTCACCACAAGACACAAAAGCAAAGTAATTGAGGGAAGAGCATTTAAAAATCAATAAATTAGTCAAACTGATCATTATGATTTTGCTTCTTGAGAACTATGACTTTCTTGACAATTCCACTTGTCAATTCCAAATATGAGAGACTTCACAACCCCTCTGGTATAGATAATGAAATGCCACCATGAGCCAATGGCCAGCAATTCAGCCTCTACCTCCATCCTCTTCCTTCTTCAGTTCCCATGAGGCTGGTGCTTATGGTAACATGGCTTAATGTAAATCACAGACCCAAGAGGTCAGTAAAAACCCTTTTGTCAATTGGATCTCAGTTTACCTGCATCTGATTGTGTGGTTTAAGTTGGGATACACTACGTGTTTTTTTCTGTTATTTTGTGGTGCTGGGATATGAACTCACAGCCTCACCCAAGCTAGGAAAATGCTCTACCATTGTGTTATGCCCCAAAACACATTATAGGTTTTAATCACACTACAAAGTCTATGGTTAAAATAGTTTAATGTAAAGAATAATAGTCCCTCCAGATGAGGGGTTACCAGTGCTGTGCCATGACTGGAACCAGTCAATAGGGGAGTTTTCACTTGTCCTCAGCTTCTGATTTCTCTACAACAGGGCTCAGTACCTCCCACCTACAGCCCCATTATAAACAGCGGTGTAGATGGCTTGGAGAGCTCTCCAGTCTCCTTCCCACAGCTGTTCCAATGTATCAATCACTCAATTCATTCTCTGGCCTCCTGACTTGTTTTTTTTTTTTTTTTTTTTTCACCTTTCATTGAAAAGTCAGAACTTGTGCCAAATGCTAGAAGCTGGAGACTATTTCTCTCAAAACCCCCAAAGTTATCCCAGAATGATACAACATAGGGCAATGAACTCCATTTCTCTAAACATTACTAAGCAATGTAGACTACTTCCAGTACAGAGGAGTCAGAAAGATTTGTATGGAAATTCAGTGGGATGTATTCTCCAGAATTATAGCTGAGAGGAAGCAAGGAATCCAGGTTGGGCAGAAGAGGCTGAGCAGCCCTGCACCTGCAACAGCAGCCTCAGTGGGCTCCTGGGAAAAACAGAACAGTTATATTCCTGTGTTAACCATTGTTGGATGTACGCTGCTTCAGGAGGGGTCACAACATTGTGCGAGGCCACTACCTCCACTTAAGGACAGTTTCAAAGTAGGATCTCAACTATCCCTTAGTAAGCCCACACTACCTCTAACTTACAAAATAGGTCTACTGTTCCTGAACAAAGATGGGTGCCAATACAGTGTCCTCTACCTCTTACCAACTGTGGTACATAGAATCCCAGGATACACTGGACATCTTTTCTCCTCTCTGTGTAGTGCTACCAAATATGGGCTTCTAAAATGATAAGTATAAGTCAAGAAAATAATTACATGTAATTGGATTTTGCAAATAAAATCATTTTAACTCTTTAATTTTGAAAATAAGCATTATTATCAGAGGGAACTGGGACCAAAGACAGAGCAGGCCCAGCGGCCTGCTGAGGGGCAGAGCCGCCCCCCACCCCCCTCGCCTGCCAGGTAGGGGAAGGGTGACCACCGACAGAAAAGGCCCAGTGGCCCAGGGCGGGACAGAGCTTCCAATCACTCCTGCAAGGTAGGCGGGCCTGCGACCCACCGGCAGAAGAGGAGCAGTCGCCTGCTGAGAGGCTGAGCCGCCCCCTCCCCCTGCGCCGGCATAGTAGAGAGAACTGGGACCAAACACAGAGCAGGCCCAGCAGCCTGCTGAGGGGCAGAGCCGCCCCCCACCCCCCTCGCCTGCCAGGTAGGGGAAGGGTGACCACCGACAGAAAAGGCCCAGTGGCCCAGGGCGGGACAGAGCTTCCAATCACTCCTGCAAGGTAGGCGGGCCTGCGACCCACTGGCAGAAGAGGAGCAGCCGCCTGCTGAGAGGCTGAGCCGCCCCCTCCCCCTGCGCTGGCATAGTAGACGGAACTGGGACCAATCACAGAGCAGGCCCAGCGGCCTGCTGAGGGGCAGAGCCGCCCCCCACCCCCCTCGCCTGCCAGGTAGGGGAAGGGTGACCACTGACAGAAAAGGCCCAGTGGCCCGCGTCGGGACAGAGCTTCCAATCACTCCTGCAAGGTAGGCGGGCCTGCGACCCACTGGCAGAAGAGGAGCAGCCGCCTGCTGAGAGGCTGAGCCGCCCCCTCCCCCTGCGCCGGCATAGTAGAGGGAACTGGGACCAAAGACAGAGCAGGCCCAGCGGCCTGCTGAGGGGCAGAGCCGCCCCCCACCCCCCTCGCCTGCCAGGTAGGGGAAGGGTGACCACAGACAGAAAAGGCCCAGTGGCCCGCGGCGGGACAGAGCTTCCAATCACTCCTGCAAGGTAGGCGGGCCTGCGACCCACCGGCAGAAGAGGAGCAGCCGCCTGCTGAGAGGCTGAGCCGCCCCCTCCCCCTGCGCCGGCATAGTAGAGGGAACTGGGACCAAACACAGAGCAGGCCCAGCGGCCTGCTGAGGGGCAGAGCCGCCCCCCACCCCCCTCGCCTGCCAGGTAGGGGAAGGGTGACCACCGACAGAAAAGGCCCAGTGGCCCGCGGCGGGACAGAGCTTCCAATCACTCCTGCAAGGTAGGCGGGCCTGCGACCCACCGGCAGAAGAGGAGCAGTGGCCTGCTGAGAGGCAGAGCCGCCCCCTCCCCCCCGCGCCTGCAAGGTAATCGGAACTGAGACCACCATCAGAACAGGTCAGACCTGCAACCGAGAGACAGAACAGGCCCAGTGGCCTGAGGAAGGGTAGAGCCGCCCCCCCCCACGCCTGCAAAGTAGGCGGACCTGCGACCCACTGGCAGTACAGCCCCAGAGGCCTGCAGAGGGGCAGTGCCGCTGCCTGCGCCTGCAAAGTAGGCAGAACGGCGACCACCGACAGAACAAGCCTAGCGGCCCGCAGAGGGACAGAGCCGCCGCCCGCGCCTGCAAGGACGGCGGACCTGCTACCGACTGGCAGAGCAGGCCCAGCGGCCTGCCGGCGTGGTAGGCACATTGCCCCAATTGGCGGAGGGGCAGAGCCGCCGCCCGTGCCTGCGAGGGAGACTTTGCAACTATACAAGACCAATATAAATATATAGGGGGAAAATTCAATAGCACAACAGTTTCACCAAGAAGAAAGGAACGCGAACAGTATGAAGAGACAAGGAAAGAAAGGACCACAAGCATTGCAGGTCAACTCAACTTTAGAAGAGGTAATAGCTGCAGCTGATGGAATGTCAGATAAAGAATTCAGGATATACATGCTTCAGATGATCTGGAGTCTCAAGGAAGACATCAGACAGCAAAATCAGACAATGAAAGATCACTTCAACAATGAATTACATAAACAAATCCAAGAAGCAAAAGATCAACTATACAGGGAAATAGAGGTTATAAAAAACAAACAAACAGAAATCCTAGAAATGCAGGAAGCAATAAGCCAACTTAAAAACTCAATTGAGAATACTACCAGCAGAGTAGAACACTTAGAAGACAGAACATCAGACAATGAAGATAAAGTATTTCAACTTGAAAAGAACATAGACAGCTCAGCAAGACTGTTAAGAAACCATGAGCAGAACATCCAAGAAATATGGGATAACATCAAGAGACCAAATTTAAGAGTCATTGGGATACAGGAAGGAACAGAGTTTCAAACCAAAGGAATGAGCAATCTATTCAATGAAATAATACAAGAAAACTTCCCAGACTTGAAGAATGAGACAGAACCCCAAATCCTAGAAGCCTACAGGACGCCGAATGTGCAAAATCATAAGAGACCCACACCTAGACACATTATAATGAAGATGCCCAACATACAGAACAAGGAGAGAATTTTAAAAGCTACAAGAGAAAGGAAACAGATCACATTTAGGGGTAAGCCAATCAGGATAACAGCTGATCTTTCAACACAGACTCTGAAAGCTAGAAGATCCTGGAATAACATATTTCAAACACTGAAAGAAAATGGGTTCCAACCAAGAATTGTGTATCCAGCCAAATTAAGCTTCAGGATGGAAGATGAAATTAAAACCTTCCACGATAAACAAAAGTTAAAAGAATTTGCAGCTAGAAAACCATTTCTTCAAAACATCCTTGGCAAAACATTACAGGAAGAGGAAATGGAAAATAACAATGAAAACCAACAGTGGGAGGTAGGACACTAAAGGGGGGAAAATAATCAAAGTGGAAAACAAACCATGTTTAGTAACATAAATAAACAAATATGGCTGGAAGAACAACCCATATCTCAATAATAACCCTAAATGTTAATGGCTTAAACTCACCAATCAAGAGACACAGGCTAGTAGAATGGATCACAAAACAAGACCCAACAATATGATGCCTACAGGAGACGCATTTGATAGGAAAAGACATACATAGGCTGAAGGTGAAAGGTTGGGAAAAATCATATCACTCATATGGACTTCGGAAACAAGCAGGAGTATCCATACTCATATCAAATAAAATAGATTTTAAGCCAAAGTTAATCAAAAGGGATAAAGAGGGACACTACATACTGCTCAAGGGAACCATACACCAACAAGACATAACAATCATAAATATATATGCCCCAAACAATGGTGCAGCTATGTTCATCAAACAAACTCTTCTCAAGTTCAAGAGTCTAATAGACCACCATACAATAATCATGGGAGACTTCAACACACCTCTCTCACCACTGGACAGATCTTCCAAACAAAAGTTGAATAAGGAAACTATAGAACTCAATAACACAATTAATAACCTAGACTTAATTGACATATATAGAATATACCACCCAACATCAAACAGTTACACTTTTTTCTCAGCAGCACATGGATCCTTCTCAAAAATAGATCATATATTATGTCACAGGGAAACTCTTAGACAATACAAAGGAGTGGAGATAATACCATGCATCCTATCTGATCATAATGGAATGGAACTGAAAATCAACGATAAAAGAAGGAAGGAAAAAGAATATATCACTTGGAGAATGAACAATAGGTTACTGAATGATCAATGGGTTATAGAAGACATCAAGGAGGAAATTAAAAAATTCTTAGAGATTAATGAAAACACAGACACAACATATCGGAATCTATGGGACACATTGAAAGCAGTTCTAAGAGGAAAATTCATTGCTTGGAGTTCATTCCTTAAAAAAAGAAAAAACCAACAAATAAATGATCTCATACTTCATCTCAAAATCCTAGAAAAAGAAGAGCAAAACAACAGCAAAAGAAGTAGAAGGCAAGAAATAATTAAAATCAGAGCTGAAATCAATGAAATCGAAACAAAAGAAACAATTGAAAAAATTGACAAAACTAAAAGTTGGTTCTTTGAAAAAATAAACAAAATCGACAGACCCTTAGCCATGCTAGCGAAGAGAAGAAGAGAGAGAACTCAAATCACTAACATACGGGATGAAAGAGGCAATATCACAACAGACACTTCAGAAATACAGAAGATAATCAAAAATTATTTTGAATCCTTATACTCCAATAAATTAGAAGATAGTGAAGGCATAGATAAATTTCTTAAGTCATATGATCTGCCCAGATTGAGTCAGGAGGATATAGACAACCTAAACAGACCAATATCAATTGAGGAAATAGAAGAAACCATCAAAAGACTACCAACTAAGAAAAGCCCAGGACCGGATGGTTATACAGCAGAGTTTTACAAAACCTTTAAAGAGGAACTAATACCAATACTTTTCAAGCTACTTCGGGAAATAGAAAAAGAGGGAGAACTTCCAAATTCATTCTACGAGGCCAACATCACCCTGATACCTAAACCAGACAAAGACACTTCAAAGAAAGAAAATTACAGACCAATATCTCTAATGAACTTGGATGCAAAAATCCTCAATAAAATTCTGGCCACTCGGATACAAAGGCACATCAAAAAAATTGTGCACCATGATCAAGTAGGATTCATCCCTGGGATGCAAGGCTGGTTCAATATAAGGAAATCAATAAATGTTATTCACCACATCAATAGACTTAAAAATAAGAACCATATGATCATCTCGATAGATGCGGAAAAAGCATTCGACAAAGTACAGCATCCCTTTATGTTCAAAACTCTAGAAAAACTAGGGATAACAGGAACATACCTCAATATTGTAAAAGCAATCTATGCTAAGCCTCAGGCTAGCATCATTCTGAATGGAGAAAAATTGAAGGCATTCCCTCTAAAATCTGGAACAAGACAGGGATGCCCTCTCTCACCACTTCTGTTCAACATAGTTCTCGAAACACTGGCCAGAGCAATTAGACAGACGAAAGAAATTAAAGGCATCAAAATAGGAAAAGAAGAACTTAAATTATCACTATTTGCAGATGACATGATTCTATACCTAGCAGACCCAAAAGGGTCTACAAAGAAACTATTAGAGCTAATAAATGAATTCAGCAAAGTGGCAGGATATAAAATCAACACGCATAAATCAAAGGCATTCCTGTATATCAGCGACAAACCCTCTGAAATGGAAATGAGGACAACCACTCCATTCACAATATCTTCAAAAAAAATAAAATACTTAGGAATCAACCTAACAAAAGAGGTGAAAGACTTATACAATGAAAACTACAGAACCCTAAAGAGAGAAATAGAAGAAGATCTTAGAAGATGGAAAAATATACCCAGTTCATGGATAGGTAGAACTAACATCATCAAAATGGCGATATTACCAATAGTTCTCTATAGGTTTAATGCAATGCCAATCAAAATCCCAACGGCATTTCTTGTAGAAATAGAGAAAGCAATCATGAAATTCATATGGAAAAATAAAAGACCCAGAATAGCAAAAACAATGCTAAGCAGGAAGTGTGAATCAGGCGGTATAGCGATACCAGACTTCAAACTATATTACAGAGCAATAGTAACAAAAACAGTATGGTACTGGTACCAAAACAGGCGGGTGGACCAATGGTACAGAATAGAGGACACAGAAACCAATCCACAAAACTACAACTATCTTATATTTGATAAAGGGTCTAAAAGCATGCAATGGAGGAAGGATAGCATCTTCAACAAATGGTGCTGGGAAAACTGGAAATCCATATGCAACAAAATGAAACTGAATCCCTTTCTCTCGCCATGCACAAAAGTTAATTCAAAATGGATCAAGGAGCTTGATATCAAATCAGAGACGCGCCGTCTGATAGAAGAAAAAGTTGGCTACGATCTACAGTTGGTGGGGTCGGGCTCCAAATTCCTCAATAGGACACCCATAGCACAAAAGTTAATAACTAGAATCAACAAATGGGACTTACTCAAACTAAAAAGTTTTTTCTCAGCAAAAGATACAATAAGAGAGGTAAATAGAGAGCCTACAACCTGGGAACAAATCTTTACTCCTCACACTTCAGATAGAGCCCTAATATCCAGAGTATACAAAGAGCTCAAAAAATTAGACAATAAGAGAACAAACAACCCAATCAACAAATGGGCCAAGGACCTGAACAGACACTTCTCAGAGGAGGACATACAGTCAATCAACAAGTACATGAAAAAATGCTCACCATCTCTAGCAGTCAGAGAAATGCAAATCAAAACCACCCTAAGATACCATCTCACTCCAGTTAGATTGGCAGCCATTATGAAGTCAAACAACAACAAGTGCTGGCGAGGATGTGGGGAAAAGGGTACACTTGTACATTGCTGGTGGGACTGCAAATTGGTGCAGCCAATTTGGAAAGCAGTATGGAGATTTCTTGGAAAGCTGGGAATGGAGCCACCATTTGACCCAGCTATTCCCCTTCTCGGTCTATTCCCTAAAGACCTAAAAAGAGCATGCTACAGGGACACTGCTACATCGATGTTCATAGCAGCACAATTCACAATAGCTAGACTGTGGAACCAACCTAGATGCCCTTCAATGGATGAATGGATAAAAAAAATGTGGCATTTATACACAATGGAGTATTACTCTGCATTAAAAAATGACAAAATCATAGAATTTACAGGGAAATGGATGGCATTAGAGCAGATTATGCTAAGTGAAGCTAGCCAATCCCTAAAAAACAAATGTCAAATGTCTTCTTTGATATAAGGAGAGTAACTAAGAACAGAGTAGGGTCGAAGAGCATGAGAAGAAGATTAACATTAAACAGGGATGAGAGGTGGGAGGGAAAGGGAGAGAGAAGGGAAAATGCATGGAAATGGAAGGAGACCCTCAGAGGTATACAAAAGTACATACAAGAGGAAGTGAGGGGAAGGGGAAAAATAATACAAGGGGGACAAACGAATGTCAGTAAAGGGGGCAGAGAGAGAAGAGGGGAGGGGAGGGGAGGGGAGGGGAGGGGAGGGGAGGGGGGATAGTAGAGGATAGGAAAGACAGCAGAATACAACAGACACTAGTATGGCAATATGTAAATCAATGGATGTGTAACTGATGTGATTCTGCAATCTGTATATGGGGTAAAAATGGGAGCTCATAACCCACTTGAATCAAATTGTGAAATATGATATATCAAGAACTATGTAATGTTTTGAACAGCCAACAATAAAAAAAAAAAAAAAAAGAATCAATAAATGAGATGGATTCAAACAAAAAAAAAAAAAAAAGAAATAGAATTGTTAAAAAAAAAAAAAAAAAGAAAATAAGCATTATTAGATACAGAAAGAGACTGACAAATATTTTCCTTTGTAAAAAATAGTACTTTATTCTGAGAATATTTTCCATGTACTCCTTTTATATTTTATATTATATAATATATGTATTATATTATATATTTTATATTATATAATATATGTAATATATATATATATATATATATATATATATATATATATATATATATTTAGTTGTAGTGGGACACAATACCTTTATTTTATTTATTTATTTTTATGCAGTGCTGAGGATGGAACCCAGGGCCTCACACGTGCTAGGCGAATGCTCTACTGCTGAGCCACAACCCTAGTCCCCTCCTTTGGTTTTAAAATTAGATTTAAAAAATATAAAATGTAGGTTTTAAATGTTATATGTGGTAATTTTCAAATGAATTAATGTACATATTCAGCTTCCTAAATGTTTCCAGTTGGGTATCCCAGAGTATCTTGAACTCACTATTTGTAAACCTCTACTCATCATCTTCCCCCAATAGAACTATTTCTACTACAATACTCCTTTTTTGCGGTAAAGAAAGGTTTGTTAATAAAACCAGAAGCAGCACTAATTGTCACCCATGTTAAACACTTCTGATTTAGCAAGGCCAGGCGGTGCATGCCTGTAATCCCAGAGACTTGGGGAAGTGTGTTGGGGGTGAGGGGGTGCTGATGCTGGAGGATCACAAGTTCAAATCCAGGCTTAGCAACTTAGTGAGCCCCTGAGCAACTCAGTGTCTCAAAAAAATAAATAGGACTCGGGATGTGGTTCACTGGGTAGCACACCTGGTTTCAATCCCAAGTACAAAACAAGAACAGGAACAACAATAATAAAAATCCCTTCCGATATATATTAGAGACTTCTGTCCTATCTGGATCCAGTAATTATTTTATTCCTCTCAAATCTACTTAAACAGAAAACCCATCAGTTCTTATCATCCTCCTTCACTTACACTCCATTTGTCTGTTTCTATTTTTTCTCCATTGTTTTATTAATCAAACCATCCTTCCCAGTGTTGCCAGAATAATATTTTTTCTTTTATTAAAGAATAATTTTTCTTTTATTAAAGAATCAAAAAATCAAACATGAAGATGACAACTCAGCTTTTCAAAAAAATTTAAATGACTCCCATTCTTATGGAGTACAACTCAGCAGGGTATATTGCAGCCCTCCTATAAACATGTTCCCTTTCCTCTGGGCTTATCTTTCTTTATTCTCCCAGGGGCTTCTTAACTTTCATTTTCAGAGAAACCAAGAAGCTTGAAGTCTCATAAAGGGACCTGTCTTTGCACACTATCTGCCCCCCCTCCCCCGCCCCACCCTGCGTGCCTGGAATGTCTCTCCAACCCCATCCACCTGACTAATTCTTGAGCAACTTCCCTGATCCAGCTCAAGCATCATGTTTTCTGGGAACATTTTGCTGGCACTGGTAAAAACAATTACAATAAAATGTGAGGCCTGTTTTGGTAAGGGAAAGATGGGCCTAATAGAAACATGGCGGAAAATAATCTAACCCATACTTTGTAGGTCAAGTAGGATTTAAAGAATGTGATTTTTTGGGCTGGGGTTGTGGCTCAGCAGTAGAGAGCTCGCCTAGCACGTGCAAGGCCCTGGGTTCGATCCTCAGCACCACATAAAAATATAAAGTAAAATAATGATATTGTATCTAACTACAACTAAAAAATAAAAATATATTTTTTAAAAAAAGAATGTGATCTTTAAGATATGCAGGATGACAGAGGTGGCTCAAGTAGTGGTGTTAAGGCAGAGTGCTCCAGCACAGGAGAGTGCAAGAGCAAAGATCTTGATGCTAGAGATACAGATACAATACAGAATCAGAACTTGATCCTGAGGTCACCCATTCAGTGGGGAAATGTGGAGAATTAGTTGCAGCTGGTAACACTGAGATTGACAGAGCAGTGTGGAGACTGTTTCCAGAGCCCAGATTATAGTTCATACCACTCCATTTAAATAGTAAGAATAGTGATAGAAATCTTTCTATTTAAAACATTTTGGTGTGAATTTTTCAACAGAAGGAAGGGAGGAAGGGAGGGAAGGAGGCAAGAAGGAAAAAAACCAAATCAGCTCTGTAAGCCTATTTGCCAAAATTGACTCTTAGAAAATTGTTCTCATAAACAGTCAGAAGTGGTTGTCTTTATTTCCTCTAAAACCAGATCTTATGTCTGAACACCAGCAAAGTTTACCTTCATCCTTGTTTATAAAGCAATCTGTTTTTGTAAAACTTTCTACTGCTTTTCAGCACCAGATGGCAGTAGATGTAGTGTTTATCACAAAATGAAGGAGGTAGGAGGGTTTTGAACTGAATCTATTAAAAGAAATAGCATACACCCAGTGTCTACTATATACACAGTGCTCCAATTTGTACTGGAACACCTCTGAAGAAAACAGTGATAATCCAGTGCTTCGAAGGTAATTTCATATTCGGTTTTGAGCCTTCTATTCAATGAACTCTCACTGGATCATTTATCTTAATTGTATAAAAGACAGAAAGTCATTTTGCTAACACCTCTCCAAATTGGCCATCACAGAGAAAACATGAATTCATCTTGCTCACAAATAATGATTCTCCAGTATGGATTATGTTACAATGAAAATGTATTCACTCTAACTTTAATATAGAAAATTGTTCATATTCATAAAAAAGAAATAAATCTAAAATGGAAAAGAAGAAAGTACCTTGAAACTAATTTAGTACAAACTATCCCGTTTATAGAGGAAAAAACTAATACACACAGCATTAGGACACATGCCCAGAGGCACAGTAGGAACTGCAGATCAGGAAACAGCTTTGGTACTCTATCCATTACACCATAAGATAATTTAATTTCTCCAGCATGTTTGACTTCAGTCAACAGGTTTACTTGTGAATAAATGAACTACTGAGAGGTTTATTTTGTTTTTTCTTTATTTTTTTCTTGTACATAAATTTTATTTTCAATTCACAAATATGATTTGGCCAATATGTTCTATATGCATATATCATTTTTTATGAGACATAGAAAAGCCACTTCCTTATGTGGGTGATGTACTATAAAGCTTAGGCATACAGGCTCAAGGGACAAATTATTAAGTTGATGGCTTTTGCATGTATTTGTGTGTGTCCTTGGGAAAGTTATCTAATCTCTTGTATTTAGTAATCTCTTGTATTTTAGTAAACTTGCCTGAAAAAAAAATGGGGTTGATAAGAAAATTAGCTATCTCTAACAGTTGTTATATGGATTAAATGAGTTATGTAAAGTTTTTGATCTAATTCCTGGTACTGTTAAATTAACATTATAGAAAGTCATTGTTTGGGTCTACCCACCTGCACTAGGTTAAAATTAAAATGGAGCTATGAACAATAAAGTTTCTTTTCAACAAGCTAAAATGAGGCTGTTTATCTAACCTCTCAAGAAATCCAGATAAGAGAATAATGGTTAATTTCCCAAACTTTCAAATGGCATAGTAATGAAGTTTTCTCTGCCTTAATCCTTACATTAAAAAAGGCAACCTCAAGTAACTCTATATTAACCAATCAGTTATGTTTCTATTATTCTGTCTCCCTGTCCCTCCTACATCCTTCTTGAAAGGAAAGTAACTTTAGAATCACCAGTTGGTGAATCTAATGTATGAAATATGATATGTCAAGAGCTTTGTAATGTTTTGAACAACCAATAAAAAAAAAAAAGAAACAGAAAAAAAAAAAAAAAGAATCACCAGTTGGCTTTGGGGTTTTCTTTCTACTTTCTTTGACTTTTTTTTTTTTTTTTTTCCTGTCTATAAAACCATCCTTCTCTTCTTGGTTCATTGTAGCCTTTAGTTTATCTCATGAAGTAATGTGTTGTCTGATTGTAGCCCTTAGTTTATCTCATGAAGTGATGTGTTGTATGACTCCAAATCATGAAACTAAAGTATTAAAATTTTGTCCTAATAACATAAATAAAAAAAGGAGGGGCAAGGGGGTCATACAAACTTATTAGGCCCTTATACATGAGTTGCAGGATAGTAGTTTTAGCTTCCCAGATTCCAAAGTCTCAAGATCTGGTTAATTTAATCTTTAACCATCTCAAGTTAGTTCCTTCTAAATGTAATGATGTTATCAGGGTGACAAATAATGAGAATACAATGTTCCTGATTGTCTCAATGTTTACCTGGAACATATAAATAAGTAATCAACTGTCAATCAACAGTCTGTGCTATTTTTGTTGACTTATACAATTGTAACAACTGGTCTGCTAGACCCCCATTATTTTTGTTGTTTGTTTTTTTAATTTATAAAACCAGATCCCTTGGATGCCATTTGAGAGCACTTATTCTAGGCAAGTAGAATTTGGGATTTGCAGGTGGCTATACTCACTTTTGTTCAAACTCTTTGTCTTTACGCTTGATGTAAAAAAAGAAGAGATTGGTAATGAAGTTACCAATCATTGGTAACTAAAATTTGCCTTTTAGGTTGACATTTTGTTTGTTTGTTTGGGTCCTGATGATTGAAACCAGAGCCACATTCCCAGCCCATTTTTACATTTTATTTAGAGACAGGGTCTCCCTGAGTTGCTTAAGGTCTTGCTAAATTGCTGAGGCTGGCTTTGAACTCAAAATCCTCCCTGCCTCAGCCTCCCAAGTAGCTGGGATTACAGGCATGCTCCACTGTGCAGGAAAGGTTAACATTTTTAGAGACCACAGAGGGACCCAAAATGACTCACCTCGCCCCACTTCCCTGCAGCTCTCTGACTCTGGGGCCTCAACTGGAGGCCAGGGGTAAGTTTTCTAGGGATCCCAAATCTCCCAGATTTTTTATTTTAGTTGAGACTGGTATTTATATTAGCTGTTTTCTGACTCTTCTCTGTGAGAGTTAGGAATAGAATTTCATCTTTACTCTTGACAGAAGTTGAACACTGCATTCCACCTACTTCTGCAGAAGGTTTGGATCTAAGATGAGAGCAGGGTTACTCACTAGTATGGGTCCTTAGGTGTAAAGGCTTTATAAAGTGCAGTTGCAAAGTTTTTTCTTTGTCATTCAGATCTACTTTGGTGACCAACCATCTTCAATCCCACCCCAGTAAAAAACACCAGGAGAGCAAATCTCTCTCCAAAGAAAAAGACATGACTCTTTCCAGTCCAAAAGGGGGCTCTAGACAATTAAATCCTTAGTGGAAGTGGGGGTACCTTGGTTCATGAAGTCCTATCCCATAGGAACTTCCACCAGGAGGATATTTTTAGGGAACTTTCAGCACACTTGGAAGGAAGGGATAAAGGTTGTCACCTGGCACCTTGAACACCCCAGTTATAAGACAATTAGGAAAAGGGCAAAATTGATTCAAGAGTTATGGTTTGAGAAATAAGCAGTCTGTGATAGAACACATTTCAATATATAAATATTATCATTAATTTCACCGACCAGTACCAGTAATAATTTCAAGAGTTCAATCTATTGTTTCTCTGAAATTTTTTCAATAAAACATACTGACCATATCTTTATAAAGTATTATATACTGTTCAACTTGTCTTCACTACATTTCACATGGTGATTCATTCTTAGAATATCAACAGGTTTTTTTGGAGAGTAAGTTAATTCAGACATCACTGAAACAGACTTCCAATTTAAAACCTATCATGTTCTATTCATAAGTATACAAATGAATCATATATATTTTTTATTCTTTCTCACTGTTCTAAAATCCTGAGTCTACTGAAATGCTTAAAACATAAGGTAAAAATAACCAAAAAAAAAAAAAGATCAAAACAAGTGTCAAAAAATATAACAAATATTACTCAATAATTTGAAAATCTGATATTTCAAGATTAAGCCTTAACTGATTATAATTTAAATAATAAACTTAGAATCTACAATGTGAGAATCTATAAATAGCAATGGAGCCCTTACAAATGCATCAAAGACCTTTGATCACTGAACTTCTGTGGACTGCCCAGCCTCAGCTCTCTTTAGACCCCTCTCTTCAGAATTCTTGATTCACAAACTAGAAATATTCATCCGCTGATTCTTCTTTCTCAACTATTTTCCCCATCTTTACCTTAAACCTAACTGTTCTGTTGAGAAGTTATTACCACATCTTAGACTACACTTTCAAATCTGCCAACACTCTATGAAAGTAATCAAAACAACCCCAACCCCCCTGTATTTCCAAACTACATTTCATAATGCATAACAGAATTTTAAAGTAGTATCTTGGAAAGTTACATCTTGATATCACTCATGATAAATGTGCTGAAATATATTTGAATATCTCTTTTGAAAGTATCTTTAGTGCCTTATATATCTTTGATGAAAGCATATTCCTGATACTTGAGAGTAAACTTATAAATCTAATATGCATATAGAATGTTGGGTAAATATATTAAAATTCTTTTATTCAAAGTTAAAAATAGTCACAGATTCCTATGAATTATAACTATAAAACCATTGTTGCATCAATATTTCATCATTTCAAATAGTATTAAAGATACATTTATTTATGCAGGTGAATAAAAGTCTGGAAAGATAGCAGTCAAACTGCTAAAAATGGGTTGTACATAAAGTTTAAAATAATAGGAGTCATTGACTTTCCATTTTTCACATATTCCCTTAATATTATCCAAAGTAGTAACTGTTGCTTTTACATACAGTGAATTATCGTTTCTGATACTCTTTTTCATATATAGAAGTTCTGCTTTAGTGTTATGATATCTTCTCTTTCTCTCTTCATGATCTTCAGATTTTTCTCTATTTTGTTGAGCATACTTAGCACTTATGTTACAGAATTTAATGTCCTCATTTGCTAATTTCTGGGTGTGTTCTTATTGATGGATTTTTATTAGCTGTGTCTTGTATTTTCCTTCTTCTTTCTATGCCTGATATATATATATATATATATATATATATATATATATATATATATATATATATATATATATATATTTTAATGTGGGTTGCCAGTCAATGTGAATTTTATGCTGCTATATTCTTTTAAAAGTGTTGGCTTCATTCTGGCTAGATTTATATAATTGGAATCAGTTGGATCCTTTGAAAAAGTCTTGCTTTTAAGCTTTGCCAAGGTAAGTTCAGAGCAACTTAAGACTGCAGCTAGTGTGCCACTAAGATAATACTCTTCATAAGCCTCTACCCAGTATTTCCTGTAGGAGGTCTTTCCACTTTTACTAGGATGAACATAAACTATTTCCAGTCCTTTGTGAGGTCTAGGACTTTTGTAACCTACTGCTTAACATTAGCTCTTTTTCTAGCCTTGGGTATTTCTGGGTTTGTTTTTTTTTTAATTTTTATTGTTGGTTGCTCAAAACATTACATAGTTCTTGATATATCATATTTCACACTTTGATTCAAGTGGGTTATGAACTTCCATTTTTACCCCATATACAGATTGCAGAATCACATCAGTTACACATCCATTGATTTACATATTGCCATACTAGTGTCTGTTGTATTCTGCTGCCTTTCCTATCCTCTACTATCCCCCCTTCCCTCCCCTCCCCTCCCCTCTTCTCTCTCTACCCCCTCTACTGTCATTCATTTCTCCCCCTTGTATTATTTTTCCCTTTCCCCTCACTTCCTCTTATATGTAATTTTGTATAACCCTGAGGGTCTCCTTCCATTTCCATGCAATTTCCCTTCTCTCTCCCTTTCCCTCCCACCTCTCATCCCTGTTTAATGTTAATCTTCTTCTCATGCTCTTCTTCCCTACTCTGTTCTTAGTTACTCTCCTTATATCAAAGAAGACATTTGGCATTTGTTTTTTAGAGATTGGCTAGCTTCACTTAGCATAATCTGCTCTAATGCCATCCATTTCCCTGCAAATTCTATGATTTTGTCATTTTTTAATGCAGAGTAATACTCCATTGTGTATAAATGCCACATTTTTTTTATCCATTCATCTATTGAAGGGCATCTAGGTTGGTTCCACAGTCTTGCTATTGTGAATTGTGCTGCTATGAACATCGATGTAGCAGTGTCCCTGTAGCATGCTCTTTTTAGGTCTTTAGGGAATAGACCGAGAAGGGGAATAGCTGGGTCAAATGGTGGTTCCATTCCCAGCTTTCCAAGAAATCTCCATACTGCTTTCCAATAGTGAAGGCATGGATAAATTTCTTAAGTCATATGATCTGCCCAGATTGAGTCAGGAGGATATAGACAACCTAAACAGACCAATATCAATTGAGGAAATAGAAGAAACCATCAAAAGACTACCAACTAAGAAAAGCCCAGGACCGGATGGGTATACAGCAGAGTTTTACAAAACCTTTAAAGAGGAACTAATACCAATACTTTTCAAGCTACTTCAGGAAATAGAAAAAGAGGGAGAACTTCCAAATTCATTCTACGAGGCCAACATCACCCTGATTCCTAAATCAGACAAAGACACTTCAAAGAAAGAAAACTACAGACCAATATCTCTAATGAACCTAGATGCAAAAATCCTCAATAAAATTCTGGCGAATCGGATACAAAAACATATCAAAAAAATTGTGCACCATGATCAAGTAGGATTCATCCCTGGGATGCAAGGCTGGTTCAATATACGGAAATCAATAAATGTTATTCACCACATCAATAGACTTAAAAATAAGAACCATATGATCATCTTGATAGATGTGGAAAAAGCATTCGACAAAGTACAACATCCCTTTATGTTCAAAACTCTAGAAAAACTAGGGATAACAGGAACATACCTCAATATTGTAAAAGCAATCTATGCTGAGCCTCAGGCTAGCATCATTCTGAATGGAGAAAAATTGAAGGCATTCCCTCTAAAATCTGGAACAAGACAGGAATGCCCTCTCTCACCACTTCTGTTCAACATAGTTCTCGAAACACTGGCCAGAGCAATTAGATAGACGAAAGAAATTAAAGGCATAAAAATAGGAAAAGAAGAACTTAAATTATCACTATTTTCAGATGACATGATTCTATACCTAGCAGACCCAAAAGGGTCTACAAAGAAACTATTAGAGCTAATAAATGAATTCAGCAAAGTGGCAGGATATAAAATCAACATGCATAAATCAAAGGCATTCCTGTATATCAGCGACAAATCCTCTGAAATGGAAATGAGGACAACCACTCCATTCACAATATCCTCAAAAAAATAAAATAAAATACTTGGGAATCAACCTAACAAAAGAGGTGAAAGACTTATACAATGAAAACTACAGAACCCTTGGGTATTTCTGTTCTGTAAAATTGTAGATCAACCAAAAGCTTGAGGGCATTCTGCTTCAGATCCCTGGTGTGTTCTGTATGCATCCTCCTTCTCTCAGGTATTCTGTCCCACAAATGATAGTTGCCTCATCCTCTCCAACTCTACTGTCTACCCTCTCAACTTCTGCATATTGCTGAACTCTTTTGGGGTTTCTCTTTTCTGAGTTAAAGTCTTGAAATTACCCTAACATGGTGAACTGGGCTAATGATAGGTTCATCTTATTTCCCTTCTTTAGGAATCACAGTCTTTTACACTACATTGCACAAGTCCAAAAATGGTGTTTTATATACTTTGTCTCCTTGTGTAGTTTAAGAATTTTCTTCCTGAAAAAGGAGATATCAATAACAGCAGTTTTAATCAAAAAGTACACCACAGAAAGCACCATTCTAGCAATGGATTCTTCAGTGGGCTGTTTGACCTTGTGGGAAGAGATCTTCATAAATAACTTTAATCTATCAGCATACTTATTAAGCATCTACTACATGGAAGATGAAGATATATTTATTTTTCTTCACATGAGTTTACTGGCAAAAAATAGTCAAGACTATGGCAAATTAAACCAGAAAACACTCTGATGCTGACACATTGAAGAAACTCTTTATTTAGTTTGTTATATTATTCATAACTTGTTCAATGTCCAGTCTAATCAACGTCTGACAGTCTTTATTGTATGAAGATTTATTGTATGAATTTCATACAAACTTTCTTTTTTAAACACTATATTTTAATTATAAATCTCTTTTATTTTAACCCTTCTTTGAAATCCTACTTTTGAACACTGGTTTTTGGCAATGTATACATACACACACATAAAAAGAAAAGAAAACTTGAAGATTTATTTTTTCATTTTCAAAATAGGATAATTGTCTTTTTTCTTAAACTATAACATTGCTGGTATAGCTCAGTGGTTTAGCACTTGGCCTGCATGTGCAAGGCGCTGGGTTTATTCCCCAGTGTCTCAAAATAATCTTAACCATAATAAAAACATTGATGTGTGGCCAATATTAGAAGGTAACTGTATTATTCTAATCCTTTTATATAGAAAAAATTAATTCAGTATTTTAGCATCTTAATTTTATTTTCTTAATATCACTGTCTAATATCCCTCCAGAAAATTCTACACTTTTGAAAATTGGAGTGTCAATTGTGGAAAAGACAGAGGTGTGGATTTCCATGTTACCAGCAAAGTGAAATAAAATTCTTTATTTCTGCTTTGGTTTTGATGTAGGACATTGGGAAATTTCTATACATAAACATCTCTACATTTTTGTATCCAAGTTACAGAAGACCAGCTATGAGCAACCTTAGGAATTTATTCATTATTGGCTGGTTCAACTAGGTATCTTCTGCCTCTCCTAATTCGAGCCTCCTCCAGTGTTCCCCTAGGAACTACTTACTCACCGTGATCTACATGTGGCACCATCCCTTGGGGTTCCATGAACTCAAGGTTTCAGTATGATATTCAAGAGGTTTTCTGGGTTTACACAAATGAAAACAAAACAACAACAACACAATAACAAAACCTCAAGGCTGACAAAAGAGTAATAAAAGCACAAACAACACAGACTAAAAGTAACACATTACAGAATGTTCTAGAGACTGGGAGTGGCACATGAGATAAACAAAAGGAAAGAAAATAAACAGCTGGAAGATAAAATAGAGTTGGGAAAAACAATAAATTGTATGCACCATTCTTTTCCAATAAACACATTGACAAAATTCTAGGAGGGATCCCTCAGACATATCATAACAAGAGCCTAGGTATATTGAGAATAGCATATGCTTATGAATGGATGCTTAGAGTGGAATATATACAGAGAGAGATGGATAATCTATATTTAATATCCATATCATTTTAGTGGCAGGTGAAAAGTAACATCAGATCTCTTTCCAATCCACAGGTGGGAAGAACTTTTCTGTCCATTAAAATATTAATATTAAGCATTGTGCACATCATTAAACAGTAGATCATCCAGTCCAATATCCTGTCACTATCTCTCTCTCTCTCTCTTTTTTTTTTCTTTTGCACTGACTGGAGATTGAACCTGGAGGACTCTAGCACTAAGCTACCTTCCCCACCCTTTTTATTTTTGATTTTGAGACAGGGTCTTACTGAGTTGCTGAGGCTGGCCTCATACTTGTGATCCTCCTGCCTCAGTCTCCCTAGTATCTGGAATTACAAGCACTGTCCACTGAGCCTGGATTTCCTATCAATATCTTACTTGATGTTTTCTGGATAGTTCATTAGCCATCAAAGTTGACAGTAAGTTCCTATAACCAGTCCATATGGTGCCATCATTTACCAACTCATCTTAAATCAACTTTTGTCTTTTTTTCATCTCTAGGAGTAATAGATCTGATGAGTTTACTCCATAATCTATAATATAATAATCTGGTTTGTTTTCAGTTTTGCTTCTTTAAAAGCTTTGGGTATTGTATGATCTGTTGTTCAAATCTGTTTACCATATTCATAACTTTAGAATTATTGATCTTTTTGCATTAATTGTCTTCTTCAGGTAGAGTCTTGTTGTTCTTAATACATCTTCATAAGGAAAGAAAAGAAAAATAGATTTAAAATCCTGTGAGTTCTAATTGTTCTAAATGTCAAATGGATTATTTTGTGATGAAGTGGATATCAGATGACATAGAGTAACAGAAAGTTCTGATTGGGCCAGTTTTAATTTCAGTGGCTGTGCAACAGAAAACCTAGATACAGAGGTCTTCAGCAAGGTGGCAAAAAAATGGCCACCAAAATTAACACACAATGGATCAAAGACTTAAAAGTAAAATGCAAAACTATAAAACTCTTAGTAGATAACACAGAAGAAACCTGGGGCAACATTGGGTATGGTGATGATCCCCCATCTGCTGGGATCAGGACCTAAATCATGCTAGGCAAGCTCCCTACCCAGCAAGGTGATGACATTTTAGATACAACAAAAAAGGGATACTCGATGAAAGAAAAAGAATGGTAAGTTAGTCTTCATTAATTTTTTAAAATTTCTGCTCTTCAAAAGTTGTCATGAGAATGAGAAGATAAGTCACAGCCTAGAAGAAATATTTGCAAAGGACACACTTGATAACAACCTGAAATACATAAAGAACTCTTAAAACTAACAAGAACAACTTAGTTTAAAAATGCACCAACCAATTTGACAACTCAGTAAATATATGCTAATTGCAAACAAGTGATCCATATCAAGGTTAAAAGGGAAATGCAAATTGAAGCAACATGTCGCAACACATTTGGTACCAGCAATAGGTATGAAATCCACTACATACCTATTAGAATGGCCAAAATCTAGAATATGGATAACACCAAATGCTGGCAAGGGTGTTGGGTAACAGGAATTTTCAGTCATTGTTAATGGTAATGCAAAATGTTCTAGCCATTTGGGAATACAGATTGGCAATTTCCTACAAATTTTAACAAATGATCACCAACAATACAATTATTTTGCTTCTTGGTGTTAACTTAAATGAGTTGTGTTATGATTTAGATAGAAGGTGTCCTCCAAAAGTTTATATTTTAGAAAATGCAAGTATGTTCAGCATTGAAATGATTAGGTTATGAGATCCTTAACTAATTAGTGGGTTAATTCACTGTATGGATTAACTGGGTGGTAACTATAGGCAAGTAGGATGTGACTGGAGGAAATAGGTCACTGAGGTGTAACTTTGGGGTGTATATTTTGTGCCTGGTGAGCAGAGCGCTCTCTCTCGCTCTCTCTCTCTCTCTCTCTCTCTCTCTCTCTCTCTCTCCTTCCTAGTTGCCATGTCCTAAGCTGCTTTCCCCTACCATGCCTTTCTGTCATGATGTTCTGCTTCACCTTGGGTCTGGAGCTATGGAATTGTCTGACCATGCACAAAACTTCTAAGAACATGAGCCAAAATAAACTTTTCCTTCTCTTAAGTTGTTTTTGTCAGGTCTTTTGTTGTGGTGTTTAAATCAAGTTGAAATCTTCTGTGCACATAAAAAATCCTTCTATACAGAAGCTTTATTCATAATTGCTAAGGCTTGGAATCAACCGAGATGTTACTTAGTAGGTAATGAATAAATTGTGGTACATCCAGACACTCTAGTATTCTTCAGCACTGTAAAGAAAATGAGCTACAGGAGTAGGGTTGTGGCTCAATGGTAGAGCACGCCCCTCGCATGTGCGAGGCCCTAGGTTCAATCCTTAGTACTACATAGAAAATAAATAAAATAAAGGAATTGTGCCCAACTACAACTAAAAAATTAATATTTTTTAAATGAGCCATAAATCATATAAAGACACGAAAAATGTTAAGCAAATATTGCTAAATGAAAGAAACTTATCTGAAAAGACTACACACTGTATTATTTCCTTTATAGAACAATGTGGAAAAGGCCAAATGATGGAGATATTAGAAACATCAATGGTTTCCCAACATTGCGGGATGAATAGGTGGTGTATAAAACTTTTTAGATCAGTGAAACTACTCTGTATGTTAAGATAATGGTGGATGCATTGTAGTGGTACCCCTTCCTCCATAGAAAATCTTAATTAAGCTTCTCCAGAAATCTTGACAATAATTGATTTTAGGAGTATCAGCAAAGGAGTCTCTACAAAAGAGTTCAATGTAGGTAAACTTCCTATTTTCCTATTGCTCTATTTTACTTGACTACTGGCCTAGAAGAAATCAGGACTCCAGGTGTTGAACACTCCTCTACTAGTTTTTCACGAATATTTATCCAGTATAGTAGTTTGTAGAAGTGTGTTTGCAAATGCAAAATGTGATTAAAAAAATAAAACAGATCCTTTAACAAGGCCTCTGGCCTTGAGCTAGAGCTTCACAGAGATCTCTACATTTCTAAGATAAGAGAAGTTACCAATTGGGCTCCATGGTAACAGTTGACAGGGAGAGGAAAGAAAGGGGAGAAGAAGATCTCCCCTTCTCAGGTGTTGTCCTTGAAGGGTGCTTTTACATGAACTTGCAGACTGTGAAATTCTGAGCCCCTCCCTTTACATCCTGGGTATAAAGTTCTAAAACTACCTGAATTCAGGGTTCAGGGGATTAATTAATTACAGTGAAAGCTGTACCCTCTGAACCTGGCTGCAGCCAAATAAAACTGTTTCCTGCTATCTTTGGTGCATTGCCTCATCTGTCCCCTACAAGAAAGTGTTATTATTCATTTGTTCAAAGCCAAAGACTATGCAACTCCAAGAGTGAACCCTATTGTAAACTACTACGGACTTTGGATAATAATGATGTGTCAATTAAAGTTCATCCACTGTAAAACAAAAACTGTACCACTCTGGTAAGGGTGGAGGGAGGAAGGGAGGCTGTGCATGTCTGAGGGCAAGAGGTATGTGGGAAAACTCTATTCCTTCCTCTTACTTTTGCTGTGAACTGAAAACTGCTAAAAAATAAAGTTTACCGGGGGCCTTGTGCATGGGAGGTAGATGTTCTACCATTGTGCTACAACCCCAGGCCTAAAATCAAGCTTAAAAGTTACATAGATCACGTATAATCAAAAAGGCTGTAATTTTTATTACAATTGAATTTTCCTAAATCTGCAACCAATCTGGGAAGAGAAAGTCACTCCTTCAGCATATGGCATTGAATAGGAGGTGACATACTTCAGTTCCAAGTAGAGCTTCTGAATCGGAAGTTTTCTTCCTTCAGTAGCACATCTTACAAATCAAGAATAGAAGGTTCAAAGTCTCAGGGCAAACCCAGGAAGCTGAGAAAGCAGCAGGGCTGGGCAGGCCCTGGAGCTTATAACCCTTGTTGTTTACCACTAAGCCTCATTTCCATAATAAGGATGTGGAAGCAAATAACAACATAGAGACCTGTCCTTTAATTAGGCCTGGATCCTAAAATTCCCTGTGCCCCAGGGCCATGCCTTCTCCCCTTGGTGGAAATTTATTGTTTCTTTTTGAAAAAGATAATCCATTCCTATTTTCATTGCTTTTCCTTCCAGGTGGCTGTACAGAACACACACACACACACACACACACACACACAATTATAAAGATTTTCTTTCACAGTGGCTCCTTCCACGCTCTGAAATTCTGACCCACATCACTGATGACACAACTAGATGAAGGGGTCCAAAGTCTGGGAAAAGGCAACTCCTTCCAAGGGATTCCCTTCCCACCTACTACAGTCTCTTACTCCACCTTCAAGAAAAATACATTTTTTGCCTGCTTTGAAGTCTCCGACTAGATCGATTATAAAAAAGAAAGAAAGAAAGAAAGAAAGAGAAAAAAGGAAGGAAGGAAGGAAGGAAAGAAAAGAAAAGAAAATCACAGCCCAGAGACAGGTATCGAGCACCACCTCCCCATTCTCCACTAGCAAAACCCCCGGGGAGGAACTAATTCCCAGCCTCGAATCCCTGAGCCCAGGGCCAGGCGGTGTTGTCTGGCTCCTCACCCACTCCCACAGCCCCAGTTCTTTGCCACCGGTCTCCACCTCCTCCACCCCAGAGTTTTTCTCCCGCTCTGCCACCAACCTAACAAAGTGGCTTCTCGGAAACGTTAGCCAATTCTGCTGAGCTGGAAGGGAGGAAGGGGATAATGGGGGCGGGGGTGAAGTAAGGGAAGGGCTCTATCTGGCTCCTGGACACACAGGCGCACACACGCTCAGGCCCCACCCAAAGAGGTGGCCCTGGATCGGAGGTTGTGCGACCCCCTCCTCCCTTCACTAGCGCATTGTAGACAGGCTGCAGTAACCCCCCCCCCCCCGCGCCCCTAGCTTGGTCCCCGCCTAGCGACCGCCTGCAGAGTTAGAAGGAGGTTAGCAAGGGTTGGGGACCCAAGCGAAGAGGGAGCCAGGGAGGGAGAAAGAGCGGCGCTACTGTCTGAGGAGGGCGGGGTTGTTGCCTCCCTGGGCGCGCCCTGGAAGGAGGGGCTCAGACTCGGTGCAGGCCCTAGTCAGCGCTCCCGCTGCGGCTGTCTGGTTCCAATACCGCCGGCTTGACAGAGGGAGGTTGGACTGGGTGCCAGCCTCTGGTAGTGTCGGGAACACGCGGAGCAACAGGATACCAAAGAAAGGAAGAAGGAGCAGCAGAGAGGCCGGGAGAGAGGAAGGGTTCCTACAGTGCGTGCTCTCCCCTGGGCTAGATTCTGCAGGGCCACTGGGCAGGCATGAACCGCTGTCAAGGTCGCAGGTAAGTGCCTTTTTTTCTTGCTCCTCTAGTCTAGCGAGAAGGGAAGCTACCAGGCTCTCGCCCGTACTCACATCATCTGCCACACCCACCTGTACCCATTTTCACACGCCTTGGTTTTGGTCACTGGGTTTTACACCACCTGGAAAGTAGAAAGGAGAGAAGCTGGTGGGTGATGCTTGCAATTGGAGGAAGAGAGGCTGAAAGCCAACTATTTCAACTATTTCAGCTGCTTTGCTGGTTTTGAACCTGTGGGTTTACTGCCAGGTTCTGAATAGTGTGCTGAGGAAAGGTAGGGACATGGAATGGTTTCCTGTCTTAATATTTCTTTTGGTATCTGCTGACAGAACTGCTAGATGAGTTTCAGTACCAGGGGCAGCTCATGATTCTCTCCCAACCAAAAACATGTGGTGTATTCCCCATCTATAAATCTGAGCGCGCAGAATCAGTGTAGCTCATACCACCTGTGGGAGATCTAAGAAGCGCCGCATCCCTTAAGAGTACACAGACGGGAATAATGGACAAGGAGGCTTAGTCCCCATTGCTCAGCGCAGTTTATGTTCTGGCGACTTATAAACCCTTAATAGTGAAATTCAGATCAGACCCAAAATCATTTGAACTTTTTATCTGCGTCAACCCAAACTTTCATGTACCTTTAGAAAACAAAAACATTTTCGATCCTTATGTTAAAGACAAAAGATCAAAGCAAAATTATGAAACTAAAAACTTTAATGCTAGTTTTTATGATTTTAGTTCACATTTACACACTTAGTATTTTTAAAGTTTTAACGTTTGTAGTCAACTGTACGTCCTCTGAAGCTTTTCATGAGAGAGAAGCTTACAGAATTTTTTCCAAAGGTTGATTCAATAAGATAAAGGTTGAATCAACATAAGCTTTGAAAAGAATAATTGATTTTCAGTTAGTGGTGGGAGGTTTAATTCTTATTAATTCTCATTAGCACTGTTAATATTCTTTTCTATTTCTCTTTTCCTTGTGGACAAAAGAAATGTGTTTTTCTTTTTGATTTTTTAATTTAAGATATATTTATTATTTTTCCTTTAACCTCAGTAAAACTTATTTTTATATAATCTACAAATTATTACTTTGTCTATTTTAATGAAACGTCTTAAGATCCTTTTCACAGTATTTTTTAAAAATTCAGACTAGAATTCAGACTTTACTTTCTTAGAATTTATGGCAAGATTTTTAAAAATACATTATTCATAAGCTGGTTTTATATGATTCCTGTATATGAAATTCTCATGATTATTAGCTCATAACAAAATGCTTTACAAAATATGGCATTTGATGTAATGGAAAATATACTGTTTATTAAGGTAACTGATGATTTTTGTGCTTCAGATACTTTCTAAAAAAATTTTTTCAGACACTTAAAGGGAGGTTTCCTCTTACAGGTAAATCATTGTATAGTCAAAGAATACAATGACATTTTTACAAAGACTGGGTGTCTGATAGACCATGACTCTTATGGTATAGAGCTGGGCTCCCTGGGTACCTGATGCTTCTATGGGAGAAAGCTGAGTCAGGTCTGGCTGTCTGCCAAAAGTATCCCTGTGCCTACTTATTCCCCTAGGGCCCACAGATAATCATGGGAGTCATCCTGTGTTTTTGCTACCTGTTGCTGAGGTGAGTTTCAGCTGCAAAGAAAAAGTAAGAAATAAAGAAGAGAAACCAGGGTCCTGTTTGCCTTATTTAATATGTCCAACCTATTTTTCTTTGTGGTAAGAAAAAAAAATAGAAGTTTGAATTTGCATGGATAATAAAACATTTATCTACCTTCTATTTCTATTAGATAATGTAAACAACAATGAAGTGCTAGAAGTTCATATAGTATTTTTCTATGACAAGACATGACCCTGTAAAGGAGTTAAATTTTATTAAAATAAATGGAACATTTTCAATGTCAAAATTCACAATTTTTCCTGAAACTGTGTTTCAGATCCTTTCCCTAAATTTTTGCAGTCTGAATAAGTGGCTCCATCATTTACCAGATGTTGAGGTCATCTTTGATTGTAATCCCTTCCTCATAACCCTATTTCACCCCTATACAGCCTGTATGTAGACTCATTTAATTTGTCGCAAACATGTCTCTATTCCATTATACTTATCAAATATATATCTTTCACTGTCTTTTCTATATTTACACTGCCACCCAATGAGTTCATCTCATCATCATAATCTACCTGCATGCAGTCCTATTGTATGGGCTTCACATTTGTTTCTTGACTCCCATAATTTGCTCCCCTATAATTCACTCTCCTTAGAAACAGTATCTTCATGTTGCTCCTTAAAAGCATTCACTGGCTCATCACTGCATTAAAAAGTAAAACAAACAGATTGATTACCAATAACAGTAGATTTCTTCCTTTTAGCATACATTTCACTCACTGATCTGTTCCTTCTCTTTAACCTCAATAGAACCCATCTTCCCCTGATTTATGTGTTTCTGCCACACTAGTCTTTTAGCACCCTGAGCACATGAAGCAATATCAATTTCACTCTCAAAGACCTCACATGCTGTCTCCAAGGCCGAAACTATCCCCATTCACACACTCTTTACATGGCTATCTCTTTCTCAAACTTTAAATATCAGCGCAAAGATCTCTGTCTCAGAGATCATTCTTGATCACCTTGTCACAGTATGCTGTCCCCTTTTCCTCTTGATCTTGGTACCTTGTTTGATTCCTTCATGATTCTTATTATATCAGGCAGGTATTTTGCAGATTTGCATACCTAGGAGCTCCAAGGGAACTCAGACTATGTCTTTATGTTGACCTAGCTTCCAGAATAGTGCCTGGCATGAGGCAGGAGGGGGGTTGTATATATTTATATAAATAATAAAGTAAAAGACATGAATTATTTCACCATAGTATTCACCAATGCTGGAAATCTTTTGATTCAGTTTTGTATTCATTGAATATCCAGGATGCTTGCAACCCTGTGCTATGATTTTGAGAAGGTATAATTTAAATGTCCTGAGATATAGTCCCTCTTTCATCAGTATAGGTGATAATATGTTCAAAGATAAGTAAGGCAGTAAGGCAGTGACCACAACTTGATTAAAATATATTTTAAGGAAAAATTAGGCTGCATAAATCACTTGCTAATATGATTTTAGCAAGTGATTCCTAATCTACATTGATGACATTATGAGTCTGCATCTTTACCAAGGATTTAAGGGTCACTCAGTAATTATTAAGCTTAATTTTTTAAAAAAAAAAAAATATAGGCTTTGAAGTGAACTCAGTTGATAGAAGCCTGATCCAATGAGACTGGGACCATAGACTGAGTGTGTACCTGATCTCAGTTTTTACTCCAGGTACAAGGAACAAATTACCTCACAAATACAAAGCACTCACCAAGGAGGGCTTAGGGAGAGACAAGGGTCATGAGGACCCATAACTATTACTGGGATAGAGACAAGGGCTTCAAAAGTTATACTAATGAATAATAGGGTCATATACACACTAGAATTTTACTACAAATACACTTTGTGTGGCCATAGGTCCTCCTACCATTTTTATTTTTTAAGACTGCACTTAAATATGCTACACTAACTAGGAGTTTTGTTTTTAACAATTTGTTGAAATTTTAGCTTTCAGATGGGTTATCAGCTTTGGTTAATGATTTTCTTTAATATTAACAAGTGGCCCACCACATTGTTTTTTGTTGTTTGTTTTTTGGTGAAAATTTTGTCTATCATGTTTTATCTTGAAGAACTAAATTATTTCATGACTTGTTACTGGGGATTGTGTTAAATTTTCTATTAAATTGGCATAGTGTAGTTATTATGAAGTTTTGGAGTATATCTGTATACTAATTGAATATGGTCCTCCACTTTACCCATCACAAATTAGCTAATTTATTCTTATACAGGAGTGTAAGGATTGTGACATCTTCTTTCAGAAGTAGGAGAGTTAGATCACCACTCTGAGATGGCAAGGTCATAATAAAATAAAAATTATGAGATGTTATGAAAATAATTTTATATGAAGATTTATGAGAGAACATTCAAAGAATGTGAACAGAATAATTTTGTGGAATATCAGACAACAGTTTTGGTGTCTTGATATCCTACCAAATGAAATTTCTTCATTGAAGATTTTTACTTACTCTTTCCTCTCTGCTTTGCTGGAAGAAAATCACCCTAGGCAACAGGAAAAGCGATAAGCTCTTGGCAGCAGAAAGTGGAATGAAGTACCAAGGACTGAAACCCTTATGGGTGGTAAGGAAATCTGCCAGACCATGATGAAGAGGGGAAGGAAGAGGGAATGCCCAGACAGTGCCAGTACACTTCATCTGCCACAGACTATTTTGAGTTGATATAATGAATAGAATTGAATTATTCTACATCTTTTTAGCCCAACTGAGAACATAGTTCTTTCCTCTTCTTTCTTTCAAATAAGAATTTACTATAAGTGAAAGCATGGTACTATTGCTTCTTTCAAACAGGAAATGGAATACCTTTGTATTTTTAAAGAGATATAACAGTCAGTCCCAAAGGCCATATATTATTGTTAAAACACACCATTATTTTAATTGTAGTTTTATTGCTATTCATTAAGATTTTCTTTTATCAAAATATGGTAACACTTCAACTGTACCCGGGCTTGTTCACTTGGGAATTTACAGGAAGTGAGTGCATTTACATTGTCATTAACCTAGCATCCTGTGCTACCCAAATGCCTTCTTTACTCCTTTTCTCTTAAACATGTGATATATATATATCAGTAAATACCCCACTTTATGGTCAAACTATTAGTGCAAATAACTAGAAAATTCATCTTCTAAAGAAAGATTAATAAGATTAGAAAGATACAATAACATAAAAGTACAAAGACATTTTTCAAGAGATTGATAATGAAATTTTATATATGTCCTATGCCAAACTAGACTCCATAGAGTGTCTTGGTAAGTTTTTTTTTTTTTTTTTTTAATATTTTGTTTTAGTTGTAGATGGATGCAGTACCTTTATTTATTTATCTTTATGTGGTGCTGAGGGTCAAATCCAGTGCCTCACACATGCTAGGTGAGTACTCTACCACTGAGCCACAATCCCAGCCCAAGTTGTGTTTTTCAAATAGAAGCGGTTTCACTGGATGTAGTGTCTGGCAACTTTAATTAGTTGCTTATTTCAAATTACATATCTTAAACCAAATAATTATTTTAAAATTGGTCATCTTTGTGAGGTTTGATACTTTAGAAATTAGAAAACAAATATTTAATCCCATATAGAATAAAACAAAAAATAAGAAATGTTATATGATTAAATATCATATTTCATGTATTGATTTGAATTCCACTAAGTGATTATTCTTTCAAGTTCAATGGACAAACTTCCTTTAGGGCTTACTGTAAAGGTAATTTATCAACTGTAAGTAATTTTGAAAGCAATAAAAAATAATAGGTGAGTAATGTATTCACTTTCTCTGAGTGATGGTATGAAATTAACTTTCCTTCTAGGGAAATGAACTGGGACCAATCTTTGCAAATAATTGAAGTGAGGATTTTATTTCCCTCTTAACATAATATATATTCTTGTTTCCGTATACAAACTTGGTTTCTGGTAATTCAGGTTTGGAGAAGGGAAATGCCATCTTCAGAGATCAACTGGGAACCTGGTTCCCATAATCCTGCCAGATCATCTGTCACACTTTCAACAGTGAAGGTTCACAAAATGGCTAGGCAAAGAAGTACCTTTTCAAATTCATATTACATCCCTCCTTTATTTCTGAGTCTTTGTAAAATATTTTTATAAAGTTTTAAAAGCACAGAAAAATAGATTTGTGTTCAAATTGGTGTAGAGATAAAAGCTTTTTTATCTAGATATTTCTCTCACTCATCATGCAGTCTTAGTCAAATATTAATTTCTCAAATGCAGTTTCAGTATTTGTAAAATTGGTAATATCTATTGGTAAGGGCTGGTTGTATAGATTTATAGGTGAATATATATACATATACATGTGTGTGTGTGTATGCAAAAACAGCCACTTGAATGTCTCACACATGATAAGTGGGTGTTCAATGAAAAGGCAGCTGGATATTTGGTAACTTAGCATATTATAGAATGTATTGTGATCTTATTTTGAATACAAATGGGGTGGGAAGTTTCATAGGGATGTAATATGAATTTGAAAAAGCACTTCTTTGTTTAGCCATTCTGTGAACTTTCACTGCTAAAAGTCTGCCAGATGACCTGAAAGGATTATAAGAAGCTTGTTCAAAGTTGATCTCTGAAGATGGCATCTATTTTTACTTTTCCTTTATATCCAACTCCAATGGACCCTGGTAAAGCAGTTTCCCCTAGGTTTAAAGACAGTTATAATGTTACAACTCTAATTTAGGAACTTCATTTTGAATACTTCATAACATTATGTTGATAAAATATTGTTATTTGTCATTGCCACAAAGCTCATATTAATTATCTAAAAACATATTAGGAGCAAAACTCGAAGGGATGTTCAAAATCAAGAATTTCTTGTGTACAACTGCACTTTATGTTTTTGATCCTGGTCTGTTAGAATGCTTCATTAAAGAAGAGCATTTCAGTGGAGGAGGTGATACGCTAGATGTTATATTTGGGGATCTTACAACAACTAATATCTACTTTTATAGAAAAAGATTTTTAAAGTATATTCAGAAATTTCTCACTTAATTATGGCAATCAAACTTTTTACAGTAATTCACTCACAGAAATATCTATCTGAATTTTAAACAAGGAAATAATGAATCTGAGCATGGAGAAAAATATCTGCCAGAATGTCCATTAACTTACTTCATTGTATTGGTTATGCGTTAATAAAATGAGGATCTTGTAAAGTAAAGCATGAAATAAGGGTAATAGTTTAATAGTTCCAATTGATTGTTTTCTTCAGAAATTCACAAATCTTCCTCCAAAAGGATAGCAGGCTATGTGTTGCAAGAAATGGCCAAGATAATATCAGAAAAATGTAAAATAAATAATAACAAATACCTTACCATAGGGAAAATATAGCTGACAAAATTGACATCTTGCTAATATTATTGACAACAATAACATTAATTTAGCAAGCTTATATATGAATTCTGCTGGGCTTATATCTCATTTATGCCCAGCAGAAATTTAATGGATTTTCAAATTATCACTTTAATTTCTCACAAGCATCCTTTCAGGTGGGGACACTGAGGTTCAGATGTCACATAAACTTTCCAAAGACTCACAGTGAGTATTAAGTTTGAATAGAATACACATTTTTTTAATAGGAAAGAAAATTATGTGTGTTTGTGTGTCCCAGTAATACATTTGCACTTATCCCACACCTGGTTGTTAGACTGCCAAGTACTCATAAAAAGCTTTTTAACCCATCATTGAGCTAAAAAAGGGGGGGGGGTACATTTGCAATTTCAAATATAGCAAAGGATGCAATCACAATATTAGAGAAGAAAAGATTAAAGATTGTTTAAGTGTTCACCTTGCATACTGACTCTTAGGAGCTACCTTTATGTTAAACTAAAATTGAGCTTTCAGTGGAAGCTTGAAGACTTTATGTAAAGAATATCTATACATTTAAAATGTTTTTTTTTAACATGCTTTATAGGCTGTGTGCCTTTGATTTCCTGGACTAGGGGTGTCATTGTACTATTCTGAGTTAACTTTATCACCATTAAATGTTTTGTTTGCCTTAATGTTATAGCCTCAAAACAAGAAAAAGGACTTCCTCAAAATAGGTGTTTTAGTCAGCTTTTTCAATGCTGTAACTAAAGGACCAGACCAGCACAATTATAGAGGAGGAATAATTTATCTGAGGGCTCACAGTTTCAGAGGTCTTAGTTCACAGAAGTCCAGCTCCGTTCCTCAGGGTTTGAGGTAAGGCTAAACATCATGGCTGGAGTATGGCAGAGGGAAGTAGCTCACATCATGGTGACCAGGAAGCAAAGATAGAATGAGACTCCACTCTCCAAATACAAATATAGACCCCAAAGCCACGCCTCAACTCCAACTTCCTCCAGCCACACCCTACCATTTCAGTTACCATTCATTAATCCCTGTCAGAGAACCTTCTTGCAATATCTCACATGTGAGCTTTTGGGGGACACCTCACATCCAAACCAAAATAGGCAAGAGTTGAAGAAAGAGAAATTAAGAGGAGATGTTATTAAAAGAGATATTTGAAATGTCTAGGGTCAAGTCCATTCTGAAATGGAGAAGAAACAAGGACTGGAATTATATATACGTGATCTAGGATGTTAGGAGACAAAGAAGCAGAGCAAGTAAAGTAACTTCGTGAAAGATGAGGAAAGAAGAAGACAATGTTCATCTGAAGTGTTCTTATATCCTGGAATTAAAGAATTTGGGACACACACACACACACACACACACACACACACACACATATTCATACAGTTATGTTGGAATATTGACCCTATGTTTTATTGTAGCAGTTGCAGGGTTTCCTAGGTCTTTGATCCACTTTGAGTTGATTTTTGTGAGGCAAAAGACAGGGATATGGCTTTATTCTTCAATATATGGATATCCAGTTTTTCCAGCACCATTTGTTAAAAAGACTGTCTTTTTTTTTTCAATATAAATTTTTGGCATCTTTGTCAAGTATTGAATGACTGTAAGTATGTAGATTTCTATCTTCTCTTCTATTCATTTGGTCTTCATGTCTGTTCTTATACTGATACCACGCTGTTTCTGTTGTCATAGGTCAATAGTGTGATTTGAGCTCAGGTATTGTGATGCCTTAAGTATTAGTCTTCTTGAGCAGTATTGCTTTGGCTATTCTGTCTTTTACTCTTTCATATGAATTTTAGGACTACTTTTTCTAGTTTCAGTTCCATGAAGAATATTGTTGCTTTTTTAAATAGGGATTGCATTGAATCTGAATATCACTTTTGATAATTTGGTCATTTTGACAATAGTAATTTTGCCTGTCCAAGAACATGGGAGTGCTTTCCACTTTCTAAGGTCTTCAATTTCTTTCTCAGCATTTTATATTTTTCATTATAGATGAAAAATATACCTCCTTAGTTAGTTTTCTTCACAAGTATTTTATTTTGTTTGAGGCTATTGTAAATGAGATTGTTTTCCTAATTTATTTCTCAGCAGGTTCATTATTAGAGTATAGGAAAATTACTGATTTATGTATGTTTATCTTGTATTCTGCTACTTTGCTAAATTCATTCACCAACTCTCATTTTTTGGTGATGTTTTGGGGTCTTCTAAGTATAAAATCATGTCATCAGCAAACATATTATTTGACTTCTTCTTTTCCTATTTGTATTTCATTAATTTTCTTCTCTTGCCCGATTGCTGTGGTTAAAGTTTGAAGAACTATATGGAATAAGAGTGGTAAGAGTGGACATCCTTTCTTTGTTCCTGATCCTGAAGAAATGGTTTCAATTTTTTTCTATTCAATATGATGTTGGTTTGGGGTTTGTCATATGTACTTTTTATGATTCTGAGGTAAGTTCTTTCTATCCTTGTTTTTTTTTTTTTTTTTTCTTTTAGTGTATGTAACATAAATGGGTATTGAAGGCTTTGGCTGTGTGCATTGATATGGTCATGTGATTTTTGTCCTTAATTCTAATTATATGGTAAATTACATTTATTGATTTGTATATGAAATAAAAACAAATTGACCGTGCTGTACAATCTTCTTGATGTGTTTTAAAATATGGATTGCTAATCTTTTATTAAGGATTTTTTAGTGTTTGTTCATCAGAGATAATGGTCTGTAGTTTCTTTCCCTCAGTGCTGGCACCTACTTCTTAAATAAGACTCAGAAATCTCAAGAAATAATAACCAAAAATCAATCAGAATTGGCTTCAAATTATAAAGCCACTGCATAGCAAACAAAATAATTGAGAGCATGAAAGAGAGCCTATAGAACTGGAGAATATAATTGCCAAATATTTTCCAACAAATATTTTCTATATTCTTAATATCCAGAATATAGAAAGATCTCAAAGCACTTAAAACAAAAAAGCAAAAAAAAAAAAAAAAAAAAAACAAACAAACAAAAAGAACAAATGAACAAACAATAAGACCTCCCCCCGCCCAGTAACCAATCAATAAATGGGCAAATGAACTTAACAATTCTCAAAAGAAGAAATATAAATGGCCAACACATTTATGTAAAAAATATGTTCAACATTCTTAGCAATCAGTTAAGTATAAATTAAAACTATACAAAGATTTCATCTGACTCCAGTTAGAATGGCAGCCATGAAGGATACAAATAACAATGAATGCTGGTTAGGATGTAGGGAAAAGGTACACTCATATATTGTTAGTACAAATAGTTTGGAAAGCAGTATGGAGATTAGTCAAAGGCTAATACATGTATATCAATGTTTATAGCACAATTCACAAGATCTGAGTTATAGAACCAGGCCTGGTACCCATCATCGATGAATAGATAAAGAAAATGTGGTATATAAAACACAGTGGAGTCTTACTGAACCATAGAAAAGAATGAAATTATTGCATTTTTTGCTAAATTGATGGAGCTAGGGAAATCATTCTAAGTGAAATAAGTCAGACTCAGAAAGTCACAGGTTGAATGTTTTCTGTCATAGGCAAAAGCTAGAGAGAAATAAGGAATTTTTTTAAAGAAAAGGGGGATATCATGAGAATAGAAGGGAGAACAGTAGATTGGAGGAAGGGGGGGACTAAGGAGGAGAGAGGAAAGCGAAAAAGGAGGAACTGTGAAATTAAATTGACCAAATTATGCTATGGGCATGTATGAATATATCACAGTGAATTCTACATTTCTGTATAACTATAATTTAAGAAAACAATGAATAAATATAAGGAAGACTAATAAAGGAAGGGGATGGGGAATGGAGGAGGGAAGAAAAAGGGAAGTGCTGGGGATTGAAATGGAACAAATTATGTTATATGCATTTATGAATATGTCAAAATGAACCTCATTAGTATGTAAAACTTTAATGCATTAATTAAAACAGTTTTTAGAAAATTGAAAATGGGACTGGTGATATAGCTCAGTGGTAGCATGCATGAGGTACTAGGTTTGATCCTAACATCAAACAACAACAACAACAAAATTAAAAATAGATATATCATCTGATTTAGTAATCCCACCCCTGGGTATATATCCAAAGGTTTTCAGAAATTCAAAGAGATATCTGTGTTCCCATGTTCACTAAAGCATTATTTACAATAGCTAAGTATGGAGGGAAAAAAACCAAATATATAGAGAGGTGAATTGATAAATAAAATGTGGTATATACATAGAACAGGATATAGTCCACCTAAAAAAGAAGGAAATTTTATTTATGTCAACATGATGAACCTGGAAGACATTATACTAAGTGAAATAAATATTCATAGAAAAACAAATAATACATAATTTCACTTGTATGACAGATTTAAAGTGGTCAAAATACAGAAATAGAGAATAGAATGGTGGTTGCTAGGAAGTTACAGGAGGGAGAAATGATAGTTACTTACAATGGGCATAAAGTTAGTTATACAAAATGAACAAATTCTAGATTTTGCTGAACAACATACATAGTGCCTGTAGTTAACAGTGCAGTGTTATATACTTAAAAATGATTTAAGAGGGTAGATCCCATATTAAGTGTTCTTAACAGAAAATAAATAATAAGGCAAAGGTCACAATAAAATCTTTGGAGGTAATAGATGAGTTTATTTCTTTGTGGTGCTGGAATTATGGACATGTATGGTATTATGGATAATGAGTTTGGAGATATATGTATATATCTCCAAAGTCATCAGATTATATACATTAAATTTGTTTTTATGTATCAATTATAGCACAATAAATCTCTATAACCCAATCATATCTTGTTCATGAGAGCATTTTCATTGGGGCCTTATATACAGTTTGTTCTTAATACATCTGCTAAAGGAGTCATAAATATTTTTTTCACAACTATGTCCTCAACTTTTATTTAAAAAACAAACCAACCAACCTCTTTTTCACTGCAATTTACTTTTTAAGAATGTGGTAGAAGTAAGTTAACCATGACTTGGAGGCTTTGTTTAGCTTTCTGTCATTGCTAAATCCTGAAGAAATAATCATGTTTCTTGTTTCATACTCTGAAAAGGAACAGAACTCTTTTTGGCCACAGTTTAGGTTCACCAAACCTGAATGACAATTTTAAGCTTCCTTTGCACAAAAGTGTTAAAAGACATTTTAGCATATACTCAAGTTGATTAAAAAGGCTGAAATTTAAATCCTCTTCTAAAAGGGTCATCTTTTGGAGGATTTGATTAAGAGGTGAACTGGAAGATAAGAAAAAAGAAACAGAGCTGAAACTCCATCTGATTTGTCTTGGGCTGATGACCAAGCCATTAAGCTGTATCTAGTTGGCCTCCAAAATGTGTATGTCAGGAGTTGGCATCCAGGTTGGCATTGGTGCCATTGAGGCTTGTGGGGAGGGAGGCCCTGGCAGACATTCCAAGTGCAGTGGTAAAGGAGTGTTGAGTCTCTCCAGGGCAGCTCTCAGAAGGCTTGGCATCTCTATTCTGTTCATTTATACATTTCCTGGAATTTATAAGTACTTCTTCTCTCCTTCCCTTTTCCAGTATTCCCTCTCTTCCTTCCTTCAGGAAGTACATATTGAGTAGCTACTCAAGCATTATTGTGGACACTGTAGGCACAGCAGAGAACAAAATATGGAGATTTGATGCTAGCTTTGAGAGAAAGATAATGAATAAATAAATATCCTCTCTCCCCATCATTGTGTTATCATAATTGTTGTGAAGAAAAATGGGGCAGGACAAAGGAAATTAAGGAAGGAATTACTTAATAAGGGTGCTCAAGAATTAGTCAAGAAGCAATATTTAAGGAGAGTCATAAAAGAAGTGAGGAAGAGATTGAGATAGCTAAGGAAATGGAGATTCATTCCACTCACAGCAAGTATAGGAGCTTTAAGGGCATGTGTGGTGTGTTTACAGAGCAGCCAGAAAACCAGGGTTGTGGCAATGAAGACACCATGATGGAAAGTAGTGGAAGATAGGATCCTTTTATTAATGTTGTAAAGATTATTAATTATCCCTAAAGTTCTGTATGATTATAAAAATTAGCATGGGACAAATTTTGTAAAGGGATGAGTGTGCCTTATTTTAACTGGGTCCCTTTTTGGACATGGGTGACACATGATCAGAATAAATGCTTGAGAAACTCATAATCCCATACAAGATAATCTTTTTGTCATTCTTTTGTAATTTTCATGTAAATGTTTTATATTCTATTTCCACATACAAACAGATTGATTTCTCAAAAGCCTTTATTACTTACTACTTGGGGAAGAAAGGGCTAATATGTCAAAGGTTAAAATTGAAAGTATCTTCAACTGTTCAAAATTCTGGGAACTAAAGAGTAGTAAAAGTACAGTGATATTTTCCATATTTTGATTATTTTTTTAAAAATCTATTTTTATGTTGTGCTGAGGATCGAACCCATTGCTTCACTTGTGCTAAGCAAGGGCTCAAACATTTTTGAACTATAACTCCAGCCCTTGATTAATTTTTGTGTCTATTATTTGACATGTCCATACAAGTCTACTGCCTGGCAAAATATAAACCAAGGAAACTCATGGCATCTGCTCAGGATTGATCCATTGCTAATTGTTGTGACTTTGATATCCTACTAATTCTCTCTTTCTTCTAAATTTCAGGAAATTTTGTGTATTAAAAATAATATGCTAAAATACATAACATGAAATTTAACATTTTAACCACTTTTAAGTATTCAATTTGGAGGAATTAAGTCCATTCACATAGTTCTATAGTTATAACCACTATTCCCATTCCTCCTGCCCCTGAGCATATGGTAACTACTATTCTACTATTTTACCTTCTTTCTCTATGAATTTTACTGTACTTCGTACCTCAAATCAGTGCAATCACACAACATTGTCATTTTGTGTCTGATTTATTTTGCTTAGCATAGTGTTTTCAAGGTTCATATATATTGTGGCATGTCTTAGAGATTATTCCCTTTTGGATTGTACAGTATTCTGTGGTGTGGTTATGCTGCACTCTGTGTGTGTGTGTGTGTATTTGGATTGTTTCCACTTCAGTCTACTGTAATAATGTTGGTGTGCACATTGGTATGTTAATTCCCATGTAAGTCCCTTCTTTAAATTCTTTTTTTTTCTTTTTTTAAATTTATATATGACAGCAGAATGCATTGCAATTCTTATTACACATGTAGAACACAATTTTCATATCTCTGGTTGTATACAAAGTATATTCCCACCAATTCGTGTTTTCATACCTATACTTTGGATAATATTGATTATCACAAATTCTTTTTAGTATGTATGTAGAAGTAGAATTTCTGGATCACACAATAATTCTAGGTTTAATGTTTTGAGAACCCTTCCATTCTCAGCTGTCAAACTTCATACTGTTATCCAAAGCAGCCACATTGTTTTACATTTCCAGCAGTGATGCAAAGGGTTCCAATTTCTCACTCTCAGCAGCATTTATTTTCTCTTTTGATGATAGCCATCCTACTTGGTGTGAAGTGGTATCTCTTTGTGGTTTTGATTTGAATTTTCCAAACAACCAGTGATTGTAAGCATTTCCCCATATACTTATTGGCCATTTGTTTATATTCTTTGGAGGAATGTCTATTCAGATTCATTATTTACTTTCAAATCATATTGTTTGGTTATTGTTCAGTTGTTGAAGTTCTTTTACATTGTTGATATTAATCTATGACCAGATGACATGATTTGCAAATATATTCTCTTACTCTATAGTTTGCCTTTTTACTCTCGGGTAGTGAGATGCACTAAAGTTTTCATAATGACAATGTCCAGTTCATCTATTTTTGTTTCTTTTGCTTGTGCTTTTGGTACCATATCAAAGAAATCATCCCCAAATTCAACATCATGAATTTGTTTTTCTATGTATTCTTCTTAGCATTTTACAGTTTTAACTCTTATGTTTAGGTATGTGATCAACTGGTGTTTTGTTTGTTTGTTTGTTTGTTTGTTTTTTAATTCCTGTACACATTACATATAAGTGTATGGGAATCTGAGAGTCTCCAACTTTCCCTCACCTATTGCTCTCAGAGATCTGGCTTTCACTCTAGATGTGCCTTACTCTGAACATATACCTTCCCTTCTCTTTCAGCAACTCCCCATCTCCTTTTGTCTTTCTCTCCTTTTCTTTTCTTTTCTTTTTTTTTTTCTTTTTTGATAAGGTAGTTTCAAATTCTTAAATAGTTGGAAGATTATACGGGTAACTTAGGGGGATTCCTGGTAGGGAAATTATAGTGTATCTATATTCTTATACTCATGGGCTATTCATCATTTTGACCAGTGCTATTACTGGAACACTTGGATTTTTTCTCTTCCTAAGTAATCTAGAAACTCTCAATTCATTGCCTAACTCATTAAAAACTTCAGGTACTATATTTTCTAATATATGTATGAGATGTTCCAATTAAGTCAAACAAAGATCTGTCTTGCTGTGGTTATGTTCTCCATATACCCTGGCTCAGTGCTTTGCAAGAGTAGGTGAAAGGAAATTAAGAACATTATTAATAATTGCAGGAATGTCTAAAGTTTTAACAGAAAAAAATGTGAAATCTTAACTACATACCATGTATAAGGAATTTGTAAAAAAATATGTGTTAGTTTTTAATTATATCTTATCTCTCTATTATTTAGAGTTAATCTTTATTGAGAGCACAAAATCATAGACTTAAGTGACCTCTGAGGTCACTAAAGTATGGCTGCAGAAGAGGTTCTACACTTTTATTGTAAAGCATCCTACAGCAAGTGCACTTCTACTATGATGTGTATGCTCCCACTTCTCCCGAAACATCAACATGATTTAGGAGAAAGAGCATAATAACTTTGGCACCAGGTAAACTTAGGCTTTGAATTTTATTTGTTATATTATTCCATATAATTAGTTCTGTGGCATTATGCAAATTCTTCATAAGTGAATACATTGTACAAGGCTACATGTAGAATAGACACAGTTTCTGTAAAGTACCAACAATATTATTATCCTTTAACCCTTTTATGTTGCAGCTTTTAAATGATAAACCATAAGTTAGTCAATAAAATAAAGCCTTAAAATTGTAAGTAGAGCACATTTGCTATTTATGTTTTATTTTGTTCTAACATATTTATGGCTTTAATTTTAAATCTAGGTCTGCAGTGAAACAGGAAAAAGTAGAACATGTATGTTCAATTGGTGCCTCCTAGGTGAGAGACTAATGGATTCAAATCAGATCTCTACTGTTTACTGTTTATATTTTTAAAGAAGTTAACTGACCTCTTTAAAGTTTGAATTTTTACATTGCAAAACAGGGTGAGCATGATTGTCCTATAAAATCATTTTTAAAGGGAAAATGAATGCTGCATTTTGATCTTGCACATTTCCTGGTATATTTTAAGTGTAGAATATATTTTAAATGTTTCCTGCATTATGACAATTTGACCCAGCTATCGCCCTTCTCAGACTATTCCCTGAGGACCTTAAAAGAGCATATTATAGGGATACTGCCACATCAGTGATCATAGCAGCACAATTCACAATAGCTAGACTCTGGAATCAACCTAGATGCCCTTCAATAGATGAATGGATAAAAAAAAAATGTGGCGTTTATACACAATGGAGTATTATGCAGCACTAAAAAACGACAAAATCATGGAATTTTCAGGGAAATGGATAGCATTAGAGCAGATTATGCTAAGTGAAGCTAGCCAATCCTTAAAAAACAAATGCCAAATATCTTCTTTGATATAAGGAGAGCAACTAAGAACAGAGCAGGGAGGAAGAGCATGAGGAAAAGACTAACATTAAACAGAGAGGAGTGGTGGGAGGGAAAGGGAGAGAGAAGGGAAACTGTATGGAAATGGAAGGAGACCCTCATTGTTACACATAATTACATATAAGAGATGGTGAGGGGAAAGGGGAAAAAAAAACAAGGGAGAGAATTGAACAACAGCTGATGGGGTAGAGAGGGAAGAGGGGAGGGAAGGGGAGGGGGGATAGTAGGGGATAGGAAAGGTAGCAGAATACAACAGTCACTAATATGGCATTATGGAAAAATGTGGATGTGTAACCGATGTGATTCTGCAACTTGTATTTGGGGTAAAAATGGGAGTTCATAACCCACTTGAATCAAATGTATGAAAGATGATATGTCATGAGTTATGTAATGTTTTGAACAACCAATAAAAAAAAGAAAATAAACCTATTCTGATCCCTTAAGTGTCAGTAAACTAACTGGTTTCTACTAGTTAGAATTTTAGATTTGTTTTAATGAAACAAATTTAAAAACTCTCTTCTTTCCCTTAATTCTCAGTGAAGATACTAATTTTTCACTCAGTTTTGTTAGAAGTATTTTCAGAAGAGTTCACTACGAGAACTAAAGTTTGGTGGTTAGAGTTTATAACCACAAACATTTCTTGTTCTGCTAGGTAGTCATTCTACGAGGTCAGGTATGTTTCATAAATGGAAAGTGATACTATGGAAATTTAAGGTCACTGAATAGTTTTATTTATGAGAATATGATATATAAACATCTTTTAAAAAATAAACTGTTCAATGGACAAATTAAAACAATGGTTAAAAAAAGTGAAATCTTTAAGTAAGAATTGAACACATTTGCCACTAAATAGTCATAGATGATTTTTGCCTAAATATTCACTTTATCTCGGAATTCAAATCCTTTAGTATGATGCACTTCTTGAGTTTACAAACTTTAATTTCATATGAATTTCAGGAATACCATGTTTTGTAAACCTATGCATACAGAGATAACTTTTGGAACATAGTGTAGAGTAAATAATCATTATGGGATGTTATAAAATGCTAGGATCATGATATTTTTAAAACATTTATCACCCAAGAATCTAGGAATACATTTTCAACTATCAACCTGCTACTCTGAGTATTAAATTATCACATATACACCTTAAATTTCTGCATACCAATTGTTCAAAAACTAAAAAGCCGCAAAATATTTTTGCATGATTTTTAAGATGCTGTTTTTGAAGCTATTGGGTAGGTTTTTGCAAATTAACCATTTTTAATAAATAATATTCATTTTAAGAATGTGTTAATATAATTAACACAATACTAAATGTGAAGTCAAGATTTCAACAATTAGGAAAGTATTTAAAATTATTATTTATATATTGATTATTGTACTTTATGTACACTTAACATTAGAGGTTCTAAGATAAATAGGCAGCTTAATTCATTTTTCTTAATATGATGGTGTACTTTAGTTTTGAGATCCAAAAAAAAAGATTAAGAAGGGGATTGATGCTGGTGTGGAGGCCCATACATGTAATCCCAGTGGCTCAGGAGGCTGAGGCAGGAGGATTGTAAATTCAAAGGCAGACTCAGCAACTTAGTGAGGCCCTAGGCAATTTAGAGAAACCCTCTCTCAAAAGAAAAGAGAAAAAAAGGGCTGGGGATGTGGTTCAGTAGTTAAGTGTCCCTGGGCTCAATCCCTGCTACTAGAAAAAAAGAGGAAAGGAGTCATAACACATAAAGATGGCAGTTCTTTTTCAGTTAATCTGTTTTTAAACTTACTGCAGTCTCAATGAAAATGGAACGAGAATTCTTCCCCCTTTGGAATTAGATAATCTGACTCTAAAAATATGCACTAAAATAAGAGCTACATCTGACAGGACTAGTCCCATTAAATATCAAATCACTTTATGAAACTAGAATAATTAAAATAGTGGGGTACTGGTACAGTAGATAGCTCAATGAGATAAACATCATGTTTAGAAATAGACATAATTATGTGTGAGAATTATAAAGGTGGCATCTCAAATAAGAAGATTCAAATATTAATTAAAAGGAATAATTAAGACAACTTAGTAACCATATGGAAAAAAACAAATGCAGATCACTAACCCACAAGTTAATCTCAGATTCATTTCAGATTAATCTAAAATAAAATATAAACCACAAAATTACTGAAAGAAAATATGTGGGAATTTTTAAAATTTCTCAAAGTAGAAGTTTTATTTGTTTCTCAAAAGTGAACTAAAGCACTAGAATAATTGGAGAGATTTAGTAAATTCAATTTAATTTAAAAAATGTATTTAGGCCAAAAAAAGTCATTATCCAAAAGAAATAAAGAACTGCAAATTGATAAATATATTTGCATTGTGCCAAAGGAAAGAACTAATTTTATTATTTTGTTAAGACTTTCTAAATTAATAAGATTAAAGATTAAAAGTCCAGTATAAAAATGGAGAGTGTTAGATGCTGACAATCCATAGGAAAAGAAGCACAAATAACTTCTAAGCATATGAAAAGATTCCTAACTTCACAACATAAAAGAAGATGCCAACTAACCTGACAAGAAGTTATCATTTCCCACTTCTTAGAATTACAAAGGTAGAAAAAAGTATAAAACACTTCCATGAAGATAGGCTCCAATAATCCCTAAGACGTTGTCTGTGGAGGGTATGAGTAGATAGGGAATTTGGCAATATTCTCTTTCCAGAGTAAATGCAGTTGCAATCATGACTCAGCAATTCCAGCCTGTCATTTGTTTCACAGTGTCATTGCTAAATAATTGTGATACATCCATAGAGCTGGAACTTATGAAGATGCTATAAAAAGAAATGGCCCTATACATACTAATACAGAAAGATTTCCAGTTTATAATTTTAAATGACAAAATCAAGGTATTAAACAGTGTTAATTAGGGTATTGTTTAGGTGAAAATAAAATTAATAACTCTGTATTTGCCCATAAAAACATTCAGGGAAAGAATCTTGGTGTCTGGGAAGCTTGGAAGAACTAGAAAATTACTTTTCATTATACATTCCATGGATACAATTATTTATTCTTCAAAAATAAATATAAAGAATGCACATTGGACTGAGGGATTCAACTTAAAAGTGTTCTGGTCTTGACACAAATTCAAAGATACCAAACTGGCAAAAAGAAAAAAAGAAAGAAAGCAAAAGAAACTTTTATGAAAAGACATTGATGTCCTTGGCACAACAAGCAGCCCTTACCAAAGAAGGAAATAATAAATACCCCAACGTTTATAAAGGACCAATAAATACATTTAGCAATAAAAGAGTAGAAATGTCTCAGAGAATACACATTTAAAAAATAATCACCTATCAAATTGGAAAGCATTTTTCAAAAGACTTAATATTGTTTGGTTCTGAAAAATATATGCTTATATGTTGCTGGATGGATTATAGAGTTTTACAGCCTTTTCAGAAAGCAGTTTGGCTATGTATATGTATATATGAAGACCAACTTAATATTTCATCATAATAATTTTTCTCTTAATAGGATTAATTTTATTTGATTTTTATACTCTTTAATATTTCCCAAATTTTCTATCAGTTAAAGTATTCATATTCAATATATTAATATCTACAATTTACACATGACTTCCTGTAAAGGATTATGTCTTAATGGTAATAAAATACTTTCTATGTGGCTTATTTGCAAACAAATTTTAAATAAACTATTATTTAATGACAAGAATTAATTTATCAACAAATCTAGTATTTTATCTATGCCAAGGTTTCTTATGCATTTGTGTAATTTATACATTTGTATGTCACAATTGTGCAAATGTCATTGTTAGTGGTTTGAACATTAGCTGATTTGTTGTTGATATATGTTTCAAATAGAATATTTACAATTTTAAGGTGCTTAAGCACTGGTAAAATTGAAAAACATGCCTAGTAGATTTTTAACTTCTGCTATGACTAGTGTAATTCAAAATTAGAGAATTTTAAACCTTGATTGGTAACTTAATTAATAATAAAAATTTGTTTATAAGTCAATGTAACATATAGGTTATTTTAAAGGTAAGATATCTCAAGTGTTAAGATTTTGAGGAGTATTTCACTATCTCCATTCATCTAACCTTTAACAGTTTCATGCTATACTTGAACGAAAAAAAAAAAAAATGCCCAAACTTCCTGCCTAAAGAGCCTAGAAATTAATCGAAGGAGACAAGCTGATGAAAGACATGAGGCATTTTAGGAGCTAAGATAAAAACCTGCCTTAGGGGACAGTTGGGAGCTCAAAGCAGACAGGAGACATAGGAGAATGAGATGCTAACAAAGAGTTGAATTTATATTTGAAGCTAAGGATATAGGAAGCAAGGTCAGATTGCTTCATATAAGAGGGACTCAGCTGACTATTAAAAGCCAAGTGATCAGTGATCAGGACAGTAGAAACAGTTTGGCCAGGGATCAGCATGGGAGTGCAGGGACATCTGGCTGCCTCCTGGAGAAACTGAATGTGGAGGGGTGAGGATGAAGTGTAGACATCAGACAGAGGAAACAGCACCAACTAGAAAAAGCGAAGTCAGACTAACGACCTGGCCCGGTTGCTCTGGAGGTGGTGAGCCAGCTACACATGATTTTCTTTCCTTCTGATCCTGGATATTGAGCTCAGGGATTGAGCCTTTTTTGTTTTTTATTTTGCAACAGAGTCTTGATAAATTGCCCAGGCTGCCCTCAACTTTCCAAGTAGCTGGGATTTCAAGTATTACCAAGGCAAACAATTGATGATTTTTTTTTAAATCTGTGGAAAGTTATTAGATTTCCCATTATAGAGGCAGGCAGGGTCTTTTGTTCATTGAACAAATGTAAAATAAATCTAAACTTCGTTATTACCCAACTAAATGTTTTTTTTTTTTTTTTTTACCAAATATTTTTTAGGGTACTTAACCACTGAGCCACATCCCCAGTCCTTTTTACTTTTTTGAGACAGGGTCTCACTAAGTTGCTTACGGGATTACTAAATTGTGAGACTGGCCTTGAATTTACAATCCTTTTGCCTCAGCTTCCTGAGTTGCTGGGATTATAGGTACATACCACACCTGGTTCACCTAACTGTTTTAAAGCATTTTTATTGTACTTTTTTTTTTCAAAAGAAATATTATGCTTCTTTTCACAGGGAGAAAATCTAAATACCATTAAAAGAGCAGAATACACTCTCAGAGAGACCCAGAGACCTTGTTTAGGGGGAGTGTTCAGATTTCTGAAATAGGCTCTGATTTGTAATTTATTTTTCAGTTTAATTAACATAAAAGACTGAATATTTAGTTGAGGGAAAAGTATCTTGATTGGTATATAGGAGCATATTCTATAATGTTACTATTACTAAAGAGAAAATTAATTTGAAACCACATTTTAGATCAATTATTAAAATTTTAAATTTTAATTAATAAAAGAAAAATATTTTATTAGTGACTAATATTTTGTGATTGAGGATTTCTTTTCTCAATAATATTTCCATATTCTAGTATAGAATTTAAGGTATTTGCTCACTTATTGCTTAGTTTCTTTGTTTCAGTCTTGCTGCACTCTATCCTCATAGTAGGCATATCTTTTAAGTTATAACCACATTAATTTTCATGGTGTTTCATTTTTTAACCTTACTTGTTATTTAGATCACATTTTACATGCTTTATTTCATGACTCATAGCAAACCAATGTGTATATCAATCATGAAAATAATTATTGGATAGAATAATCCTTAAAAGGGTATCATTAAGTCAGTCCATTATGAATTTTGTTCATTATGAATTTTCTATTATGTTATTAAAATAGGCTGTGTACAAAAGATATGTAAAAAATGCTCTGCATTACTAGTCATCAGAGGAATGCAAAATGGAACCACAAAGAATATATCATCTCAGTCTATTAGGATGACAAAAGATAATAATTGTTGGTGAGGATGTAGAGAGAATGCTTATGCATCGATGGTGGGAATGTGAAGGAGTATGGCCATTATACAAAAAGTGTGGGGGTTCCTCAACATGATGAAAATACAACTACCATATGACCCAGAATTCCACTACTGGCACACATCCAAAATAAATGAAATCAGTATGTTGATGAGACATCTGTACTCTCCTGTTCATTGCAGTAATATTCACAATAGCCAAGATAGGAAGTCAATCTAGGGGTGTATTGATGTATTGATGGATGAATGGATAAGGAAGATGTGGTATATATACACAATGGGATAGTAGTCAACCACACAATGAAGGAAACCTTGCCATTTGTGACAGCATTGATGAACCTACAGAACATGTTAAGTGAAATATGCCAGGCACATACAAACAGATACCACATGATCTCACTCATATGTAAAACCTAAATAATTGATCTCATAGAAGTTGACAGTAGAACAGTTCTTTATCAGAGTGGGGGAGGGTTAAAGAGGTGGAGATGGGGAGAGGTGGCTCAAAGGATACAAAATTAGATAGGAGGAATAAATTCAGAAGATTTCTCGTATAGCAAGGACACTACAGTTAATGATGTTATATGATATTCTTTCAAAATGCAAAGACAGGGAATGTTAAGTGCTTCCACCACAAAAATGGTAACTATGTAAAGCAATGCATTTCATAATTACATAGATTTTACTATTTCCCAAGTTATATATATTTCAAAATATAATGCTGTACAAGATGAATACATAATGATATTTGTTAATTTAGAAAAAGCAAGGCTGTGTAAATCTGATACTCGATTCAAATTATGATAGAAAACTTACTAATATTTCAAGTTAATAGGATATTTTTTCCATTTGATAAATTTAGGATTTATTTTTTAGAGATACAATTTCAATATTTATGCAATAAAGAAAGACAGTAGGGAATAGAATTTATGATATAGTCTAGCTTTCTTATATGTTTAACTTCATTTTACAACAGTAAACATTATATCACACTAAATCTGAAATTCAAAGAAAAAAAGAATTTTCAAGCATCATTGCATTATTTTGCAAATGAAAATAGCTGGTATTAGGTACGTTGATGATTGGCTTGGTGGTATTTATTTATAACTGCTGAAAGAGATTTGTTCTCATTCTAATCAAGAAAGATAAGACATTTTGTTAAAAATAAAATCCGTCCTCTGATAATTAAAGTAAACATTATAAGCACCTGTCTCTTACAGTTTAGCTATGATAAATCTGCAATTTCTTTCTACCCAGCCCCCAAACCTAATAACTTGGATGATCTTTTTGTACTCTCTTGTCCAAAGCACAGACAGATGGATCAGCCAGGGAATTCTCCACAGCTCTGCTTCTCTGAAACCACAAAGTCAGGAAATGTAATCAGAGTGCTCAGCTGAACCAGAGCAAGAGCTTTCCTAATGGGTAACTGTGACTTGAGAAATCACATCCATTAGGTAAAGTGATTAAATATACATCAGTCTTTGGCAAGAGAGCCATGAAGATATTACAGTAGAAGTACATCATCACGTGACCCATCTTTTCTGCTTAAAAAAGAAACATGTTTTACTTCTGATGTGTATCATTCTTAAATTCCTCAGTTCAGTTGCTGGAAGCCATTTTCTATGAAGAGGTGTACACAGTTGATGATGTTCTGTGAACTATACATTAATACTATATTGATAAACCTAAAGGAAGTGTTTCTGATTTGCTGACCCCCACCCTGATATGTAGTTTTTTGTTTTGTTCTTTGTTCTTTTTTTATTCTAATTTGTTATACCTGACAGTATATTGCATTTCAATTGATAGTGCATAAATGGAGCACACGTTTTCATTTCTATGGTTGTACACAAAGTAGAGTCACACCATTCATGTCTTTATACATGTACCTAGGGTAATGATCTTCCATCATCTTTCTTACCCCTCTACCTGCTCCCTTCCCCTCCCTGCCCTTTGGAGGATCCAAATTTCTTCTATTCCTCCCAGATTCCCCCCGACCCCCATTATGGATCAGCATCCACTTAGCAAAGAAAACATTGGTCTTTGGATTTGGGGGATTGGCTTATTTCACTTAGCATGATATTCTCCAACTCCATCCATTTACCTGCAAATGCCATGATTTTGTTCTCTTTTAATGCTGAGTAATATTCCATTGTGTATATGTATCACAGTTTCTTTATCCATTCATCTATTGAAGAACATCTAGGTTGGTGTCACAATTTATTTATTATGAATTGTGCTGCTTTGATGTGGCTGCATCACTGTAGTGTGCTGTTTTTAAGTCATTTGGGTATAAACTGAGGAGTGGGATAGTTGGGTCAAGTGGTGGTTCCATTCCAAGTTTCCTAAGGAATCTCTGTACTGCTTTCCAGATTGGATGCACTAGTTTGCAGTCCCACCATCAAAGTAATAGTGTGCCTTTACCCCCACATCCTCACCAACACTTATTGTTGCTTCTATTCTTAATAACTGAAACTCTGACTGGATTGAGATGAAATCTTAAAGAAGTTTTGATTTGCTAGAAATGTTTGACATTTTTTCATGTATTTGTTGATCAATCGTATATCTTCTTCTGGGAAGTGTCTGTTCAGTTCCTTAGCCCATTTATTGATTGGGTTATTTGGTTTTTTGGTGTTAAGTTTTTTGAGCTGTTTTTATATCTGGAGATTAATGCTCTATCTGATGTACATGTGGTAAATATTTTACCCACACACATCAGAGACAGCACCAAACTCTAGGATTTATAATGATCTCAAAAAAAGTAGTTTTCTAATACTTTCGGTGTCAATTTGTTCTTTTTTATGGCTTGAGATATAATGTTAGATTATTTACTTGTTAACTTTTTCTTCCTCTAAGGAATGAACTCCATGCAATGAACTTTCCTCTTAGTATTGCCTTCTTGGTGTCCCAGAGATTTTGATAGGTTTTATCAGAGTTCTCATTTACCTCTAAAAACTTTTTAATCTACTCTGATATCTTCTGCAACCCATTGTTCATTTAGTAACATATTATTTAGTCTCCAGGTGTTGAAGTAGCTTTTATTTCATTATTTTATCATTGATTTCTAATTTCATTTCATTATGATCTGATAGAATGCAGGTTAATATTTCTACGTTTTTGTATTTTCTAAGAGTTGCTTTGTGACATACTATAATTGGCTTTGGAACTTCAGAAGAGTTTGTTTGATGAATGTAGAGGCTTCATTGTTTGGGACATATATATTTATAATTGTTATGCCTTGTTGATGTATGTTCCCTTTAAGCAGTATGAAATGTCCTTCTTTATTTCTATTGATTAACTTTGATTTGAAGTTTATTTTATTTGTTATAAGGATGGAAACCCCTGCTTGCTTCTGCAGTCCATGGGAGTGGTATGATTTTTCCCAACCTTTCACCTTCTGCCTGTGGATGTCTTTTCCTATGAGATGAATCATTTGAAGGCAGAATATTGTTGGGTCTTTTTAAAATCCGATTTTCCAGTCTATATCTTGATTGAAAAGTTTAGGCCATTCACATTCTGGGTTATTATTGAGACATGATTTGTATTCCTGGTCATTTTTGTTTATTTTTGTTATTTAATTGACTTGGTTTCTCCTTTGATTGTTTTTTTTCCTTTAGTGTAATAACTCCTTTTGCTGTTTTTCCTTGCTGTTTTTCATTTCCTCCTCATGGAATATTTTACCAAGCATGTTCTGCAGTGCAGGCTTTCTAGTTGTAAATTATTTAAACTTTTGTTTATCATGGAAAGTTTTTATTTCATCATCAAATCTAAAGCTTAAGTTTTCTGGATATAAGATTCTTGGTTGGCATCCATTTTCTTTCAGAGATTGGTGTATATTATTTTATGATCTTCTAGCTTTGAGATTCTGAGTTGAGAAATCTGCAGATACTAATTGGTTTCCCCCTATATGTACTCTGATTCCTTTCTTTTGTGGCTTTTAAAATTTTCTCCTTATTCTGTATGCTAGGCATTTTCAGTATAATGTGCCTTGATGTGGATCTGTTTTGATTTTGTACATTTGCTGTCTTGACAACCTCTTGTGTTTGATTTTCCAATTCATTCATCAGGTTTGGGAAATTTTCTGATATTATTTCATTGAATAGATTCTTCATGCCTTTGGTTCGAAACTCTATGCCTTCCTCTCTCCCAATTATTCTTAGATGTAGTCTTTTCATGTTATAATTCTTGGATGTTCTGCTCATGGTTTCTTATTATCTTCACTGTATGGTCAACTTTATTTTCAAGATTATATATTTTGTGTTCATTGTCTGAGGTTCTGTTTTCCAAGTGAACTAATCTGTTGGTGATGCTTTTAATTCAGTTTATTGTTTCCTTTTTTCAAGGATTTCTGTTTTTTTTTTTCCACATTCTCTATCTCCTTATTGAAGTAATCTTTTGTTTTTTGTATTTGCTCATGTACCTCTTTACCAAAATGATCTTTTGCTACCTGTGTTTTCTCTCTTATATCACCCTTTCATTCACAGAACATTTTAATTATGTACATCCTGAACTACTTCTCTGGCATTTCTTCTGCTATGCTGCCCATGGATTCTACTAATATAGTGTCTTGGTTTGTTTGAAGCACTTTCTTCCTTTGTTTTTTCAAGTTGTTTTTGTGTTTTTCCTTTTAGTAGTGCAGATCTGGGGTGTTACAGTTTTTACTATGTAGACTTACATACAGTGTCCCTACAGGATCATAATACCTCTCCTTTAGAGGGAGATCAATATTAGCAAGTTTCATACAAACAATATACAGCCTTAAACCAAGTAGCTCCTATTAAGACATCTACAGTTTTGTCACAATAGATAGAAATGGTAAGTTCAATTATTACCTATAATATAAACAATAGGTTTGCAAAAGGGTCTACAGTTTCTAATGGTGGACAAAGAGAGAACAGGGGAGGAGGTGTAGGATGAGATATTAAGGAGGTAGGGAGATCTCAGGAAGCATGGCAGTGGAATCAAAAGAAGTTGGCTAGCAGCAGGAGAAAAGAGAGAAAGATATTTTGGGGAGATAAGTGGAAAAACAATAGAGAGAGTACAAAAAACAAACAAGCAAAAAAATTAAGAAAAAGAAAAAAATGTAAAAATAAAAAAAGAATACAGCACAATTATAATATACTGTTTGGACATCCCAGTCCTCAGTAGCCTAATTCATGAAAAGTACTTGTTTTAACAAATGTTGGGGATATGAGAGCTAGAGAAGAGGGAAAGAGAGGGAAGAAAAGAGAAAAAGAAAGAAAGAAAAAAGTCTCAAAGGAAAATTAAAGGATTGTTTCTGTTGGAGTTCAATATCTTTCCTGCTTCCCTTCTCATTCAGTAGATGGGGTTGTCTATTGTTTGCTGGTAACTTCACCCTCAGGATGGTGAAGGTTATTAGGGTGGGAGGGTTGTTCTTGGGAGCATAACTCCTAGACAGAGTTATAGCACTTGCTGGTCCCTATTGGAAGACTGCACCCTAAGGATCTCCTTTGGGGCCCACTCACGTGATGAGGGGACCGGGTTTTATCTTCTTGTATTGCCTGTAGACCTCACAATTCCTGGTCTCTAACTTAGTCTCCAAACTGTATATCACTCACCTCTTCCTTTTCTACTTCCAAATCAGGAACCTCTCTCTCCAGAGGGTCTGTGGGCTGGGCTCTGTGTCCTGTGCACTTGCTGTGGAACCTCCTTTGTATCAGGCAGATAAGGATCAGGCTTTGTGAGCTATGGACTGGCCACATATCCATAAGCTCTGTGCTGGGTTAGTGGCTGGGGGAGAGAGGGGGGACTATAGGTACCTTGTTATTGCTTCTAGACCCTAGATGGTGTCCCAACCTGGGAGCTGCCTCAACTAAAAATGGCAATGGCAGTAGAGAAAATAACCTAAGATGGCTTCAAAGGTGACCCAAGAGGGAGGCAGCCGCTTTCAGGCATGAGGTGTCAGGGCAGGCCAGGCTGTGGCCTTGGGCAGTGTGTTCAGAGATTCAGCTCAGTGACGTGACGTTCAGTGCTAGGTCAGGAAGCTGTCTCCAGACCCTGTCTGGTGTCCCCAGGTTCAGGTTACCAAGTGGAAGGGACTGTGGCAATGGTTGCAGTGTCCCAAGATGGAGACAACCAGTGGAGCCCCACATTGGTAGATATGAGTTCACATGGGAGCATGCAGGTGGGTGGGTCCTGCATGGGAGCCGCAGCTGGGAGACATGCATAGACGTTGAGGCCAAGAGACCTGTAGGAGCATGGTGGGATTCCTGAGCAGAAGCAGCTGTCAGGGGTCCTCTAATAACTTGCAGAGAAACATTATTCCTACCGCTTGAATCCCAGGTTATGGAGCAACAAGGAATGCACCTCCCTTTAGCCCACCATCTTGGGTCTTCCCCTTTTTTGTTGTTCTTTATGTTTAGGCATTTAATGCTTAAAGTTATTTTGTTAAATTATTTCTCGAGAAGCCCTTGTTTCTAAAAATTAGATTTTTTTCCACTTAAATATGCCTTAAATGTCTTTTTTTTTAATATTTAAATTATGAAGTTTATTTATTTTTGTAGTCTGAGATGTCCTTGATTTTGCAGTAATAAAATTGCTTCTTTTTTATTTTTTTTAAATTTTTTATTGTTGGTTGTTCAAAACATTACATAGTTCTTGACATATCATATTTCAAACTTTGATTCAAGTGGGTTATGAACTCCCATTTTTACCCCATATACAGATTGCAGAATCACATCAGTTACACATCCATTGATTTACATATTGCCATACCTTAAATGTCTTAAATATAAAAATTCAATAAATGATACATGCAAATTACTATTACCTTTACAGAAAATGTTTTTGTTTCAATTGTGTTTTAAGATACTTAGTCATGAAAAAATGTCATCATCAAAATAGCATTCTCTTTATATTTATAATTTTAGAAATTCCTGTCCCTTATTCTTAGTTTTCAAATCTTTAAATATATGCTGCCCTTTATATGTTAATAGCCTTACTACTAACCCACTTGAAATAGTGCATACACTTTGAAGGTTCTTTTGAGCTGTGAATAATCTTACTTTTTTCATGGTGACAATCACCAGGCAATTGAAAGGTGTGTGACAGAAAATGTGTTTACAATTTTAGAATCATAGACAATTTTATGAAGTTGAAAATGCCTTCATAAAGTATAGTTCTGCAACCTCATTAACAGAGCCCTGGGAGTTCAATTCAGTGTGTCTAGGATAATTGGAAGCACAGTACAATAAAGGATAAAAAGTAATAGTCATTTTAAATTTCTCATTAATGATTTTCTTTTTTTCTCATAGTTTTATTGAGGTAAATTGAAGTAAAATAAAATGCACATATTTGAAGTATGCAATTTGATCACTTTTGACATGTATATAGCCAATACAATCAGTATAAAAAGTATTTTCATTACTTTTTTTTAAATTTGAAATTATGCAGACTGTTTCCAGCATGATCTATATTACATTAGAAATAAATCGCCTTAAGATATATAGAACCCCACCCCTACATGTCAACTATTTTAAAATTAAATGAGACACTTATAAATATCTCAGAGGCCAAGGAAAGAAGGACAAGAAAAGTAAATAAAAAGTGTTTTGAATGAAGTGATAATAAAAGCTTCAAATATCCAGATCTTTGGGATGAAACAGTAGTCAGATGAATATTTATAACTTAAAGTACATGTATCAAAAAGAAACTACAATAACAATCAAATTATTTTCTTTCAAGTTATGTAGCAGGAAAAAATATAAGAGTAGGAATAGAAATATATGAAATAATACAGCTAAAATTTGATAAATTCAAAGAAAGTCTAATCAAGAAAAAAGAAAGAACACAAAAATTAGTATCAATGGAAAGGGATCTATGAAAATAACCCTAGATTTGCTAGAAATATATTAAGGTGCTATTATAATTGTATGTCAACATATGTGATACCTTAGATAAAATGGTTTATATTAGAAAAGGATCCATGTACTACTGAAAAGAAAGTGTATTCAGTCCCAATGGTTGAAATATTCTACATATGTCTGTTAAATCTAAATTATCAATTGTATTTTTTACTTCTATAGATTCTTTAGTTTTTTTTTTTTTTTTTTTTTTGTATTTTTGGGGTTTTTGTTTGTTTGTTTGTTTGTTTATTTGAGGATCTATCCAGTGGTTACAGAGACATGTTAAAGTTACCCAGTCTTGTGGTCTATTCTATTCTTAAAATTGAGAAGGTTTTGTTTGATATACATAGATTCTCCAGTGTTCAAAGCATAAATATTTATGATTGTTATGTCTTTTGATATATAATTCCCTTAAGCAGTAAAAAAAAAATGTCCTTCTTTGTCCTTTCTGATTAACTTTGGCTTAAAGTCGACTTTATCTGATACGAGGTTAGAAACACCTGCTTGTTTACAGGATCCATATGAGTGATATATTTTTTTCCACCCTTTCACCTTCAGTCTGTGGATGTCTTTGCCTACATGATGAGTCTCTTAGAAACAGAATGGGCCTTGTTTTTTAATCCAATCTGCCAGTCTATGTCTTTTGAATGATGAGTTTAGTCCATTAATGTTGAAGATTATTATTGAGATATGATTTGTATTCCCAGTCATTTGGTTTTATTTCTAGTTTTTAATTTGAATTAGTTTTTTCTTTGATTTACAATATCTTAGTATAGTTGCTGCTTTGCTGCTTTCCACTTTTCTTTGTATCATCTTCATAGAATATTTTGTTGAGAAAGTTCTGTAGTGCAGGCTTTCCACTTGCATATTCTTTTAACTTCCATTTATTATGGAAGGTTTTTATTTCATATTCAAATCTGAAGCTCAGTTTTGCTGGATATAGGATTGTTGGTTGGCATGCATTTTCTTTCAGAGCATTGTATATGTTATTCCAGAACCTCCTAGCTTTGAGGGTCAGGGTTGAAAAATCAGCTGAGATCCAAATTGGTTTTCCCCTATATGTAATCTGATATTTTTCTCTTGCAGCCTTTAAAATTCTCTCCTTATTCTGTATGTTAGGCATTTTCATTATAATGTGCCTTAGTGTGGGTCTGTTGTAATTTTGTACATTTGGGGGTCCTGTAAGCCTCTTGAATTTGGTTTTCCATTTTATTTTTTATATTTGGGAAGTTTTCTGATATCATTTTATTAAAAAGATTGTGTATTGCTGCGGTTTTTATCTCCATATCTTCATCTATCCCAATAAATCTTAAATTTGATCTTTTCATGTTATTCCATAATTCTTGGTAGTTCTATTCATGGTTTCTTTACATCTTCTCTCTGTGGTTAACTCCATTTTCTAAATTATATATTTTGTCTTCATTGCCTGAGGTTCTGTCTTCCAAGTGGCCTATCTGTTGGTGATGATTTCTATTAAATTTTTAATTTGGTTTATTGTTTCCTTCATTTCAAGGATTTTCTGCTTTTTTTCACAATCTCTATCCCTTTATTGAAGTGATATTTCACTTCTTCCATTTTCTCTCTGATTTTATTTCTTATAGTGTCCTTTACTTCATTGATAAGTTTAACTATGAACATTCTAAATCCTTCTCTGACATTTCTTGCACTGTGGCATCAGTGGATTCTGTTATTGGAGTATCCTTGTTTGTTTGGAATGATTTGTTCCCTTGCTTTTTCATGTTGTTTGTATGTCTACTCATTTAACAATATGGATCTAAGGCAGCAGAATTTCTACCCTGTGAACCTATAGTGTCTTTGAAGGTTTCCAGTACCTCACTCTTTATGGGCAGAAAATAAGAACAATAAATTCAAACAATATACTGCATTAAACCTAATAGTTCCTACTATGACATTTACAATGTAAATTATCACAATAAACAGAAATGATATTAGCAGTTATTACCTACATTAAAAATAGCAAAAGTGTTTATAATTTTAAATTGTGAATAGGGAGAGTACAGAAATGATATAGGATGTGATGATTATGAGGGAAGAAGAGAGAAGAAGTAAAAAAAAATAAAGGAAGAGTGAAAGAACAATATAGATTGGCTATTAGCAGAAGAAAAGAATCAAGGGAAACAGGAGAAAAAAATATATAAAGTAAAATATTTTTAAAAAATTAAGAATAAAACAAAACTAAAATATACTAATCAAGCATCCTAGTTCACACACACACACACACACACACACACATGCACACACACAACTAATTAATGAAAAATAACTGGCTTCAAAAATGCTAGAAATGAGAAAATAACAAATATGAATATGTATAAATGTTCACATACCATCAAGATTACAACTAAACATAAAAAAGGAATTTTAAAAAGATCTTAATGAAAAATAATTCTTTACATTGGCATTCAAAAGATTCTCAGTTTCTCTTCTCAGCAGTTTTAGATGGGGTGGTTTGGAGTGTGATGCTCCACCTTCTGGATTGCTTGAGAGAGGTAATTCTGTAAGTGGAATTCCTGGAGGCAGGGTTTGGACTGCCTCTCAAAGCTTCAGCGGGCTCCAGGCTCTTTTTTGATTGGCAATTGGTCTGAACATTTTAAATCAGTGCACCTTCAGCACCCAGTACTTCCTGGTCCACATTGAAGGCTATACCCCAGGGATTTCCCATGGGTTCCACTCATGTGGTGGAAGACTCAATTCTTAGTTCCCTACATCACCTTCAAATCCCATGTTTCCTGGTCTTGGGTTCCATCTCCAATCTCTCCCATCCCTGCCCTTCCAAGTTCCTGGCCAGATGCATCTCTCCCAGCTGGTCCTGCAAGTAGCCTGATCTGAGGGGTGGGGGGTATAGAGCCAGGTGAGTTTCCATGACCAGTAGTCCCCTGTGTAGACCTCTCTCCACACTTTATTTTCTCCTAGTCACTTAAACATACTCTGTGTCATGCAGTATGTGCTTACTGGGTTTGTGTTTCAGGCCAAACTGGGGTTTGCCAAGAATTGGCTCCCTCAGCTGCTGGTGTCCACGCAAAATGATTTCTTCCTTTGTCCTCTGCATACTGCCTGCAGAAATGGCTGCATCTTTCCCTGTGCACAGACATTGTGCAGAATGTCTTTCAGGTTTGCCAGGCAAGTCCTTGATCTCTAAATGTTCCATACCCAGACATACCTCAGGTGTGGGTTCCTTTAATTCCCTTATCCCCCCAGTATATTCACAAAGGCACTGCTCTGACTGGAACTTCTGGCCCAGTCCTATCAGTGGCTATGTTGCTGGAGATTTCTTCCTTATTTTATTATATACAATCTCCTGTGACCCAATCTGCTTTGAATGGCCAGTTTTAAATTTCAGTGAGTCCCCATTTTTGTTTTTGTTGTTGTTCACTTACTTTGCTGAGAAGCTACCTGTCTGCTTTCTTGATTTTGCTCCTTGGAGCAGCCAGGAAAGTGACCTCCTCTATTCTACATCTTGAGAAACTCCTCATTAATGAATTCTTAAAGCACACTCCTGTAAACACTAATTTCGCTCCCCCAAATCAAGATTTCTTATATTATTAAATCTCTAAATCCTTCGAACTATTAGAGAGAAAGGGGTGGAGCAGTGAGCTTCATTTTGTGTGTGTGTGTGTGTGTGTGTGTGTGTGTGTATGTGTGTTTTGTGCTGCTGAGGCACATAAAAGAATGCACAGTTTCAGGAGACCAAGTGATGGAAATATAATACTAAAAGATGAAGTTATTAGAAACATAAAGCCCAGATAAGAATTCATGATTTATACCTGGGGATGGACAGCTTCACTGGCCTGTTTGATAATTGTCCTGACTATGTAAAACTCTTAAATCACCTGTAAATTTTACATTCAGGAAAATCAGAAGCATAGAATTGTCATACTGTGAGCACACTTTTAGAGGTCCTAGCCACCCTACTCATTCAGTACCCAGAGGTACTTAATTCATAGTACATAAAGTTATATAGAAAGAAGTCCACAAACCAAAGTAGAAGACTTTTGACTGAAAAATATAGCAGACCAATCATATGAATTTGAAATATTTCTATACAGCAACTCTAGGCTCCTGTGTTCTACTGTTCCCATTTTCTACTTAGGGCTTTTAGTCAAATTGTTTCCTAATTTTAAGAATAGTGATGATAGTCCAATTTTCTCTGACCAGTAAAAATAATTAATACTCCTAAGTTGCAGGATGAGAAGGTACTCGGTAGGTTTTAGTAAAGCATCTGATTAAATGCAGAACTTAGAACAAAAAGATGTTATTTAGAAAATGATAATAAAAATAATACCAAAGTTACCAAACTTTGTGACTTACTTTCTTTCTTATTAGGGCTTTATGTTTAGTACTTCTTCTTACCTTTTATGTTCTCTACTTTCTGAGTGAGGAATAGAGAAAGAAACAAATAAATAAATAAACATTTATTACAACCTCCTCTGTGCCACATTCATTAAATATTTAGAGTAGAAAGATGAATAAGATGCTCACAGGCTGAGGGAAGGATAGTTATGGTGAATAATGATGAGAGTAACTGCTCTGGAGCTCAAGGGAAGTGGTCATGGGTAAAATGACCCTTGGGCTGGCTCCCAGATGAGTAGATACCCCAATGGAGCTTAGCCACCCAAGGTCCTGTGTCCTGGATAGGCGGAGGAGTTGGAATGAAGGAATAAGGCAGGGACCACTTGCAAAAAGCCCTTGTTGGTAGGCCTTATAGCTTTGGGGAAAACACTGATGATGTTAATGCAGAGAAGTGGTATGATTAATTTTTAATTAGTGTATCAACAGTAATATATATATGAAGGATAAGAGACAAAGAGAATGGGAATAAACACTGGCAAACTATTGTGAGACTGCAGACAGGAGAAAAAGACATAAAAAGAAAAAAGAAAGGGAATTGGTTTTGGAGTGGTTTAGAAAGTATAATCAATAGGACTGTTTGTTAGCTGCTAAAAATCTATTCTCAGTCCTCACAGAATGAATCACTTGTCAGTTTGAGCACTGTGATGATTATGATGGTCATGAATGAGGAGGTTAATGTATATGAAAGATTAGAGTTTGCTGAATTTGTGTATTTTATTTTTGTGGTTCAAAACCTTTCCACTGTTTGTTTATGGAAAATAATTGATACATTAATGGATAAACAATTACATATAGGCAAATGTTTTATATTAGCTAATGCATATTAATATATATTAGCCTCCTGTTTAGTTGCTGCCTGGCTTCATTTCAGTTTATACTCCTAGATTTGCACATTGCCAGCTGAGAAGTGAGAATTCTCTCCTTTATAAATGTATACCTTGTTTGAATACCCACCCTCTTGCTATAGGAAGAAGCTGAGTCCTTGTGGAATATGTTTATGAAAAGTTGCCAAGTACTTATGTGGTCTCATGGTTTATCTGAAATTTAAAGTTATCCAAGATCTATGCATTTTATTTGATAATCCCATCCTACTTTTTTTTCTGAATTGTTCATCTTTTTTTTTTTTGTCTCCTTGTGACTTCATTGTACAAGTTCTAGATCAGAATGTACCAGACCCTTTAAATTCTGGGGCATGAATTTTAGGTGTCATGTGAAGGATGGGTTTGGGGAAGGATTGTCTATCAATTAATTCCAAGTGCTTCTGATGCTGATTCCTGGGTTTATTTTCAGTGTTGTCATTTATTGATTACTTCACATAAAACCTTAATGTGTTTATAACTGAGGAAGAATGATGGAATAGTACTAACAATGCCGCAGGTGTGTTTTGAGCATTAATTAGTTAATTATGAAACATTTACTTGAGAAGCTTTCTAAGTAGTGAAGAGCTCAAGGATTTCCACCTTGATTGGGGGTCTTCTTAAATAGCACTTCATCAAGCTAGGAGAAACAAACACAACTTGTACTTGAGCTACATCACCCGCTAGGAATGCTGATCTCCCAGAGTGATTGCCTGCATGAAAAAAATATCCCCAGGGTGCCAAAGGCTTTCTAAGAGCAATGATTCGTGAACCACTGGATGTAGTACATGCTGTGAAAGGCTTTGCATCTGGAGTTTTAAATAGTTACTTGACATTTTACTTATATAAAATAGAAAATGTTTTATATTTTGTGCCAGGAGTTGCAGTTATAAATTGAAAAAGCAGAATACTCCAAAAATGGTAGATCTCAGAGAAACCCGGGAGACGGCACCTGCTAGAAAGAGGGAAGAGAGTGATGGACCAATTCTTTAGACAAATTCTCAAAACTAATACCTCTTGTGTTTTTTTCTAAACAAGAAATTCTTTAATTCAGCATCGCCTTATAAATATGGACCAAGCAGGTAATCAGCAGATTAGTTTGGAGGCAATGTGGCAGATATGTAGATGACTCAGTCCCAGTTCCATTTCCCTATTTCATTTTTCATTTGAAATAGCCTGCTCTTCAAACAGACTTAAGTTTTATTTATGTGAAGTTCAAATAGAATGATTATTTCAAAAATATAGTGCAAGGGCTGGAGGTGTAGCTTCATGGCATACCACTTGCCTATGCACAAAGCCTTGGGTACTATCCCCAGCACCACCAAAAAACAACAACAAAAAAACTTTTGTGCAAATGTCTATTTTTCTATAGTTTTGGGGTCTGAGCTTTTTCTCTGCTATTACTAGAAATTACCTGCTTTATTAGGTAGTTTTTAAAAAATATTCCATAATTTCCCAATGAGGTGAATTCCCATCTGAATCCATTCTTTAAAGAGAACAGAGTATTCTCTGCATCTGCTCCATGTTTAGTAAATTTCTGTTATGATTTGGATGTGACCCCCAAAAGCTCATGTGTGAGATAATGCAAAGTTCAGAGGAGAAATGATTAGATTGTGGGAGTCTTAACCCAATCAGTGAATTAATCCCCTGAGAGGGATTAACTAAGTGGTAACTGAAGGCAGGTGGGGTGTGGCCGGAGGAGGTGGGGCATTGGGGATGTGGTTTTGCCTTAGATATATTGTATCTGGTGAGTGGAGTCTCTTTCTCTGCTTCCTGAGCACCATGTGAGCTGCTTCCCTCTGTCACATTCTTCTGCCATGATGTCCTGCCTCACCTTGAGCCTTGAAAAATGCAGCCAGGCTCTTATGAATTGAAACCTCTGAAACTGTGAGTCCCTAAAGAAACGTTTTTTCCCCTCAAGTTGTTCTGGTCAGATCTTTTAGTTGCAGCAGCAAAAAAAAAAAAAAAAAAAAAAAAAAAAAAAGCTGACTAAAACAATTTTCAATTTCTTTTGGTGCCAAGCAATAGTAGTTATTTCTACAGTCCCTCAGGTCACTAATGTGCTTGGTTTTGTTGTCAGGGTAGCAGTTGAACAATAAGTTTCACAAACACGTGATAATTTTTTTTTCCAGTTTGAGCAGAGCATCTCACATTCATTAGAAGAAATGCCCTAGAGACCCATCTTTATGTCATCAACATGCTCAAGCAGTATATACTTTAAAGTGTCTAATATATTTTCTGTTGTGCAGTACCGAGTAGTTTTAAAATATTAAAAAGATTTGTAACTCCTATTCCTTTGTTGAGATGAATAAAAGGTGTTCAGATGCCCTGAGGTAAGACTGAAATGATCTGTGAGAAATGCCAAGTCATGATAGATTTGTTGTTGGGAAAAAGGTTCATGACAATACCGTGACCTTTGTTATTGAATTTTAAAATTGTGACTGGACCCAAATAATGTGAAAATATTTCTGATGATTTATTTAATTTCTACCTTCCCTAAAGAAGCCCGATGATTTTTTTTTTTTTTTTTTTTGAGAAATTGATTATGGCAGGAGAGAGGGGAGAGTGGTTGGGCATTATTGACCCTACCTTCTTTGTTTACTCTCTTTACAAAGTGGTAAGACAAATTACATTCCCTGAAGCACAGGTTAATCAAAGGCCCAGAGGAGCAGGAAGATGAGACATCCCTTACCGACATTTCAGTGCGGCATTTTTCTCTGTCTTGGATGTTTCAAGGCAGAAGACAAATGCTCCTTAGCCTATAAATCCCAGCTAGCAGACCTAGTGATATAGAACTTTCTGATGTGGCCCACTGTGTCTGTTTAAGCACAGCATATCCAAGATTCAGGGAGGATGCTAGATCCAGTAGTTTTTAAGTAATGTTGGAAAGTGTAATTTATCATGTGTGTGTATAAACAGATTTGTTTATTCCTAACAAGATATAACATCTATTGTTTATTAGAAGATATTATCTTGGGATACAAATAAAAAGATTAAGGCAAGCACTATTAGTTTTCCTTGGGGAGGAGGTGGTAGTAGGTGAGAACACAACCAAGGATCCTGTCCTCATTCCTATTGATATCTACATGGAATAACGGGAGGTTAGGAAGAAGAAAGGCAACATATGCCTTTGCCTTCAACAGGCTGTCCTGGCAAATATACCTGATTTCATTTGTTTATTTGTTTGGTCCTCTGATGATTTGAAATAAATATTTACATTGTGTTTCCTACAACTTAGTTTCCTGTCAATAATCCCCCATTTCCTTAGGTTGGTTTCTCTCTCTCTCTCTCTCTCTCTCTCTCTCTCTCTCTCTCTCTCTCTCTCTCTTTTTTTTTAACAAGTCTACTGACTTCTACATGCCCCAAGTTTTCAAAAGAGGCAAAACTGATTTTAAAGTCTGCCTTTGCCCCCTCTCTAGCAGTTTCAAGTGAACATCTACATCTCCATGAATTGAAGTGAAGATAACAACATTCTTAGTGTTGCTGAAAAATTATATTTTTAACATGGCACCTAACATAGAGGAACTGCTTTATAAATATTCATGTTCTTCAATAGCACACCAAACTCTACCTACTCTACAACATCAGCTCCTCTCATTATGGCCTTTAGAACTTTATAAAAATTCCTGTATCAAGTGCCAAAATTTTCATGCTCATCACAAGATAGTACTAATTTTGACATGAAATATTCCAAATAGGGCCTGGCAATATCACTCAGTGATAGAGTGTTTGCCCAGAGTGCAAAAAGCCCTGGGTTCAATCTCCAGTTCTGCAAAAATATTATAAATAAATATATATGTTCTGAATATATCCTAATAAAGATTCTGTGAAAGAACTTTGGGAACCACTAAATCAAGGTATACAATACAACAGTGATTCACTTGTTATTCTTCCACATGAATAATCATTCATGACGTCTCTACTTGGGCCAGTAGGTTCCCATTTTACATGGGGGCTGTGATATTTTAACTTCTGGAGTAATTGGAGGCATATTCACAATAAAATCAGCCCAAATCTAATTTATCAATTTTATCAATTTGACTGTGGTCAAAGCTCCCTTTTGGTGCCTTGAATAAAAGTTGCTTCCCAAAATTACGAAGGGCATCATCCAAATGCTTTCTGACACACACTCCTGCTTAATGTCTGAGGCAGAGAGTTTTATGTTAGTGACCTCCTCCTTCCACACATTTTGAATTTTCTCATCTAAAGGCACAGCTATGACATCAGTGATGGAAATTTCCATCTCTAAGTTTGTTATCCAGATTTGTTTTCTCTTTGCAAAAGGCATTTTAGATGGTTTACCTGAAAATACAAATGAAAGGTATTACTAAAAGAAATATCAACATAAATCAGATATTTGTAGTAGAAAGAAAAATGAGAGTTTCTGGAAATTTCATTTCGTCTCATACACAAGATCTAACAGTGAATTGCTAGTATGATGATTATTTATATAGCTCAGATGAATTTTAAAATTTTTTCTCTGTTTTCATATAATGGAGCCCAGTACTCTCATAAGGATGAAAAAGTTAATGACAAATAGCTAGAAGGACACTTTTCTAATCCAATATAGAAAGTTACAAATCTTTAGTTTTATAAAATACCATCTCACCAGAAGGATTTACTTTGTGGTTTCTCATGTTTCACATCTGTGTTAACTCCTAATTGATGGCTAATTGTATCTTTTGAGCAGTTTAATAGTGTCAGCCTCAAATAATAGATATTAAAGATTTACAAAGTTAAAGGTATTTCAAAGCCTATATTAGTGATGCCTCATTTATTCTAAGTAATGTGGTATGGTTAATAAATTTAAATTCATACCAGTCTGTGCCAAGTTAGGTTAGTTGACTGGAAGATGCTGCTACTACAGGTAATGCAATGGGCTGCATCCCTGTAGGCACCCAGTATTTCTCCACAGAGAGGCATCATATATTTTTAGATAATTCTCTGACCCCAGCCAAGTATCTCAGACAAGTATAGAATTAATCCTTTTTGAGATTTAATAGTTATTCAGCATTTTTGTGTTCAGCCCTTTATACACTTTATGTTGTAAAGTATCCACATAAAGTAGATGATTTATATGTATTATCTTCTGTAATACACACAATAATATAACGAGGATAAGCACTATTGTCATCTTCATTTTCTAGGTGAGGAAACTGAGACTTAAAGAAGTAAAGGTGTTATCACACATAATCAGAAAATGATACAATTCTAACTATGTTCTTTTTGCCACATAGTTCCTAATACTATATAATATATTCCCCAAAACAAAGGCTGTCTCTTACCTGACTTTGAGATGCATACAGTGATCCTTAAAAAAGAAAGAAAAGTTATTTCTCTTTCCATGAAAAGCATCTGGCTGGTATTTTGCATCAATTAAGAAATTATATTTAGAAAATATAGACATTCCCAGTTGTATAAAATACTGTTATATATGAAGTCCAGAAGCTTGGGGTTTCCATATGAAAGGCATGACTTCTTGTTTTCTTTTCAGAATAAAACATCAATTAGAATTCTAAATTGTCTATCATTTTTTCCTATACAACTAGAAAAATGTGACGAAAATTATGTATGCATGTTGCATCTCAAAAATAAAAATCAGTCACATGATTATTTCATATAAATAAGACTTTTCACCTACTCTAGATTATTTAGTTATTTTTGCAGGTTCTGGGAACATGTCATGCAGAAGGAGATAGTCCAATCAATTTGCTGTTGAAAAGTGCTAAATCTAAAAACATTTTTGCAGTGTATAGGTACAATTGTTTGGGGGACATTTTGGTCAGAGTTTTCTTGGAAGGTTTGGCAGTGAATGCATGACATTAACTGAGCCTGCTAAATAAATAAGTTTTGATTTGGACATGTGGAGGGCACAGTCAGTGATATCCAGAGTTCAATATGTACACTTAAGTGGGATGCTGATTTTTAAAAAATTCTTATCTTTGAGAGTTTCCATTTTGTGTATATTTTAATATACAGGGTTTTACAGTTGTACATATTGATTCTTTATAATTTAGGAGATATGTAAATTCATGTAATGGGACATGCTCAATTTATTATTCTAATTATTATTTTTGGTAAGGATGAGTGAGCAAAAATAATTGAAGGCTGTCTCTCTCTCCAGAGATGACCTGCATTGTCATCTGGATTCCTTTTCCCAAAAGCTTCTCTTAAGGTAGCCTTCATTCTCCCTTTAATATATGTCTGCTTTCCTAAACAAATCTCTGTATCTCTAAAATAATAATAATAATAATAATAATAATAATAATAATAATAATAAGTTATAAACATTAAGGAAAATAATTTCATTCTAATAGACTAATCTTCAAAACATGAAAAAAGTGAGTGATAATATGATTAGAGCTCTGAAATTTAGGACATTTAATAATAAGGATAAAAATAATCCTATTATTATTATCATCTTAACAAAAAGCTAATTGCATTAATTGACTGCTGGCATGATGTAAGTGTCATGATTGGCCTAGTTTTTGAAACAGTGACCAAGCCAGAGTGTCTCCATATAGCATTCATTGAATAGATGATTCCTACCACTAATCAAAATCTCTTCTGTTTCTTGTACAAACTTGAAATAGCTCAATAATTCTAAATTATTTAAAAGTAAAAGCAATATAGTATGAGTATTATCTAGTCTATACGTATCTGTTCAGGTATGTTTTCTTCTCTGTATTTGAAGGACATTATAATTGCCTGATCTCAGATAAAATATCATCATGACAAGACTTGAGAACAACACAGTTCACACTGTTATCACTCAGTTATTATTTTGATACATATTTGTGCTACACAGAAAAATATAAGTCTGCAATATTTCCTATGTATTGATCACATTATTTTTCTGTGCTTACAAGACCAATATAAAAGAACCAGAATCTTCTAGAATTCTCCAATTTAAGGCCAAAACCTTCTTCCTATTTCCTGAATGAAATGTCAAGTTAATGTTATTGATGAAATGATTGTGGCTTAGCTTTCTTGAAGCACAGACGGTTAGTGAAAAGGCAATTAAGAAAATAATAAATAAATGAAATAGCAATCCCTCTCCCTTTTTTCTTCTTCTGTATTATGTCATAAGCAAAAGTAATATAATAACCACTAATTATAGGAAACCTTCTAGACTTTTTACAATTGGATCTTTCATTTTTCCCATAGCAACTGTGAACTAAGAATTTATTCACATACAGGCCTAGTTTGCTCCTGGGGAACTCTTGTTACTGCTCCTTTGTTGATCAAAGCAAAGAGAACTATGTACATATGTAGGCCTATTGTCTAAAGTGGTGCCTTTAAAAACCATCTGAAGGCCAACTATTGCCAATTATTTTATCATCTACTATTAAAATTACCTATCTTAAGTAGTATGAAGTGGTGGGAGCGACTGAAACATGACTAGATGGCAAACATTAAACTTTTTGGACTTCAATGCTCAGCATCACCATGTGTTAAAGATACAAGGGAACAGAGTCTGCATTTTGTATTTCAGAGCATTGTTCTATACGAAAGAGCTGCAAAAATTGTAAACTGATGTAATTTTCTATATTTTATATCTTTGTTATTCTTGAATATAAACTGTATATTTTCTTGAAAAATGTCATTCTATTATATGCATAAATAGTAAAAAAGTATATTCTCTACATATTTTTCAACCCAAATTTCAATTGTTCTACTAAAGAAGTACAATCAAGATATTTCCAAAGGAAATTGTTCTTTAGAAACTATGTTGCTAAAGCTATGTCTATCAAACACACAGTTACCATATTCTTGGAGTGCATTTGTATGTCAAGAAATAAATTTCATGATACAATTAGAAGACCAAGCCTAAAAAACTAGAAACTTGATTTAAAAAATTGGGAAACTAAGTCTCTATAATAGTAGTTGAAAGACAGAAAGTGAAATGATTCAGAAACTTCAGCAGAATCAATGTGAAAACAATATTTCATAAAAATGCACATGTACTTGATCTTTAAATATTTTTTATCAATGTTAACATTTCATCTCTTAGAAGAAACCCCAAGTACAGTCAATCTAAATTATATTTTCTTGAAAGAAAACACTAAAGAATATAAAAATTCAAAAAATGTGTTCTTCTTTCCCATTTCTATTACTTCAGGATTTTTGTCTGTACTTATTTTTCTTAGGGAGACTGACTTCCTGATTGTTTTTCTTTTCATTCTATTAGGCTGTAGGTCTCTGGAACAGAAATAACCAGGTTCTCATCAGACCTTAACTCATGCCCTCTGTCCAATTAGCTAGATGCCTTCTTTACCAGTGAAAGGGGATATAGTGAAATTCCCAAGTATCTCAGTGGTTAAATCACTTGTGCAAGTTCATGCAGCAGTGGTGGAGCCAATGTTTGGACCTATCGTTTCCCAACAGAAATATCCTGCCTCTCTGAACAGTAGACTTTCATTTCAAAGAGAAATGTCAGAAGAAATGCCTTATTTAATTGTCTTTTGAGTTAAGGTTCTCATTTATTTTGCTTACTATCATTTCATTATATAGCGTTTACTTAATTAAAAATCAGATTTATCTTGTTAAGGTGATTTTGGGGCATTGGTGGGCACTATGGAAACCAGGGCCTTATGCATACTAGACATGTACTTATCACTGAGCTACAACCCTATTCCATTAAAGTGACAACTGTACCAATGTTAATTCTCTTCTTTGCAATGGTAAACCTGTGAGGAATTAACAAAGATTTACTGAGCAGGCACTTGGTTAGATGTAAAGAACTCAATTTTTAGTTGTTAATGAATGCGTTTATTTAGAGACTTGATACCATATATTAGAATGAAAGGTAATATGTTTATGAATCTTTACATCTACTTTCACGAAGTCATTACACTTCAGTGTGGAGGCCTATAAGAAAACTAAGACATATACATTCAATACACTTAACAAAACACTAAGCAAATATGTTTCCTTCTCAAGAAATTGGTTGAATTTTCCTTTCCCACTCATCTACATACACATATTTTTGATTAAAGTAAGACAAAATAAAAATTTAAAAACTTTCAAATCCTGTCACTGTCAATAGAAAGCTGTTACATAGGAAATGAGTCTTTTGTATATATATTAGATATCGAAGAGTTTGCAATTACTTGTTCGTGTCCATAAAGAAGTTAAGAGCAACACACCTGCCATTTTAAATTTGATTTTTAAAGAACAGTGTGCCAGAAATTTGGCTTAAACAGACAGACAAAGTGTGCCTCCTAGGTGTTCCTGATGGGCAGGCATTCTTCAATTAAGTTTCTGGGGATTGTTTTATTTAATTACAAGGACAGCTCACCAGATAAACTAGTCACTGATTGAATTTCTAAACTCAAGTCTGCTGAATAAAGCCAAATGAGTCATCCATAAAAAAAAAAAAAAAAAAAAAAAAAAAACTTCAGTGATTCAGATGCCGAGACCTTTAGAACAGTTACACACTCTGAGCCACGTACTTCTACATTTTGAATTTCTGAAGCTGCAGACATCCCTCTCACAACGTTGTTTTTTTCCTTATATTTGGCTGAGGATCAATGGGCCTTATTTCTAATCCTGGCTCTGCTACATACAGCTCTGTTAGCTTGGGCAAATTATCTAACCCTTTAGATGACACTTCTGTTCTCTTATGTAAGAATTGAAAGGCTTGCCCTCTAAGCTTTAATCACTTCAGAGCAACGTTTTAAAACAGGATTAATGTGTTGTAGTGTGTAGATTTTATCACACATGCAACATGCAATGGGGTAGATCAGAACAGAGAGCATCAGCAGGCATTACTCATAGTAAAAATGAGCATTGTTCGTGAAACTTTGTTTCAGGTATATGTAAATAATGTATATCAGCCACAGACTATAGTTTGCACTGAGGTTCATGTTACAATTTTTTTTTTTTAAACGATCTCTAGAATCTTTAGCAGTTTAACAACTTTTTGTATGAGGGTTAGTTTCCAAATGAACACTTAATGAGTCACCATTTTTCTACAGAATTTTGTCACATCTTTAACAATACAGTTACCCAAATTAATAAACCCCAAAATAAAGTCAACAGGATGGATGATGCCTGGGATAGATATAAAACAAAAGATATCTAATTGTCTACCTTACATTTAGTTATGAAAAATCAGAAGTGCATTTAAGCACTAAATAGTTTGTTGCTTTAAAAATGGAAGATTCATTTTTAAATATTTGCTTGTCCTAAAAGTTGCTTGAGAGTTAAATTTTAATGTTGGCTTTGTTTCATTATGTTCCCTTCAGAAAGATGAGTCTGATAATTGTCATCTGAGATATACATATTAAATGAAGGTGATTAATAATTATTGAGCCTCCATAGTTAGTAATTAATGTAATCTTGAAGTATTTGAGTTTTCATTTACAGATTGTAAAATAGATTTGAGTGGTATTGATCTTGGAAAATTTCAATTAGCTAGAGTTATTTGCTTTCATGTGGCCATTTGTATACATACCATTTGGATCAATGCCTATGTACTAAATCATTATTGGCATCATTAAAATACTTCCTCTGGATTTATGGGTAAAATCCTTATGATTCTCTTACAAGGTTGTGCTTTTACCTTCCTCTTGAATGCCATTGCTTTGTGCTTCTTTTTTTCTCTTTGAAAAAATAATACTAATTATGATAGTGAAGTTGTTTGCTTATGGGATTGTTTTTTATAGCCCTCCACAATTCATAAAATCTGTACTTTTTTGAGAGAAACAACCTGTGTGGTAACATGTCAAATACTTCGTAAGCTAATTTTTTAAAATTAAGAATAATTTTGAATAATGAAATACATTTTGGTAAGTGTAAATATGTAGGCATAATGTGTAGGCATTTTATATGATGTAACCAAAAAAAAAACTTTATTCAGAGGTAAGTTTAATTTAGCATGAATCACCCTAATTACTACTTAATTTGATAGCTTTTTATTTTCCTTAAGTTTTATTTGGGATTATATTAAGTAGTAATAATAGACTGAGCACAGTATGTTAAGCTTCCAGGTTTTATGCTTTTTAAAAATTTAAACCCAAGATAAATCTCCAGACTAGAGTAGTTGGATGAAGTCCTTGTGTGCCCATGTCCTGCAGTCTTTGTCATCTGCTACTGTGGCTTTCAGCATGACAGTTGCTTTGTGATCCAAGATCATGGCTGTAGTGCTGATATACAAATTCAAGGCAAAGGAAGGAAGAGAAGACTCACCTCATGAGGCATCTGTAAAGAAGTTTTGTGTACCACATTTCACCACGCAATCATAGCAGATTGCCATTTTGGTTTTGGTTTTGTTTTTTTGCAAAAAATGTTGTGTGACCATTATGTGAAGCTTGCTAGTTTTCCTCCCTTTCTTTCTTTTTAAATTGTACCAGAATTGCTTAAAAGTCATGTATTATTAAACTGTCTTTGATGCGGGATTAGTATGCATGGAATATTTATTAATATATGTTAATGTGGAGACAGGAGACAATGGTTATGTGGTAAAATACATTAACATTTCCCACATTTCTGTAGCCAGAACAGGTCACACTCCCACCTGTGAAGGAAATTGGATAATGTAGGTTTTCAACTGGGCAAACCATTGGTTTCTTTTCTGATATTATAACAAAATATTTGAAGCATTAGTATCTTCTCTATTACTATAACAAAATACTTGAAGCTAACTACTTTTATGGAAAAGACATTTACTTAGCTCAGACTTTGGAGGCTGAAAGTCCAAGCATGGGCACCTTATCTGTTCAGTCTCTGGAGAGGGCTCCCTTGGCTGTTGTCACAACATGGCAGAGAAGCAGGAGGAGAAACATCTGCGTGTACAAGACATCCCGTGGTTATAAACACAGCCGGGAATTCAGATGTCAGGTTTGTTCTTTTCATAATAATCTACTGTTGCAGTGAATAAATGACATCCTGCAAACTATCTTATAACTTTTCAAAGGCAGTGCCCTCCAAGACCTAATTACCTTCCCTAGGCTCTAACTTCTACAGGTTCTACCACCTCTTAATACCACCACATTGGGGAGTAGTCTCCAGTCTGTGAACTCTTTGGAAGCAATGTACATCCAACCCATAGGAGGCAGGTTTCCCAAGATTTTCTTGCAAAGAAAGAGAATTAGGATGAATATTTGAAAAAGACATGCATCCTTTCTTTTTTTTTTTTTTTTCCAAATAATGGACCAATTATGGTGTTCAGTGCTTCATACATTTTTTCTTCAAAAAGCAGTCTTATTATCAAATAATTCTGATGGATTTATTAAATAAACATTTGTAAAATATGCATGTTATTCAAAACCAAAAAAATATGTGCTATACAAATTCAGAAAAATCAGAGTGATTTAAATACACTTTTTTAAAAAAAGATCAGAATAGTACTTTAAAGACCATCATATAAAGTCTACATTTTCCAAATGAGGTAACTGACACCAGGGTAAGTGAGGTGATATGCTCTGCGTCTCAGAGGTAATAAAAATAACATGAATCTAGAATTCGTGAGGTTCATTCCACAACTCCAACTGCTACATTAAGATGGTCTATATTGACTAAGTGATGCTGTGTTTTGCACTTTGCTTCTTTAAAATGAACTTTAGAATATAAATATTTTAACATCTATATAAACCATATGGAATAAGACAGTTTAAAGGAGGACATTTTTATTTTTAAGCTTTCTTTTTAGAAAGGAAAAGTCTTATAAAAAATATGCTGTTGTGTTGCTTTACAGAAGTGTGTCATCAGGCATTCATTAGGAATTCAGAATTTATTTTCCTGTAAGGAATATGTCGTGTTTACACAGCTGAGCCACAGAAGCCTGTTTAACCCTTGGTGTATGCAGGATAGCATCCAAATTGTACTGTGACCATCTGTCACATTTGTTTGGTAAATGTTCAATAGTATTGACAGTATGTTCCAGGCATTGTGCTATATATCAGGTACAAAATAGACTTCATTAGAACCTCACAACATTTAACCCCTTTGCCAAGATGACAGACATTAGGCAAACAGTTCAGTGTGATGAGTACTTCCATAGAAGAGAATAAGTTTCCTAGAAAACATTTTAACTGGGAGAAGTAGGAGTATATAGAACCCTGAAGACCAAGGCAGGAAAACAAATAAAAAGGATGAACGTAAAGTATTCCTACTTTCATACCTTCGCTTGGCTCCAAGGATTGGTATTGATTCCTAGAAAGGCAAGAACTATGAGCATATGAAGATTGGCTTCATTTTCCAGAAACACTCATTTGATGTCTCTTGCTTAGTGATCTTCTGGCCTCCCGCTAGGAAACCTCTCACCCCTCTGTGTTCTCTGCCTTTCTCCTGCACATGCATTTGTGTGCCACAATCTGCTCTGTAGTCCAGGAAGATTCAAGTCCCAGTGTGCAGCTTGTTAACTGTACCCCTTCCCATTCTTCCTAAAAATTATACCTGAAGTAAATTTCTTAGGTTTTTTTTTTTTGTTGTTGTTGTTGTTTGTGTGTTTGTTTTTTGGTACTAGGGATTGAACTCAGAAGCACTCAATCACTGAGTCACATCCCCAGCCCTTTTTTGTATTTTATTTAGAGACAGGGTCTCACTGAGCTGCTTAGTGCCTGGCTTTCGCTGAGGCTGCTTTGAACTCGCCATCCTCCTGCCTCAGTCTCCTGAGCCGCTGGGATTACAGGCATGCACCACTGTTTCCGGCCAATTTCTTAGTTCTGTTTTCTTGGAAATAGGTGTCAACTACACTGCTTGTGCTAACAATTAATGCTATGACACAGAGATCACCAGCAGGTAACACCACCACCATAAACCTTATGAATGAGATGTAGTAGTAGATGCTCAAATTAGTGAACAAATATCTGAGTAGAAACTGGATTTCCATAGTCTCAAACTCTCTTCTCCAGGATTCTTATCAACAACAAAGGGATAAATAGTGAAGAAACTGATCAGGCTCCAACTAATCCAAGTGATCATGGCAAGCAGCTGCAGCTCCTGACCCACTGTATGTCATATGCTAAGAAAGGCACATACTTTTTGAAAAATTATAACCCTACTCCAATTATGAAAAATAATTGGGAAATCACAAATTAAAGAGTGTCTTACAAAATAATGAATCAGTGGTCTTCATAAGGGTCAAGGTCATGAAAGAAGAGGAAGGACTGAAGAACTGCGACAAAGAAACTAGGGAGATATAAAAATGAATACATTGAACCAAGATGGAGAATGCCTGTAATCCCAGAAGCTTGGGAGGCTGAGTCAGGAGGATCAAGATCAGTCTCAGCAACTTAGTAAGACCCTGTCTCAAAATGAAAAATAAACAAAAAGGACTGGGAATGAATGTGGCTCAGGCATAAAACACTCCTAGGTTTATAGTCCCCCAATAACTCCTATAAGGTGTTTTTTTAAAAACATGAAATTTACACCTGTAATTCCTATGGCCTGGAAGCTGAGGCAGGAGAATCTCAAGTTCAAAGCTATGGGCACAACTTAGTGAGGTCCTAAGCTACTTACTGAGACCCTGTCTCAAAATATAAAATAAAAAGAGCTGGGATGTGGCTCAGTGATTAAGTGTCTCTGGGTTCAATCTCTGGTACAACACACACACGCACACACACAAAATTTAAATAGGTTTTGTAGTTCAGATAATAGTATTCTAGTAATATTAATTTCCTATTCTTTATATTATATTGCATTAGTGTTAATATTATAGGAATTTAATATTATGTAGAATTTTTTGTAATGTTTTTACTCCTGTCCTGGATATTTAAAATTATTTTAAGGTAAAAAGTTTTAAACATAACTGATGCTTTATAGAGAAGAGAAACCAACAAATGGTGTCATAAGTATAGTGCTGTTGTACATGTGCGTTTGATGGTAGCCATGCAGTTCTGAGTCTCAAAACAGAAGCATGGTCGATAGTTGTGATTAGAAGACCATATTTGCAGTTGAAGAGCTACAAAAGCCAGATTATATCATTGCACATACACACAGTTAAGTAACCTGACCAACACAACACAGCTTTTCTGTGTTAGCACCTGGATTTCAAAGAAGGTAGCCTGGCATGCGTTATCCAGCATTAAGAACCTGGATCCCACTATTTTTCACTTTTGTTTTTGTTTCCCATTATCTCCTTTTTTAAATTTGTTCTTTTTAGGTATACATGAAACTAGAGTATATTTTGACATTTACTTACATGGAGTATAACTTATTCTAATTAGGAACCCATTTTTGTGGTTGTACATGATGTGGAGTTACACTGGTAATGCATTCATATATGAACATAGGAAAATTATGTCAGATTAATTATATTGTCCTTCCTATTCTCATTCCCCCTCCCTTTCGTTCATTCCCCCTTGTCTAATCCAATGAAAATCTATTATTTCCTCTCTGCCATATTATGTGTTAGCATCTGCATATCAGAGAGAACATTCAGCTCATGTTTTTTGTCAGATTGATTTATTTCCCTTAGCATGATAATTTTCTGTTCCATCCATTTACTGGCAAATGCCATAATTTCATTCTTCTTTATGACTAATATTCCACTATGTATATATGCTGCATTTTCTTTATCCATCCGTTTAACAGCACCTAATTTGGTTCCATAACTTATCTATTGTGCATTGAGCTGCTATAAATAGTGGGATGTGGGTGAATCATTTTAGTATGCTAATTTTAAGTCCTCTGGATATATGTTGAGGAGTAGGATAACTAATTAAATGGGGGGTTCCTTTTCAAGTTTTCTGAGGAATCTCCATATTGCTTTCCAGAGTAGCTGTACCAATTTGCAGCCCTATCAGCAATGTGTGAGTGTACCTTTTCCCAACATCCTTGACAACATTTATTGTTGCTTGGATTCTTGATAATTGCCATTCTGACTGGAGTGAGATGGAATCTCAGTGTAGTTTTACTTTGCATTTCTCTAGTTGCTAGAGATGTTGAATATTTTTTTCATACATTTATTGACCATTCGTATTTCTTCTGTGAAATGTCTATTCAGTTCCTTTGCCCATTTATTGGTTCAGTTATTTGGTTTTTTTGGTTTAAGTCTTTTCAGTTCTTTATATATCCTGGAGATTAATGCTCTATCTGAAGTGTATGTGGCAAAATTTTTCTCCCAACCTGTAGGCTCTCTGTTTATGTTGTTGATCGTTTCCTTTGCTGTGAAGAACCTTTTTAGTTTGATACCCTCCCATTTATTGATTCTTGATTAGATCCCACCATTTTCTTCTATTGAATTCTGACTCATCTTTCCTGTACCAGCTCAAACAAATGCATACTTCCTTGTGTTTCAAAGGTGCTTTTAAAATACTTTCATTCAAGCAATTATATCATGTTTTCTATTCTGGTCATTATGTACGTTTTTTTTTTAAAGACTATCATTCTTTTGAAAGCAGAAATCTTCCTGATTAATGTCATATTACTCTTTATGTGCTGGTGACCCTATTTCCATGCTCCTGTTATGAGCTTCAGAGCATCCTGGCTAATTGTTTATTGAAGCTGACTACTTTATGTCTCTAGGACCTCAAACACAATATATCAAAAAAAAAAAAAAAAAAAAAAAAAAACAGTCCCATTGTTTTCCTCTCCTGTTCTTCAAGCCTCACCTCTTGGCTTTCCTATCCTAAGAAAGGAAATGATGGCCAACGCAGCTGTCTGAAAATATTCCTTGATGCTATTCTCACTCCTGGAGTTCCACATTGAACTGTCAGTGCTAACTTTTAGCTTTCTACAATATAACCACATTCCTGCTCACAGTGTGTTCCTGTATATCTCCTGTATATGTTAATTTGGTTCATTTGGCAACTGACCTTTCTGCTATAAATTTGTCCTCCACATTAAACACAGATTTCATCATTTCCCTGTTTCATCTCTTTATAGCTAAGTGTATACCTTTTTCGGTAACTCCCTTTCTCTCCAATGTATCTTTTAAGAAAAGAGTTCTCTAAAAAGTAATGGGAGTAAAAAGTCAATATTTCCTAAGTGATTTAGTGTTGGTGCCCTGGATCTGCAGCTCAGCACAGGTATTCCTTATTTAGAGTGCTATAATCAGAGTACCAAAGCTTGGAGCTTAATTACCTGATAGTATTGAAATGATTACCACCTAAACAGTGACCTGCCTTTCTGAATACATTGACAGTCTATAATACCACTCAGGAGTTAGAAAACTAAAAATGGAGCATCCCTTAGGGTGTTTACAATGTAAACAAAGCAATTCGATAGTGTAAACAAAGCAATTAGATAATATAAGCAAAGTAATTAGAGCCAAAGGAGCAAGTAAATTCTTCAGAACCCTGGAAGTGTTAAATGGAAAAGGCCTCCAAATGAAATTGTGACTGTAGTCTGGTTTCTCAATGTTAACATATTTGATTTGGGGGGGCTATATAATTCTTTTTTGGGATGGAGGTTGCATTTTTTTAGGATATTTAGCATCTTCCCTGGCCTCTGCACACCAGATGTCATAGCAAGCACCTCTTTCCTCCATGTTTCCATGGGTGAGAGTTGTGAGACATTTCATTTATACTTGATATTGTGTGGGCCAAACTATATGTGCCTTAACCAGACAAACTCCATTTTACCCTGAGACTCCATTTCATGTGAGAAATTGTTCTTCCATGAGATTACCCTGCCTCTGCTACCTCCTGCTAACACTCTGTCTGAGGACACGTGGAAACAATGTATTATTAAGAAATGCATTTGTAAGATGTTCTCCATTTAGATACCATTTTTCATGAAAATGACCCACTTCCTACATTGCTATGGGTTTTGACTTACTGGTATTTTGTGGGTTTTAGCTATAAAAATGTACCCAGCCTTCTGCAAAGGGGTGAAGATTGCAGAGGCAATTTACTTGCTGCCTTTCCATCCCACTGGTGAAGTCCCATGTCTTGCTCCAAAACCGATCTGGTGACTTATTTCAAATGCACCACAACAATATCATGAGTTGAACTCTATTTAATGATTTTTATCCTATATCCTGCATTGGATATGACAGTATGTCCCAAACTTCCTTTATTCTTCTTATTTCAACAAATAAAAATTCTGCAGTTAAAGATATTTTTCAGCCACAGTAGCACTCACTTAAGTGGCATTAGTACTGAGATGCTTTTTCTACAAGTGACAATCTGTACATTCCAGGTGTTTCTCCTATAGATTTGGCTAAGGAAAACTGGAAATACTTATTAAGCATTATTGTTAGTGTTGTATAGATTTAATGCAATTACTATTAAGGCTCCAATGATGTTCTTTATAGAAATAGAAAAGGTAGTTATGAAATTTATTTGGAAAAAATAAGAGTTCCAGATGGGTAACCTGGAAATCCATATGTAAAAAAATGAAATTAGAACCCTGTCTCTCACCTTGCACAAAACTCAAATCAAAGTGGATCAATGATCTAGGCACTAGACCAGAGACCTCATACCTACTAGAAGAAAAAGTAGGCCCAACTCTCCTTTGTGTCAGTTTAGGAGCACAATTCCTCAATGAGACTCCTAAAGCAAAAGAAATAAAATCAAGAATCAATAAATGGGATGGTATTAAACTAAAAAGCTTCTTCACAGCAAAGGAAACAATCAACAACATAAACAAAGAGCCTACAGAATGGGAAAAAAAGATCTTTGCCACATGCACCTCAGAGCGTTAATCTCCAGGATATATAAAGAACTAAAAAAAAAACTTAACACACACACACACACACACACACACAAAAAAAAAAAAAAAAAAAAAAAAAACAAATAACTGAACCAATAAATGGGCAAAGGAACTGAAAAGGCATTTCATAGAAGAAATAAATACAGTCAACAAATGTATGAAAAAAATGTTCAACATCTCTAGCAATTAGAGAAATGCAAAGTAAAACTACACTGAGATTCCATCTCCAGTTAGAATGGCAATTATCAAGAATACAAGCAACAATAAATATTGTCGAGAATGTGAGGGAAAAGGTACACTCATACATTGTTGGTGGGACTGCAAATTGGTACTACTCTGGAAAGCAATATGGAGATATCTCAGAAAACTTGAAAAGGAACCCCTATTTGATTCAGTTATCCCACTCCTCAGCATGTATCCCAAATCAGCACATACCAATGTTTATAGCAGCCCAATGCACAATAATTTAGCTACGGAACCAAACTAGGTATCCTTAAACAAATGAATGGATAAAGAAAATGTGTTATATATACACAATGTAATATTACTCAGTCATAAAGAAGAATGAAATTATGGCATTTTCTGGTAGTAGATGGAACTGGAAACTATCATAATAAATAAATAAAATAAGCCAATCTGAAAACAAACAAACAAAAACAAAGGCAGAATGTTCTCTCAGATATGTGATGCTGACTCACAATAGGTGGGGTGGGGTGGGGTGTAGGAGTGGAGTTTCCTCCATTGGATGGGGAAAGTCAGGAGAAAGGAGGGGTGATGGGAATGGGAAAGACAGTAGAATGAATCAGACATAACTTTTCTATATTCATAAATTAATACATAACTAATGTAACTCCACATTATGAACAACCACAAAAATGGGAAGTTATACTCCATGTATGTTATGATATGTCAAAATGTGTTCTACTGTCATGTATAACTAAAAGGAACAAATAAAAAATTTTTTAAAAAGAATTATTGTTGGGAATTCAGAGTATTTGTTTTCATATTGAGGGAAGGAAAAGCTATTCTTTAGCCCAAGTTTTGAGTGTGAACAGGTAAATATTGTTAGTGATAACTCTGGTTCAGGGTTCATTGTCTGAAAAATCAGCCAAACTGTCACACCCTCATCCCATTGATTATGTTTCTTGAAAATCTTGGTCCACAACAGCTTCACTCCTATAGCTATGCTTCTGGGAGTTAGCAAGTCAAGAAGAGCCAATCCAAAGCTCCTAAGACTATTAATCATAATCATCACATCCCTGTCCCTCTCATAACTGCCAGCCAATCAGTGACAGCTCCCATGATTTCAGAAAACAGCTAATTAGTATGTGCTTCACTCTGACGACTATGTTTCTGATAATCCATGGATCAATAACCATTTCAGTCCAGTGTCATACTGAAACCACTGTAAGTCCATTATTCCCTTAACATACCTGCTTCTGCAAATTCATCGATCACTGAACCCTGTGCTTCCACAGCAGTATGAACTCTGGCTTTGTTCCTGGGGCTTGTACCTCACAAGTGCCTTCCTTCTTCCAAGCAACTAGGAATTCTATAAATTTTGCATCAGATGTTGTGTTTGCTTTATTGTTTTCTCAAAGTTTTGCAACCATTTTGATGGTTCTGCTCTTATTTATGTTTAGTTATGTGATTGGAACTAGTAGGGAGCATTAGTAACAAGGCTATGAGATTATCAAATTCCTGTGTCAATATTGTTGTCCATTTTTAAAACTTTTTTTGAGGGGGAGGGGTACTGTGGATTGAACCCAAGTGGGCTTTACCACTGAGCTACATCTCCAGCCCTTTTTATTTTATTTTATTATTATTTTTTTTTTTATTTTGAGGCAGGATCTAACTAAGTTGCTTATTTAGTTGCTGAGGCTGGCCTCAAACTTGCAATCCTCTTATCTCAGCCTCCCAAATCACTGGGATTGAATTCATTCATCACTGCACCCAGCTATTATTTATGATTTTAAATATATTTTTTTAGACATTGATGGACCTTTATTTTGTTCATTCATTTATATGTGAAACTGAGAATTGAACCCAGTGCCTCACACATGCTAGGTAAGTGCTCTATCACTGAGCCACAACCCCAGCTTCTGTTATTCATTTTTATTTAAGATTATGCAAATACTGTAGTGTCAAAATGCAGTGCAAATTTTCATTATCAATAATGGATAGTCAATAGCAAAGAAAATGCCTTTTGAAGCTTTTTGTGTAGTGATTTTTAATAATGAAAAAGGTGAATAAAAGCAGACATAAGGCAGCATACTAATAGCTATTATGAGAGTTGCATGATTTTTCTTAATTTCTACCAAAGTAATAGAATAACTTTTTTTTATTAAGAGATTCAGATGAAGATAAAATAGTCAAAGTAGAAGTCATCTTCTACTTGGTATGCCTTTAAGCTCAAGTAATGGAAGGGACTACTACCACAAGTGCTTTTTAAATTCAGAATCCTTAAGTGAATTTACAGACGTTAAAGACAAAATCTATAGCAAAAATAAGAACTGTAATATCTCTATATATCACCGTAGAGGTTAATCACAGATCAAATGCTTCATCATTTTATGGTATAGCTAAATATAGTTACAATTTAAGAAAACAAAATTTATTTGTGAAATAGTTAATACTTTCCCTGTGAAAAGGGCTTGTTTACAAGGCCATTATGAGAAAAATACCTTCTAGCTGAGTCTTCAAAAACAATAACAATTTTCTTTTTTTCAGAATGCCTCCTATTGAGTTAGTTATTAGAGCATAGGAGCAAACAAGTTCCGGAGCAGTGTTAAATGAAAAAGACCTTCAAATGAAATGGTGGTCTAAGACTAGAAAAATCACATTTCTTTCTGTTGAGATAATACAAATACAAATTTGGTGTACTTTTAGTAAAAGTTTCAATGTTTATGCAAATTTGAAACAAAGCATAAGTGAGGCATTTTTGCTCTATGTTGTAGCACGTGACTTAACAGCAAGTGATGTTCCCTGTGTTTGTTGTTGTTGCTGTTACTATAAGGAAATATCTGAGGCTAGATAACTTATACACAAAGAGTTTATTTTGGCCCACAGTTCCGGTCCATACTTAAAGGGTCATATCTAGTGGTGGCCTTTTGCTGGTCTCAAGGTGGTGGAGGGCATGATATGACTAAAGACAAGATGCACACACATGTCTACACCCTCACACCCTCCAGTTTCTCTCTTCTTAAATAGCCACCAGTATTTAATCATGGAAGCTCCTTGATGAAGACCTTATCTAATGCTTAAGATGTCCCCATTGGACTCACCCCCAAACATCATTAGGTTTTCATCCTCTTAATATGCCTCCAAAGGGATTATTTCAATATGCAAACCCTTGATGGGTATGTTCAAATTCTATCAGAACCAGAGAGTGTTTTTTACAACAAAGTATTTGCCATAAAATTATTCATTTATTTCACATTTACTCTGTTCAAAGTGAACTACTAACGAATTTTTGTAATTTTATTTGTTTCTTATTTTTAAGTTCTTTCATATTTTAAAAAGTTGTCAGCTCTCTAACAAATGAAGTTCAGAGAATCCTCAATTTATATGAAGCACAGAAATCATACTTTAATTCTAAATAAAATGCTCCAAATTTCTTTTGCAGTGAAGACTACTGGTTTCTTGTTCACAACTTTCGCTCTCTTTAGGAATAGGATTATACAGTTTGAAAGCAGAGTGAAGGTTGCTATCGAAGTTCTCCATTGTTGAAGAGGACTTGTTAAATGTGTTAAAGAAAAAAAAATAATGAAAATTTTATTTCTGAAATGCCAAGGTTGTCTTAAAAGGAAAAATATTATTTAGGAACACAGGGAAAGCCATATTTAAGTGAGCTATTATTATGACATTTGTCATGACTATATTCTGAAATGGCTTTCATCCCTTGAAGAATTTGATTCTTCTTTTTTTAAGTGTTTATGTATTTATTTTTAGCTATAGATGGACACAATATCTTTATTTTATTTATTTTTATGTGGTGCTGAGAATCAAACCAGTGTCTTACACTTGGTAAGGCTTTACCAAGTGCTTTATCACTGAGCCACAACCCCAGCCTGAATTTGATTCTTTTATATGGATGTTAATAAATATTTTTATAGAATAATAAAATGAAGAATGGAGCAAGTGAAATCATTATATGTAGTCAAAGAAAAAGGGAAGAAAATATCAACAAATGTTGTTCAAAAGTTGTCACAAGCAATCTTTGAAAAAGTTGTAGGTACACAGAAAAAAAGAGAGAGAGAGATAAACATACAGATAGACATACATATGCATACACATTATCTCTAATTCGCTTTAGGATTATATAGTGAAGTGAAATACTATCTATTTGGAGCTGGGGCTGTAGCTCAGTGTCACAGTGTTTGCCCAGGACTTGTGAGGCACTGGGTTTGATCCTCAGCACCACATAAAAATAAAATAAAAGCACCTATTCCCCTTCTCTAGAAAAAAAAAAATTATCTAATCATCTAAGATTGTCAGGTAGGTATAATCAGACACAGATTGATCAGATAATTATAATGGATATATTATATATATTTGATGCAAATAACAACATTCTGTTCCAGGTGGTGGTGTATTTTTCTTTTTTTTTTTTTTTAGTTGTATATATTTTTATTTATTTATTTATTTATTTTTTCCTTTTTTTTATTATTAGTTGTTCAAAACATTACAAAGCTCTTGACATATCATATTTCATACTTTTGATTCCAGCAGATTATGAACTCCCATTTTTACCCCGTATACATATTGCAGATTCACATCGGTTCCACATCCACTTTTTTACATACTGCCATACTAGTGTCTGTTGTATTCTGCTGCCTTTCCTATCCTCTACTATCCCCCCTCCCCTCCCCTCCCCTCCCCTCCCCTCCCCTCCCATCTTCTCTCTCTACCCCATCTACTGTAATTCATTTCTCTCTCTTTTTTCCCCCTTTCCCCTCACTTCCTCTTATATGTAATTTTGTATAACAATGAGGGTCTCCTTCCTTTACCATGCAATTTCCCTTCTCTCTCTCTTTCCCTCCTCCCTCTCGACCCTGTTTAATGGTGATTTTCTTCTCATGCTCTTCCTCCCTATTCTGTTCTTAGTTGCTCTCCTTATATCAAAGATGACATTTGGCATTTGTTTTCTAGGAATTGTCTAGCTTCACTTAGCATAATCTTCTCTAGTGCCATCCATTTCCCTGCAAATTCCATGATTTTGTCATTTTTTAGTGCAGAGTAATACTCCATTGTGTATAAATGCCACATTTTCTTTTATCCATTCATCTATTGAAGGGTATCTAGGTTGGTTCCACAGTCTAGCTATTGTGAATTGTGCTGCTATGAACATCGATGTAGCAGTATCCCTATAGTACGCTCTTTTAAGGTCTTCAGGGAATAGTCCGAGAAGGGCAATAGCTGGGTCAAATGGTGGTTCCATTCCCAGCTTTCCCAGGAATCTCCATACTGCTTTCCAAATTGGCCGCACCAATTTGCAGTCCCACCAGCAATGTACAAGTGTACCCTTTTCCCCACATCCTCGCCAGCACTTGTTGTTGTTTGACTTCCTAATGGCTGCCAATCTTACTGGAGTGAGATGGTATCTTAGGGTGGTTTTGATTTGCATTTCTCTGACTGCTAGAGATGGTGAGCATTTTTTCATGTACTTGTTGATTGATTGTATGTCCTCCTCTGAGAAGTGTCTGTTCATGTCCTTGGCCCATTTGTTGATTGGGTTATTTGTTATCTTATTGTTTAATTTTTTGATGAGGCTCTGGAGGTTGATGGTCTTCAGCTGGAAGTGTATGGTGACTTTGATCAGCCTAGGGGGAGGCTCAGGTGAGGGGAGGGGCCCTGCCCGTCCCTCCCAGTCCCCATGCCAGCCCCCCTTCCCTGCTGTGCTGACTCTAAGCTAGCAGGGGAACTGCTCACAGGGCATCTGTGCAACAGCCCTGCCACCATCTGCAGGGAAGTGTCTACAGGTCAGGACACCAGGCATCCTGTGCCCCCACCCTCAGCCTCCTCAGCCCCTCAAGCGAGCAGGCAGTACTTGTGGAATTTGAGCGTGAGGTTCTTGTAACTGGAGCTGCCTTCTGAGAGGGCGAGATCGTCACTGGGGGGTACAGGGGGTCTCTCGGGAGGATCCACCTGGATGCAGTCTGAGGACAGGCAGTCAGGGAAGGGCCTCAGGGAGCAGGGGAGGCCTAGGCTGCTCTCCCCTAAGCCCCCGCAGGCCATCCCTGCTCACTTTGCACTTTGTGCTTGAAAACCTGCTGTCTCCCCTAGGGCAGGGCCCGGGGCTTATTCTCTACAGAGACCCTACTGCCTGATGCTCCATGGACCCCATAAGTTAGAGAACAAATGATATGAGAAAATAATTCCTGGATTTTTTCTGTCCACGAGTTCTACCAAGCACATTGTACATGTCAAAGTATTCATGATCATAATCCCAAATCACAACCCCATGTCACAGATCAGCAAGTGGCAGGGCCAGGATTTTGTGAGGTTTGGTTCTTTTTTTGGCAGTACTGGGGCTAGGACCAGGGACTTGTGCAGGCTGGGTGAGTGCTAACCACAGCCAGGCCCTTGGCCAGGATTTGAATCCCAGAAGCCCAGGCTCCCAACACTAAGCCCTGCCCTGATCACTCACCAGTGACAACCATTGGGTCAGTGTCAAAGGTGTCTTTGGCTGGGTCCACGTGGCCACGGTGGTAGTACCGCTGAAGAGAGCCAGCGCTGAGCCATTGGCCCAAGGGCCACCCCCACCCTGAAAGATTTATACAATGAAAACTACAGAACCCTAAAGAGAGAAATAGGAGAAGATCTTAGAAGATGGAAAAATATACCCTGTTCATGGATAGGCAGAACTAACATCATCAAAATGGCGATATTACCAAAAGTTCTCTATAGGTTTAATGCAATGCCAATCGAAATCCCAACGGCATTTCTTGTAGAAATAGAGAAAGCAATCATGAAATTCATATGGAAAAATAAAAGACCTAGAATAGCAAAAGCAACTCTAAGCAGGAAGTGTGAATCAGGCGGCATAGCGATACCAGATTTCAAACTATACTACAGAGCAATAGTAACAAAAACAGCATGGTATTGGTACCAAAACAGGTGGGTAGACCAATGGTACAGAATAGAGGACACAGAGACTAATCCACAAAGTTACAACTATCTTATATTTGATAAAGGAGCTAAAAGCATGCAATGGAGGAAGGATAGCATCTTCAACAAATTGTGCTGGGAAAACTGGAAATCCATATGCAACAAAATGAAACTGAATCCCCTTCTCTTGCCATGCACAAAAGTTAACTCAAAATGGATCAAGGAGCTTGATGTCAAATCAGAGACTCTGCGTCTGATAGAAGAAAAAGTTGGCTCCGATCTACATATGGTGGGGTCGGGCTCCAAATTCCTTAATAAGACACCCATAGCACAAGAGTTAATAACAAGAATCAACAAATGGGACTTACTTAAACTAAAAAAGTTTTTTCTCAGCAAGAAAAACAATAAGAGAGGTAAATAGGGAGCCTATATCATGGGAACAAATTTTTACTCCTCACACTTCAGGTGGTGTATTTTTCAATTGTATCATTTTACTTTTGAATTTAAGTGCCATCTAGTGGCAATGGATAGTGTTCCCTACCCTACATAGAAGGTCATAGATGATTTGTATTTTCTTTCTTGTGAAGTTATAATATTGTAGATCAGAGAATTCCCAAGTGATTTAGACCTAACTCTGCCTATTCCGTTCTCTAATTTTATCAGTGGAATATGAAATAGTATAATTGCAAAAGGCAATACACTAAACAGTTATATTTAGTAGGAGCATTTAAGGGCATCTAGGGATTGGGAATGTAGTTCAGTGGTAAAGCACTTGCCAGGTACAAAGCCATGGACTGGATTCCCAACACTAAAAAATAAATTAAAATTTTGCAAAGGAAAAAGAAAAAAAGGGGCAATTAAAATTGGAAGCATGGAATTTTATTTATTTAATATTAATTTACTTATTGGAGAGGGTTACTGGGGATGGAACTCAGGGGCACTCAACCACTGAGCCACATCCCCAGCCCTATTTTGTATTTTATTTAGAGACAGGGTCTCACTGAATTGCTTAGCACCTCACTTTTACTGAGGTTGGCTTTGAACTTGCCATTCTCCTGCCTCTGCCTCCCAAGCCGCTGGGATTACAGGTGTGTGCCACCACGCCCAACTACTTTATATTTAAAATTGAATTCCCAGAATTTACCAGTATATTACGTGAAGTGATTACTCATACTCTTATTACTCCAAGAAAAGAAAAAGAAATTATAGGATAAAAAATTAAAATTATCTTCATTACTGGAAAAGATTATCATCTGTAAAAACACAGTATTAGAAATGGGAATAAAATAACATCACTGTACACAAAGTAAAATAATTAGAACTAGATTTCTACTTAGGAACTAGAATATATATGTTTTTTAAAAATAGGACACATGCAAAATAGTGACATAAAACTATTTAGTATCTAAAGTTAACTGAGAAAGTACAAAAGCTACATTGAAAAAATGTAAAAATAATAAAGAATATAGGGCATATTTTAAATAAAAGTCATTTCATGCTTTTTTATGGAGAGACATAAAATTATAAATTCTTCATAAATAAATAGAAATTTCAATTGCATTTTAAGGCAATTGACAAGTAGATTAAAGGTCACGTAAGAAGAATTTAACCTTAAAAATGGGAAAGATTAGTCTCTATGCAGTATGACACTCTATAGGAAATCTTTGTGGTAGTAGAGAGGCTCTATTAAGCAATATTCTAAGATCATTAAAGCAAGGCTGATTAAAAAATGTCTGTTAAATGAAGAAAAGATAACAATTGATAAATAGACAACAGACTAGAAGATATTTGTGATTCTGAAGCTGACGGGGTATTAAAATATAGTATATGCAAGGAACATCTGCTAATTAACCACTTAAAGATGCAATTATAATTTTAAAATGGGGAAAAGGAGTTTGTTACAGTAGTATATACACCTGTAATCCAGTTACTTGGGAGGCAGAGTAAGGAGGATTGCAAGTTGAAGTCCAACCTGGGAATTTAGTAAGACACTGTCATAATAATAATAATAATAATAATAATAATAATAATAATAATACAAAGTGTTGAAGGTATAGTTCAGTAGTAGAGTAGTAGAGTGCCCCTGGGTTCAAAGAAATAATAAATTAAAAAATTTAAAATGGGGAAAAAATAACAATTTATACCAGAAAGAAAATGAGAAAGCTAACAGACATACAAAGAATTGTTCAGTATCATTATTGACTAGAGAAAGGCTAAATTTGATAATACTATAATTTTTGTATTTCTTTTACTACTTAGTCTGGCAAAAGCTAGAAAACTGAATATTGGCAAGTGTTTGTAGAAGATTCCAGAATGTTTATGCACTGCAGGTGAAATAAAATAAAGTGCACTCATTCTAGAGAGACCAGTTAAGTATGTGTTTCCTAGGATCAGAAAATCATGCTCCCAAATGTAGATTGCCAAGAAATTCTTGCACAGCTCCAAAAAAAGGGACATGTGCACCATCATTCATGGTGGTGACAGAGGTTTGTTTGCTTATGAGGTAATAAGATCTTGGCTAGAAGAAGCCATAGGAATGGGTTCATGTGGTTATATTTTTTTTGGGGGGGGGGGAATGAGTTATAAAAGTAAGCTATTTTAACCATTACCCTAATTTCCCTACTGAAAATGAGTATAGAAATAACCATGGGCATATCTGGTTTGTAACCAGAGAATCTGAGTTGAATACACATGAAATACACATGAAACTTGAGTTCAGTGGACTCATTTATGTTGCTTGCAGTCAGATCTATATAAACTTATTATGGTCTCACATATATATGTATGTATATGGTCTCACATATATATGTATATACATATATATGTCAGATCATAATAAGTTTATATACATATATATAAATAATCTATATAAACATTATTATTTATATATAAACTTATTATATTAATAATAATACAAGTTTATATATATAAACTTATTATGGTCTCATATATATAAACTTATATGGTCCTATTATATATATATATATATAGAGAGAGAGAGAGAGAGAGAATAAAAATATATAATATGCACTATGTGCTGCTCTTTTCTTTAACTTTGCCACAGCGGGCAGGGGGAACTGCCTCTTCACTATCTAAAACTGAGTAATTAGGTATTGTCAATACTGACATATGGGGCTGGGGATGTGGCTCAAGCGGTAGCGCGCTCGCCTGGTATGCGTGCGGCCCAGGTTCGATCCTGAGCACCACATACAAACAAAGATGTTGTGTCTGCCAAAAACTAAAAAGAAATAAAAAAAAAAAATACTGACATATGTTTTTATCTTCATTGTATTTCATACATGGGCTATTTTAAACACACATACTGACTTGAAATTTTCCTTGTGTTCTCTGACTACATAAAACTAAAGCTACACAAAATAGATACAATGAAAATCTAAATTATATTTTCAAAAAAACATTAAGAAACTTAAATACAAACAAGGTTTAAGATATTTGTCTAGAGTGGAGAACAGTGGCACATGCCTGCAATCCCAGCAACTCAGGAGGCTGAGGCAGGAGGATCTTGAGTTCAAACCCAGTCTTAGCAACTTAGAAAGGCCCTAAGCAACTCAGAGAGATCCTGTCTCTAATAAAATATAAACATGGACAGGGGATGTGGTTCAGTGATTAAGTGTCCCTGGGTTCAATCCCTGGTACAAAAAACAAACAAACAAAAAAAGACACCAGTTTGTCTATAAGTATATTGAAGCTCAAATATAAAATGTCAGGTTAACTGAAATTTGGAAATATGAAAAGAATATTTTATATAGTACTTTCTGTGCCATTTTAACTTTTTTATTAAACTAGCCAGAGAAAAATAGGGTGATATGAAACAAAAGTTATAAATAAAAGCAACTAAGTCTATAGAAATCATACTAACAATGAACAGAGAAATATATAACATGTTTCGTCAAACAGAAGCATAAGTGAGGACGGTATTTCACTAAGAAGAGGGGAAGTATTGTATAAGTTCCTGGATTACTTAATAAGCTTATTGAAGAAGAATAAATCACATGAATATGTTGGGAGAGAAAAAGATTTAAAACTTTGATGAAGTATCTCCCTCCCCCCCAAAAAACTGAATGAAAGGTTGAAATTTATTGTTATTTGCCATGAAATACTCACATCCAGATGACACAGAAATGATCCTACATCACTACAAGATACTGAGGACAAAGTGGTTAAGGAGTGTTATTAACTCACGAGTACTTAAGTTTGGCCTCTGAATGAAGACACTGTACATGAAAGGAACTTGCTCTGGGTTTTCCCCAATTTAACAGTAATACTAAAAATTTTTAAAGCATTACCAAATAGGAAGCTAGGAAACTTAAAGGAATCTGCTCTACGGTCAGGGATAGACATGCACACACTACAGTTAATCACGCTAAATACTGAACTGTCTCTATTCCCTCCACCAATAAATTGTTGTCCTGGGAGGAGATAATCAATCAAAGATAATAAAGACAAAAATGGGAATATTCTTGGGGATTAAAGAAATACATCAGGGAGTAATTAATACAATTTGGAAATTTGTGGTATTGGTTAGTGTTTTATTTTAAATGGGAAAATCATTTAATTTATGTTCTCATGTTTAATAAATATTCCATTTTGTCTCTAATTGTGCTAGTGTTTTATGTCTAATTTGTATTTTTCATGTATCTCCATTATGTAAACTACAGACCCATGAACCTAGATGTGTCTTGGGTTATAGATGGTAGCCAGGTTTTCCCACTGAATTCAGATAGGTAAAATGTCTGATGATGTATATTAGAGCATAATGAAGTGGTTAGAAATACAGATTGTATGAACTTATAGCAATATGGATACTATACGTAGATAAAACTATAGTGAGAGGAAAAAGAAAAAAGAAAGAGATGCAGAATGAAAATGTTATATAAATTAGAGACACGAATCTGAGAAAGTACTCAATTTTCAAGAAAACAAAGGATATACCGCAAGCACATTAGAATGACTGTCTATGAATGGGACTGGGAAGGGCAAAGTGACAGAGAATGCATATTGAAGAATGGTGTTGAAGAAAATATAATGTGGACTTTGCACATTAACAATGCAGCCACGAGCTGCAAGTTTTAACCTTTAAATCTGAGATTAAAAACAATCTGTAGAAGGCAAGAACTTCTGTTGATATTTTCTGCAAATCAGCTAAATTATAATTTAATATTTATAAGGAAGGTTAAGATTTGTGCAATTTTTTAAGTCAGCAGTGTCTGAGATTATAAAAATTCAGAAATAGAATCTAAAGTATTCATGATGATACATTTCAAATTCCATAGAAGGACAAAGCCAAAGATTATTTTCTGTTTGAAAAACTGAAAAGAGTGAGGGCAATCAGACTGGAGATGAACCTGAAGGTGAAAGTCCTGGACCAAAGCAAACACTTATCAGTTTCATGAATGAAGAGTTATAAGAAGGAAGATTTCAAAAGTCACAGCACAGATCAGCTAGTTTCTATTCATCCCTCCTCCCTGATCAAAATCTTTCTACCTAAAGGCAGCTACAGTTCAGCTGCCTTTTCTCAGTGTTCTCATTGTTCCCATATGATGACTGCAATGCAATTGTTTACCTGCCCATATTCCCCAGTAGACTGTGAGTGCCAAGGGACAAGGATCAAGAAAGCCTAGTTTGTATTCAGTCTCCAGCACTTGGCCCTTAGCAGTCACTTTAAAAATATTTGCTCCTCTTGCCTTACACATACAAAAATGGCAACTATTTAAAATGGTGGATATGTTACTTTGTTTCATAGCTACCTTTTTACTATCTATATGTATCCCACAATATCCTGCTTTATACCTTTAATATACATAATAAAAATTCATTTTAAAAAATTTTTGTTGAAGAGGAAATAAAATGGAGCAAATGTTAAAGGAATATCTGTATCATACCAGTGCATACATGTAGCCATTATTTGTATAACCTGCTGAAGTGGGGATCTTTTCTTTTCTCTCTTTCATTCTCTTCCTCTTCTTCTTCCTCCTCCTCTTCCTCCTCTCCTCTCCTTTCTTCTCCTCTCCTTTCTTCCTTCTCCTCCTCCTCCTTTTCCTCCTCCTCCTCCTCCTCCTCCTCCTCCTCCTCCTCCTCCTCCTCCTCCTCCTCCTCCTCCTCCTTCTTTCCTTTTTTTTAATATTGGGGATTGAACCCAGGATGTGCTAGACAAGCACTCTATCACTGAACTACATTCCCAAGCCCTATGTATGTTTTAAATTTTGAGATAAGTTCTCGCTAAGTTACCCAGGCTGGTCTCAACCTTGCCATCCTCCTGCATCAGCTTCCCTAGTGGCTGAGATTACAGGTGTGTGCCACCACGCCTGGCTCGGGCAGGGGTACTGCTCTTAAAATAAAAATTACTTTCATTTTGTTTTAGCAATTTGAACATTAAGAATCTGTAAATATTTAGGTCTTTCTGTGTAATCTTTTATATTTTAATGAAGAAAAATCCTCCAAGTATATTTTTGTTAGTTTTACTAGAAGGCTATTATTATAGTAATTTAAAATACATTCAATAAAACTAACAATAATAAAAATAATTTAACTGATGGCTGGTCTTTTAAAACCATTTCCTAATTATTCTTCAGTTATTAAAAGGGCTTACAAAATAAAGCTATTTCAAAAAAATGAATGTTTATACTATATTATATATTAAGGGAATTCATGAAGAGTATGTTCTACATAGAAAAAATCCATCTACTGTTTTTTAAAAGCTTGAAAGCAATTACTTGAGCAATAAAACCACTCAAATGTTATAGACTGAAATTATTGAAAGTTGAAATAAGTCAAAGAGAAATCTACACAAAATCACCTGTATATTTGTATATATGAATAATGATAAAGCATTCAAGCAAATTACAAACTAGAACCTATGCATTTTATTCTGCTCAGTTTTTAAAATCCATAAAACAATCATTATTGCTTGTTTAGTAATTTTTTCACCTTTGTAGAGTAAAATTTCTTGCATTTTCTCAAATACTTACCCAGCCTAATGTTCTTCATTTCTTGAGGCATTTCCATCTTGTGTTTAAGATCTTTACTTTCTGCCTAAAGAATTTGCTTTAGTGTCTATTTTAGCACAATAATGACTTATTTTTGAAAAGTTTATTTTAATTAAATCCTGTTATGGTTTAGATGTGGTATCCCCCAAAAGCTAACATAATCAGTTAATTAATCCTTGATGGAATTACTGGAATGGTAACTGGAGGCAGGTCGGGGGAGTGGCTGAAGGAAGTGGTTCACTGGGGGTGTGGCAATAGGGTGTATATTTTGTATGTGGAAAGTGGATTCTCTATCTGCTGCTTGAACATCATATGAGCTGCTTCTTTCTGCCACATTTTTCCACCATGATGCCCTTCCTCACCTTGAGCCCCAAGGGATGGAGCCTGTTGACTCTGGACTGAGATCTCTGAAACTGTGAGCCCCAAAATAAGCTTTTCCTCTTCTAAGGTTGTGCTGTAGGGTCATTTAGTCACAACAGTGAAAAAAGCTGACTAAAACAAATCCCATATTCATCTTTTTAACTTTGGTAAAGTATAATATACAGATAGAAAAATGCATATTTCCTAAACATGCAGACCAATGAATTTTTCACAAATGAAACAAACCATGTAACCAGTACTGGGCTAACAGAATTCCCTCATTCTAGAATATGCTCATACCCTCTGCTATTCTGGATTGTCAGTGACCACAAAGACTACAAAAATCAAATGATAAGTCTACTTTGCTACAAGCACAATTACAAGCTAAGAATATTCTTCCTAGTAATAAAAAAATCTAATAATTGGTTAAGTAAATGTATTAAGTTAATGTATTTATGGACTGTAGTTAAATGGTGACTATTGCATTTTGGATCTGGATTGTCCTGCAAAGACTCCTGTGTTGAAGGCTTGATCTTCAATGCATTGTTATTCAGAGTGAGGCTTTGGGAAAGTGATTGGATCATAAGGGCTCTTACCATCATTAACTAGTGAATTAATCCATTGATGAGTTCCTAGTTGAATGGACTATTGGTAGGTGATGAAAGCTGTAGGAAATTGGGCCTACTAAGCAAAAGTATGTCATGGGAGCCTGCGCTGGAAGGGTTTATCTTGTCCCTCTTCCTCACTGTTTCCTTGCTGGCCCAAGGTAAGCAGCTTTACTCTATCACATGCTTCTTGCCTTGATGTTCTGTTTTGCCAAAGACCCAAAATGATGAGTCCAAGTGCCCATGGACTGGAACCTCTGAAATCATGAGCCAAAATAAATATTCCCTCCTTTAAGTTGATTTTCTAAGGTATTCTTATTACAGTGATGAAAAGCTGCCAAACTAACACAGTGATATGGATTAGGGTTCCTAACACTCTTGTCAGGGATTGCTCCTTACAGTACTGATGAAGGATGACTAGAGATCATTGAGGCCAAGGGAAATGGAAAGAATTACCCTGACTGACACTAGCTGTCTAGTGACATGGACTGGATAAATCCTCCGTGAAGACAGGCAGTTATTTTGTATATAGCATTATACTGTATTTGGTTGTTCACTTCTGATGAAATTATAAGAAGTTATATAAAAGATAAAAGCAGATTGAGGTATTATATTGGGGAAATGAATAATTCGTATATAGATTCATAAGAACCAGTTTAATTCATCTCCTTACTCCATCCTCACATGTGGAAATTTTCATTAATTTTTATATTTCAAATAACAAAACAAGTAATATAGTCATTATCTATATCATTAAGTTCAATGAATTGTGACCATTAGTTTTACAGATTCTAGACTAGACAAAGTATAAGATAAAACATTAGAGATAAAACAATTGTTAATATGAAAAGGTATATCATTTCAGCACTCTTGAGTAAACTTGAGTATATAATAGGATCTGCCAAGATTACAGCTGCCTCCCTCTATGGAGTAGATGGAAAATACCAAGGCAGAAAATTTCAATATTGGTGAGTGGTTTTCCCAGACCCTTCACTGCATATTAAATGCAATGTTAAGCAGTATTTGGACATAACCCATACTGCTTCCAGTCTTCAGCCTGAAATTAAGAATCTTCAGTGATTTGAATGGTCTCAGTCTCTAAATTCAGTTTGGATACCATTTGTGTAAGGTACAGGATTTCCAAGCAGTAGTGATTCAAGTATGAGTTTTTTGTTTGTGTTGGCATGACTGTTCAGCCACTAAATCTCTGTTTCAGAGACACATGTGGTAACTGTTAGAGAAAAATGATCAAGATGCTTAGTCTAAAATGCTTCCATTAAAAAGAAAAGCATTGAGTGGCAATGCCAGGACCTTAGGTCTTACTTGGCAATTTCTCAAAGGAGCTCTCAAAAGTAAGATGAGCATTATTTCTAAGCTTTCCCAGAACAGTCTCACCTTATGCCTGCTGTCTTTAAAGTCTTATGTAATGAACATTTACTCTTGACAAAACAAACAAACAAACAAAAAATCCTGATTTGGAGCATCAATACTTTGGTTATCCTGCCAAAGATGAAATAAATTTCATAAGTATAATCCTGACAGCCAAGGTAGAGTAGTCTATGTCCTTCCTCCAAAGATGTTGTAGTGCCTTCCTCTCTCCACCAAAGGGTCATAATTAAGCTTCTCCAAAGACCCTCACCATAATTGTTCTTATCAATGGGATATCAGCCAAGAGTTCTGCAGAGATCTCAATGTGGTTTAAAGCTTCCTATTGTCTATAAGGGCCAAGTTTATCTGTCTTGTCAAAACTAAGTTTGCCATAAGCTTGATGCTGTACAGAAATTACCATCTGTTTTACTGGTAAAAACTTATGAAAACCTTACTGCAATCAAAGAAAATGGCTCAAAAAGTACTTGATGTAAACTCCCACAAAAATTATAAACTCCCTCCCACTGAGTATAAAGTTCAAAGAAACTCCAACCTCAGGGTCCAGAGATATTTTAGGCATTAGTCCCCTCTGGACCACTGAAGCTAAAATAAACCAGCTTCCTGCAATTCCTTCAGTGTCCAGCCTCATCTGTCCTACATCAATGTGATCAGTTCTCAGATTAGTAAAATGGGAACAGTAGAGACATACTTTAATTACAGTTAGAGAGCAGATAGGACTAGACTCAAACCTCATCTACTTTACTAATTTTTCCTTGTATTCTCCATATTCAATCCTATAGCATGTTTTATACTCTTATCATAACTCTAGAGCTGTTCGGTGACTAAACTATTGTTATTGAATGTTCCAATTATATCTTGCTTGTTATTGACATGTAGGATTTTTATAAACTTGACATTCTGCTCACATAGTGAGGCTCAGTATGCAAGTCCTTTGGTTCCAGTACGTGTAGAAGAACATCCAGGTCCCATCTGAAAATTTTTCAGTTCTCATGGAAGAGAACTTACATCCTAAGAGTTTGTACTGTAAGGAAACATCACCTCTTCATTTTCCTTGACGATGTCTTTCTTTTTTTTTTATTAAATTTAGATCCTATGAGTAGAGAGAGTATGAAGGGGATAACACTGAACATAGGAGAAGATTTTTTAAAAGTTTTGGTAACAACAGGGTCTTTTATGGTTATGTTAGTCTGTTTCCATCAGTACAATCAAAATGCCTGATAAGAATGACTGAGAGGAGCAAAACTTTACTTGACCCCATGGTTTTAGAGGTTCAGTACATGGTGGGTCAATTCCATCGCTCTGGGATTAAGGTGAGACAGAGCATGATGGCAGAAGGGTATGGTAGAGGAAACTGCCCAGTTCATGAAGGCCAACAAGCAGAGAGTGAAAGCAAGGATCCAGGGACAAAATATATTCCCCAAGATCACACACCCTCTGACCTACTTCTCCAACCACACTCAACCTGCCTACAGTTACTGCCCAGTAATTCATTCCAAATATTAATCTATTAATCGTTGGATTAATCAATCCAATGATTAGGTTTCAGCTATCATATCTAATCATTTCACCTCTAAATATTCTTGCATTGTCTAATACATAAGCTTTGGAGAGGACACCTAATATCCAAACAATAATATTATTTAAAAGTCATGATTAAGCTCAGTGTGATGGTGTACACCTGTAATGCCAGCAGCTTGAGAGACAGAGGCAAGAGGATCATGAAGCCAGCCTCAGAAATTTAGCAAGGTCCTAAGAAACTTAGTGAGACCCTGTCTCAAAACAAAATGTAAAAAAAGAGCTGGGCATATGGCTCAGTGGTTAAGTACCACCCAAGTCCCATGTGCACAGTGGGAATGGGTTCCTTTTGGTAGAATGGGCTGAGAAATAAAAGCTAGGAAAAATAGAAGAGTGAAAACACCACAGAACACAGAAGGTAGTTTCAAAGTGGGGACAGGATAGACAAACTGACCATATGGATCGAGCTTCTTAACACAAAGTTTATTTATTTATATAGGGAGACATCAAAGAAATTCTATAGACTATTCTTCTCCAAAATAGGATAAAGGTGGAGGCAGGTAGGCTGCTCAGTTCCTAATGGTTATGCCCATCTCTGGTGCTACTATGATGGACTTTTCTAGCACAGCAGAGGGGAAGTTCACATGTATTGGGTGTTCTGTCACCACGGGAGAGGCACAGGATGTTCCTAATGCCAGACCTATTCTCTCCCTGGCTTCCATGCCCAGAGAAGTTCCCATGTATTTCACAGATGGCTTCCAACAGTTAAGCATCCCTGAGTTCGATCCCTGGTACCAAAAATAAAAAAATAAAAATAAAAGTCATGGTTAAGTATATCCTTGATAATCAGGATGAAACTGTCTTGTCTTGTTCTGATGATGATAGCAGGTGTTTGGATGTCATTAAAATGACAATTTCATCTTTCATTGACATCTTTCATTGCTGTGTTACCCCATAATTCCCATCATAACAAACAAACCAGAAGAGAGCCTTTTATAACCTAAACAGTATCCTTAAGATGGATATATAATAAAACTATCACTTGGAAACTTAAAAACATATTTAGTAGTCTTAACGGTATCATGTAAATGAAACTGTCCATATTCTAAAAGAAAAGATGCACAGAATGCCTTATATTGTATTTTTTAGTCTACTGAGTCATAATAGCTCTCAAATATAATGAGGACTCAGACATTGTGACTCCAGTTTAGTTCTAGGTTTATAAACTGTAACCTTATTCCTGACCCAGGCAACTGCACTTATAGAAAATTATGCTCCCAGGCATAATGACTTGAAGAAACTGATCAGCATTTTTCTAATGACCTCTTGTTGATCAAAACAATGATATTTTATACTGTATAAATATAAATGTGTGCATATTAATTACAACCCATTTTAATTAAAAGTAGTTCAAATTTGTAAATATATTGTCACTTAGGTATATTTTAGATAAAGATAATATATTTACTTGATAAATTCATAAGAATTCTTAACTTCATGTAATGTTACTGAAATTCTACCTCTGTGAATTTTTCTTTAAACTTTTATATCTTTTATTTGAATTTTGGCAGATATTCAAGATAGATTATTGGACCAATGTTTTTAAAAAAAATATTTATTTTTTAGTTGTAGTTGGACACAATACTTTATTTCACTTATTCATTTTTATGTGGTGCTGAGGATCAAACCCAGAGCCTTGCACGTGTAAGGTGAGCACTCTACCACTGAGCCATAACCCCAACCGCTATTGGACTAATTTTAATTAAAATTTTTTTGAGACAGTTTCTCAATAAGTGGCAAGCTGGCCTTGCATTTACAATCCTCCTGCCTTAGCCTCCCAAGTAGCTGGGATTATAGGTATGTGCTACCACACCCAACCCCAATTTTAATTTTTTATGATTAGAATTTAAGTTACTACAGAGAGGAGTCTCAGTGATGTCATGCAAAACAGTCTGAGATTATTATACAATTGTGAGTTGATAACTTTCCTTATCCTTAAGAAAATATCATATCTTAGTACCTCTAGTCATAGTTAAAAGAAATAAGAACTTCAAACATGACTTGCTTTCTAAAAGCAATGTTGAAAGCTATAAAATAAAATGTTTCAGATATTTTTAAAATAATTACTCCATTCAGAATCAGATTTTCATATATAATACAAAGTATGCTGATAAGAGGCATTACAAAAGCACACTCAAACTGCAAATTCACTTGAAAAAAATATGCACATACCCTATTAGCAGTACAGTAGAGTTGTGACTCTGATGTTAAGACGTCCTTTGGAAACTGCAGTACAGTTCCAAGGTGAGGCACCTACTATGCGGCAAAGGAGGTAATTGAGGCCACTAAGGCTTTTTCTAGCCTTTGATGATGGGCACAGTTCACATTCCTCCCCTTCATTTAGGAAGAACTGGCATTGGGTTCACTTCTGTGATTTCAGGGAGATTCACAATGTGTACTGTAAACCTCTAGGGGAATCCACTCCCTCCTCACACTCTGGACTCCAAGAATACCCTTTCCAGAACAATATGTTCAGAGCCATACCAGGCACCAGAGTCCTTGAAACTCTCAAGAGACTTGTGATGTTTCTCTGCTTGAAGGAAAAGATCATTCCTGTCCTTTGCTCAAAGACTCTGTTAATATTACTTAAATGCTTCTCAGAAGATGAACCAAGTGTTGGAATTCATTTCCTTTCAAGTCTGTTCATAAATATTGATTTAATTAAAAATAAAAGAGTCTAAAGTCTTAATGATCTTTTCTGAACTACATAACTTTGTCTGTTAAAAAAAAATATTTCACAGATCTTCACATGTAGTTCAAAACAACAAAGGTAAAATAATGTGAATTTACTTGAATAGTGGAAGTGTAGCAGCAAGCTAAGATGAGCAATCAACATTCATTTTAGGGATATTTTTGTAGTGCCTAACATTCCATGTTGAAAGGACCTGGAAGGCCAGGCATGGTGATGCATAGCTGTAATCCCAGAAGCTAGGGAGACTGAGGCAGGAAGATCGAAAGTTCAAACCAGCCTCAGCAAAAGCCAGGCACTAAGCAACTCTAAATAAAATACAAATAGTGCTGGAGATGTGGTTCAGTGGTTAAATGGCCTCGAGTTCAATCCCTGGTACCAAAAAAAAAAAAAAGTAAATGCAACTATTCTAAGTGCTTCCACTATTTTAGACTTAGGAATTGTGTAATTGGGACATCCAAGTGATACCAATCTAGAGAGATGAGAGACTCTCTGTAGAGAAGGGAACCCACAGAGCTGGTGCCCAAGGGAGTGGGGGTGTCTTGCTCCTTTATAAATCTTAAGTTTCCTTTCTTCTCATGCCTACATGACCAAAAGACAGGAAGAGAGCCATCCAGGGGTTTATTGCTTGTGTTAGAAAGTGGGATCCTTTCCCAACCCTGGAGGCTGTTAGCAACAGGTTGATGGGGAAGTGCTATTTACCCATTTTCTTTTCTTTGATAATCAGCTACCTGTCCTTTGCCTGGTCTCACAAGGTCACAGAGCTAATAAGTGGCAAGCCCATGATGCAAACCCCACATTTCCTGGATCAAGAACCTGCTCTTAAATTACTGTTCTAAACTACATCTCTGTTTACTATTATAGATGTGGGATGTTTCAGGTTTAAAAGACTGATAATATATTACTTTAAATTAAAATATGTTCAAGTTGAATGTGATTAATCAATTTTAATTATGGAGGCAAAATTAAATTGAAGTTCAAAAATCAGATTTTTAACATAAATGCTTGAAAAAGCTAAACATATCTCCTGATTGATCAGTTTATAGCTGCACTAGTTCTCTCTTTTCCTTGCTTGTTGCTTAGCAACGGATTGTGTGTGGTTGCACTGGAGCTGACAGGATAAGGGATGAGTGAGTATGGGGGAAACTCAGAGGACAGGCATTGCATGCCTCAAATGAACAGGGAAAGAGTAAGGAACATAGAGTTGGAATCACATGAGTAGTATGAGTAATGTTTAAAGTATAGTCACAATTAAAAATTTTACACATTGAAGAGTTTGGTTTTCTTTTTCACTGTCTTGTGATTATATCTATACATGTGCTAGAGACCAAAAATGTTCTTGTCACTTTTTCATCCTCTTTTTCTTCTATCATTCTCTCATTTTTCTGTTTGGTTATCTGTAATCTTCCTATTCACCTTCCAGCTCTTTTTAAAATTTGTCCTTACATCTTATTCCAACTTTTCTTTTTTTACCAGGCCTTAATATAGATTCAGAGTTCAAAATATGTCAGTTTTATTGAAATGAGCTGCTTACCCTTTCTACTTTTGCATATGACATAATGCGCATATTCAGAAGCTGGCTACAAAGAATTGGTAGCAGATGATAGGTGTTTGATATGTTTAAAACTATGCACTTGTCAGACCTCAGCCACAGGTAGCACCTCATGAAGTGTTCAGTTTTCATCTGAGAAAGAAGATACATTTTTTACCTTGTGTGACATTGGTCCCTAAAAGAGAGACAATAATAAAATAAATAGCAATCTGTCTCCAATTTACCTCAAACAGATGAAAATAATGGATCTAATTATGTGATGTTTGAGATCCATAGGAGCAATCAATATTTTGCATACCCAGTGAAAGTAACATGTCAGTTTCTACATAAGCATCTGTTTATTAGTTCTTTGTCTCAAGGGAGGTACAAATATGCAGATTGGCATATTTGCAAAATGATAAATGGATACAATTTGATCACACTATAATTATACAAAGGTACAATCCTTTATACCTTATTTTAATTTGTTGTAATTATCATTTTTATAAAATTAAGAAATGCACATTGTATTAAATTCAAACAGGTTTCACTTCATCCCTCTGGCCAATCTTTAGGGAAGAATCACTCACCCTCTCCTTTTTTTTTTTCAGTTTTTCTGATATTTTCCATCATATCTCTAAGTAATACACTGTGTCTCATTTTCATTTCATCAGCTTTGATATTTTCTAACTTCCTAATTTGAAAAATCAGGACTTTTATTTACTCAATACTTTTATTTTTTTATTCTGTTCTAAAATTTCCATCATTTTTGTTTTATTTCTATTAAATCTATTGGTTGGACTTATACATTTAAGTAGCACTTATATGACTCTATTTTCCATTGCCTCAACTTTGGCTAGAACACACTGATTCCCTTCAATGTAAATAAGGATATCAGCTCTCCTACATTTCTTGCCCCTCTCCTCTCCCTTTTACCTCTCAATTTATGCCAGCTAGCTCATGACTTTTATATAAAAAATAGCATTTTCAATACATAACACACATATCCTGTTCAATACAAATATAGTTACACTTGTATTTTGTGTATTGTTATATTTTGGATGTGTGGTGACCCCCAAAGCTCATGGGTGAGACAACACAAGAGGGTTTAGAGGGGAAAACATTGGGCTGTGAAAGCCTTAACCCAATCAGTGAATTAATCCCATGATGGGATTAACTGAGTGGTAACTCAAGGCAGATGGAGTATGGCTAGAAAGGGTGGGAATTGGGGGCATGGCTTTGGGGTCTATATTTGTATCTTGCAAGTAGATACTGTTTTTCTGTTTTCTGATCATCATGTGAGCTGCTTCCCTCTGCCATATTCTGCCTTTGTGATATTCAGTCTCACCTTAATCCCCAAGGAATGTAGTCTGCTGTCTGTGGATTGAGACCTCTGAAACCATGAGCCCCCAAATAAACTTTTTTTCTTCCCTTACAATAATTCTGCTCAGATTTTTCAGTCACAGCACTGAAAAAGCTGGAAAATACATATATACTTTGGTAATTGGCATAAACGGATAAATTTGATCATACTATAATTATACAAATATCTTTCATTTTAAAGCAAGTATTATAGTTTAACACAAAGAGGGAAATTAAATTCTACTACTTGAAGACCATGTCAAGCTGAAGTGGACCCTTTGTTCTCTAATTCCACCAGTTTATCAAACAAATGTGACATTTTGACTTGTTTCCTATTTAGATAATTGTTATACTGCACAGCTATTAGTACTTTTTGAAGAAACAAATTCCCTTTCCTTTTATTCACACTACATTCTGAATAGTCTAATTTAAAATGTTTCTTATATTTTATGTGCTTATAGAAGTATATTTTAAAATCCAAAGTAACTTAAAACATGAAAAGGAAATAAATTTTGAATCTCTTTATACATAAAATATGTTTTGTTTGATGTCATGCTTGATAGTAGGCAGTTAGAAAATAAAATTTGATTCAAAATATTCTCTTTTAGTCTGTTAACAATCATTGGTTTTGTTCTAGCATCATATTTGCCGGAGCAATTTTCATGGCAATCTGATTCTCATTCCTTTGTAGTTACCTTCTTCTTTCTGGAAGCTTTCCAAATCATGTTTAATTCTAAATTTTTACAAGAATTGGCCTTACAAATTAATCTTTTTTCATTTTTTTGGCCTGAAGATTCTTGATTAATTTTCTATTATTATGTCTCTTATTATTTCCCATCTTCCATTTTTTTGTTCCTTTGGGAATTCAGATGAGACTGATATTGGGTTCTCTGGATTATTCTTTACCTGCTGAGTTTTATTTTAAGTTTTACTTTGCCCGTTTTCTCTACTTATGGGATATTCTTCTTTGGCACACTTCGAAATCATAGAACTTCGTTTTTACACATGTACAAACCCACACCACTAGAAATGTAGCTGCAATGTGGACTTCTATTTTTTATTCCATGAAATACTTTTAATTACCAGGATTGTGCTGTTGTTATTGTTGATTGCCTATTGATTTCTATAATGGATTTTCTATCCTCTCAAATATCTCTAGGAATACTAACTTTAACATTTAATATTCCCCAATATTTGCTAACTTTTTATTTGCTCTAGAGTTAAGCATTTGGTCCACTGATCTTGGTTTTTCAGTTTTATGTTTGGTAGTCCTTCTTACCAATTCATTTTTATAATGTATTAATATTAATGTTTAAAAGAATAGATTGCTATTGGCCAGTATTCTGTCTGCCTTTATATAGGTTTATTCCCAAACAATTTCTCCCTTGAAAGAGGGCAATGACTGCAAACTCTGTCCGTGTCTGGTGTGTTGATAAGCAGGCTGGTTACAGTTTTAGGATGTATGGGCAAGGAGTAGGCAAAAAGAGTCTACCTTTCACTGAACTTTGCTTTTAGGGGAGATAGCAATAGACACCCGAGGAGTCCTAGCTCAGCTAATTCTTAGATAAAATTTTTAGTATACTTTGGGGTAAATCACACTGCTTTGTATTTAAATATAGTGGGGGGTTCAGAAACATTGTTGAATAAACATCCTTGGATTAACTTGTTTTCTGATTTCCTTTGTTCCTGTGCCAGCTCTCATTTCTCTGTTCTAATCTCTCTCCCGACAAGTGTTGTAGGCTGTGGCTTCTGCCTTGATCTCCTCATTAGCATAACCTCATCTGCTCTCTTTTCTTCAGATTTGTATAACTATTTAGTGTCTTTCTTTGATTTTCAATGATATCATGAAATTCCTTACCATAAGTCACTTTTATCACTTTGCCTTGAGGATATGGAAGATGGGGACGATAAACACATGGACTCAGACCATTGTCACGAACTAGATACCTATCATGAACTGGATGCCTTTGACTAGAAAGATAGAAGAAAATCTGTAGATAACGGGTGGATGATTATTAAATAGACAAACAGATACAGAGAAAATCACATGCAAACATACCAGCTATATAATAAGAAAAAAGTCCATAATAAATATTTTGATAAATATTTTAACCGCAGGAAGTCCTATATATCAGGATAACACATTCACTTTTTATTTTCAGTAGTTGCCTAAGTATCACTAATATGAGATTAAAGGTGAGTGGGTAAAACAATCATGAAAACACAAAGTAGACTCTTGGTGGACAAAATTGTGACCTTGTTCTAACAAAAATATGATCATAGTAAAATGAACATGTACTGGAAATATGGTAATTTTTTTTTCAAAAATCTAATTTAAACATGATAAGAATAAATACTGATTGACTTTGTTAAATTAAAAGTAATCATCATAAATCCTGGAAGACACTTGAGGTTATTGCTTTGGATAAATTCTTTGAAGGAAAATTGTTTAGCAAAGAAAATAAATCAACATATTTAAGACTTTCAGTAGATATTTCAAAATTACCTTCAAAACAGTAGTACACACTATGTGTTCTTAGGCAAAAGCCAGTGCTTTTCCCCCACAGCCTCTCTAATATGGCCATCAATTTTAAAATCTTTGTTCATTTAATAAGCTAAATTTGTTTTCCCATGTTTATTTTAGTTTTTGTTTCTTTGATTACCTGTGAAGTTTGACACGGTTTCAGTGTTTTTTAATGATTTGTATTTTTATAATTATTCATGTTCTTGCTAGCTTTAACATTGAAATCTCTTTTTACAAATTAAATAAAAAGATTTCCCTCTATTATTTGCATTGTATTTTCTTACTGTTATGTAGATGCCTTCCATTAAAAAAAAAAAATCATTGTGATGAAAATCTAGCATTCCTTTTCTCTAAAGATTGTGTCTTTGGTAATATTTTAAAGGGTGTCTCTACTTTTACACTATGTTAGTGTTCATCTTCAATTTTACTATAATTTTTGAGCTTCATTTGCCCCCTTAAATATGTACTCTACCTAGAAATCTCAAATCTTAAACTGGATGCATGACTGCAAAATACCTGTGGGCTGTTTAGTCATCCAACCGACTAAGGAAGGAGAACAAAAGCTTTAGTCGTGGGTAGGTTATTCTTCATCATTGACCTCTTCTCTGGGTGCATTGGAATTGCACACGATTACATTTTTAGTTATGTGGTCCATGAGAACCCTGTCACCCAGACTTGTTGTACTATTGTTTCCAATGAAACTCAGATGCCATCTAGAGCTGCTTCTCTTAAAAGCCACTATATTAGTAAAATGGAAATAAGATTCAGGTGTCCGAATAGATGCTGCTACTGATGCTTCTGCTGCAGGAATCTGATCAATGTCTCCTCCACTTACCTTTTAGCCATGATGTTAGTAGATATTTCATCTCTTCCTTCATTTTTCCATGTCCCAATCCACTGTCTATGTGTGCTTAGCTATTCATGAGCTGTGTTCTGAAGAAATGCATAAGCAGAAAAAGAAAGAGAAAGATGGAGGGAATAAAAGGAGGGAGAAATGAGAACAGGAATATTGGAAGAGTAGAATTGGTGATAGACTATTGATAATATCTATTTACCTAAATTTCTGTCAAATAATTCTTGACCACAGCACGATGGCGAATGCCTGTAATCACAGTGTCATGGGAGGCTGAGGCAGGAGGATCACAAGTTCAAAGATAGTTTCAGCTACAGCAATGTGTTAAGCCACTGAGACCTGTCTCCAAATTAAAAAACAAAAACAAAAATGGGCTGGGGATGTAGCTCAGTGGTTGAGTGCTCCTGAGTTCAATCCTAGTACCCCCAATAATTCTTGAAACAGATGACACTCTCTCACTTGATAGCAGAATATTCAAAAACACCAGTTATTCAAGCCATTTTTTTTTCTCCAAGACCACAGGTCTTTCTTTGCTGAAAGGCTATGGAGGCTAGTGACTTTATCCTCCTCATCTTTGACTTCCAGAACTACTGAGGAATCTCAAAAATGCAAGTGGAAACTGCTCTCCCTGAATTCACTGCCTTACTTCTCAGACTGATCTAGTGTAAATTCAAACAGGTCATTGACCTCTGAAATCAAGCCACCTGATTTTTGATCAAAGTTTTATAAACTGCCAAGCTTGAGCTTTAAGTGGTAGAAACTTTAAGTCCCTGATTAGTCTTAAGCCCAAAGGATTCCCAAGTTTATACTCAGCCCATGGAGATTCCATGGGTGGTTGTATTAGTTTGTCTCTATCTTATTAAACCCCTCCCTCATTTCAGGACAATTTTCAAAAATTTATGAATCAATTTTTAAGTATGTTTTTGTAACAGTTTTATCCAGGTGTAATTGAGGGACGTAACACAAAAATCACCATGTTTAAGTATATGATTCAAGAGTTTTTAGTATATTCACAAAGTTAGTTACCTAATTTTATCACCCCAAAAAGAAACCCCATACCCATTAACACCATCCTATTTAAAATATGCACATCCAAAGACCCTTATTGTTCACTGCATTCTTTTTATTTGGTGAATTGATTGATTTTTTTGGTACTAAGGATCCAACCCAGGGCCTTGTAGAGCACTGATGAGTGCTCTACCTCCGCCACATCCTTTAGCTCTCATTACATTCTTCTTAAAAATTATTTTAAATTTAGTTTCCAACCACATATACATCTCTTCTTATGGGTATTAAAACATAGAAAAAGTAGGGCAAATAATGTTAGTAAAACAATTCAAAACCAGGGGCAAATGAGTAACTACAGAATTAGTTAACTAAGTTATCTAACCAAATTCTATTCTCAGAAGATCAGCCATATTCTACTCTTGTTTTCACAAACTAAATATTATTAGCTGCTTGTACCCATCAAAATAGATGGCTTTATTCTTCTTTGTTCATAACTATAAAATTCAATAATTTTGGGTTCATAAGAAGAGATGTGTATGACCAAACTTTACATTACATCACTTTGGTTTTTTTATTAATTAATTAATTAATTGATTAATTTTTTACATCACTTTTAATATATTCTTTCCTGGGAAAACTTGCTATATGTCTACCTACTGTCAAAGGCTTATAGTTCTCTATTTTTTATAAGTGAATAGGGAAAATGAAATGACTTCAGGAATTTCTATCAGAACTGTATGAAATCTTGTGTTATAACCAAAGGGACTCACCACCTCTAATTACCTATGGTGGTCTTTCCCCTGACATTTGCATATTTCTGTGTCTCTCTTTCTATACCAGAAGAAACAAGATGTCTGTGCTAACAGCATTCTCCTTTACCACACTGAAATCAGAGTTGTCTTTGCTGTATGAATTTGTGAGATCGTTGTCCCTTTTTATAATGGAAATTCCTTGAGGACAACTGTTTTTTCCTTGTTTTCATAGTTCAAAAATATCTGAATAGTAACACACTCAGATAATATATTTGGTAAAAATATTTAATAAAAATAAAGATGGATTAAAGATGGAAATGTGATGATATATACCATGGAATGTCAATTATGTTATAGATCATAAAAACAACAGTTTTCAGAAAAGCAAAAGTTTCTCTATAAATTTTTTAAATCATATGTTCAAAATTTTCTGTCTTATTTTTAAAGAGGTTTACCATCGCTTTTTAAGATACACAGGTTTCTGGTAATAAAGTGGCAACTCTTTCCTAAGATGTTTCTTTATATCTCTGCTAATAGCTACAACCTGCTAATTAATTAATTAATTAATTTCTTCCTTTCTTTTTTTCTGGAGAAATTTTTTTTTTTAATTTCATCCCATGCTGACTATACTTAGAATTGCCATGAAGTTAGAGGAATGAAACACCATTTTGTTTTCTCTAACCATAGTAGTCACAGGAAAAAAAAATAATCCAAATATATTAAATATTGGTTATCAACTTCAAAACCTAATTCTAAGTATTAAGATAGCCTGATACCAATTTTTCCTGCCAAAACATCTGACATAGCAATAGTAGTGACACAAAGCTAAACTCAAGAGTTATTTTTTTAAACTATTTCATCATTTTTCAAGAATGTATGGGGAGAGTTGAAAATATCTTAAAAGTGCATGTACATACACACATATCATCATTTCTACCTATTAGTTTTTAGTGCTGGTCCTCTACAAAGTGGAAGATAGGGCAGGGAGAAGAAGTCAGAATTGTTAGAAATCAGGTGGTTTGAGAAGCCTTCTCTGGTGAACACCCAAACCCTGAGCAGCTTTCCTCAAGTTTCCAGTTTTCAAAGGAAAAAAAACAATTATTTGAGCATGAATTTTTGGCTCCAGGTTACTGCTGATTTAATTACTTTCGCTGAATTAATCAGAATCATCTTTGTTTTGAAAGAATCCCAGTTAAAGGAGGATGCTCTCCCCTTCCAAGAGAAAAACAGTGTGACTAGGTGCCGGGGTTTGGGATTGGGGGTGAACCAGAGTGGGCTGAAATCCTGGGCAAACACAACCAAAAAACAAAAAGCAGAAGACAGAGCGACAACCTGCTGATTTCTTCTTCTGTAAATATGCTTGCTCAGCATCTGTGACAGGAACCCGAGCTGTCTGCAGAATGAGGAAGGGATGAAGTGTACTTGCATGGGAATGTCTTGAAACCTGGAAGTCTGTACTGTGGAAAAGATACTGAGAATGAAGGGTTATGCTCAGCATTTGGTGAAGACTCCATTGGGCCTGCACCTCTGCTGAATAAACCTTGCTCTTCTACCTCTCCAAGTGCTGCTTGTCTCTTTGCAATGCCAGCATTTTCCATATTTTTCTGTATTGTTTGTAACAGTCCATTACTTTTTCAACCCCTTGTTATACTTGTTCTGTGCCCAAATAACTTCAAGGAAAAAGTCACTAATTTGTTCTTATTGGAGTTTATTTTGTTTTACATGGAAATAGGAGAAACCTGGGAAAGAACTATGAGTTTTAACTGGACCCTATTTTTTTGCATCTATACAACCCCTGTGGTTACTACTTCAATTTCCATAATTTTAATATTTAGTACTGAAAAAAGAGTAGAATGTGGCTCCTTTTATCTATCCTCCTTCTATGTGTGACCATATATCACTTAATATGCAACCAGTTTACATGCCAAGAACAGGTTGACATGTGAGAAGCTGGTGTGTACTATTTCTCAAGCAAGGTTACTGCAGAAAAAGAAGACTCACTTTTATTTTGTAGTGGAGGGTTATGAAGTTACATTCACTTATTAAAATAATGAGTCTGGAAGGGGATTGAGAGGAAGTGCTGGGGATGAAGACATAGAACCAAACTGTTCTATGTCCATGTATGAATATCCCAATAATGATAATGCACAAATAAAAATAATGGTAATAGAAGAAAAATCAGTGGATTAAAGAAATGACCCAGAAGGAGGAGAGATATTGGAGAAGAAGATCGAGCAAATTGCTATGTGCATTTGTGAATATGACATGATGAAACCCACCATGATGTATAATTATAATGCTCCAATCAAGAATAAATTTTAAAAAAGAATCTTGCTTTTTTAAAATGAGAACTCTCATTTTCACTCTATTGTATTTGAGACATATAAACATAATTACATATAAAAACTCATTTCTAAATTTTATCTTCTGTAATTTTGGAATTTTTTCTATAGTCATGTAAATTGATCAGGGCAATTGTAGTCTGAATGCATATTATAGTGGCTTTTCATTTTTAATATTGACTACATCACAAAAATTTTCTAATTTTTTTGTCTCTTTGTTCTTCCCATAATATTTTTGTTTACATCTCAGAATAGAAATATAGCCTTCTGATTTTTAGAAGGTATATCTATTTATTGAAAGAAAATATAAGTGTGTAAAATAAAGGAAAAAAAGAGAAACAGAGAGTGTACTTTTGGTTTCGAGGGGTAAGGAGAAAGTGTAGGGTGTCGCTATCGGAACCAATGTGAAAAGACTAAAAGAAGAACATTGAGTTGAATCACACCAAAGATAAGTACAGGTGAAAAGTAAAGGGAATTTAGAAAAAAAAATCTTTGGAAAATTGTTTTCTTTTATTTTACTTTAGAGCTGTGATGCATTTATTTTAGATTTTTAAATAAAGATCATTAGGAGGCATTTTCATGAGTCCTGTACCTTCCCTGGTACATAGTGGTCACTAAGCAATTTGATAGTAAGTCTGTGAGTATCTTACCTATTGTGGTTTGTGTTTTTTTATTTGTTTGTTCTTTTTGTACCAAGGATTGAACCTAAGTGGTTAAGGGGCACTTAACCACTGAGCCTCATCCCCAGCCCTTTCTATGTTTTATTTTGAGACAGGGCCTTGCCAAATTGCTGAGGTTGATTTGAACTTGGGATCCTCCTGCTTCAGCCTCTGGAGTCTCTGGGATTACAGGCATCTGCCTGCCACTGCACCCAGCCTATTGTGATTTTTTTAATTTTTTTTATTTTGCATTTGTTCTAATTAGTTATACGTGACAGTAGAATGCATTTTGACACATAACACATAAATAGAGTATAACTTCTCATTCTTCTGGTTGTACATGATGTAGAGTTATATAGGTAGTGTAATCATATATTCACATAGGGTAAATAATGTCTGATTCATTCTAGTATCGTTCTTACCCTCATATTCCCTCTCTTCCTTCACTCCCGTCTGTCTAATCCAAAGTACCTGTATTCTTCCCTAGTCCCAATCCTTACTGTGAATTAACGTCCACATATCAGAGAAAACATTTGGCCTTTGTTTCTTTGGGATTGGCTTATTTCACTTAGCATGATATTCTCTAGTTCCATCCATGTACCAGCAAATGCAATGATTTCATGCTTTTTTAAGACTGAGTAATATTCTATTGTGTATATATGCCTCAATTTCTTTAACCATTTATCTGTTGAAGGGAACCTAGGTTGGTTCCATAGTTTAGCTATTGTGAATTATGCTGCTATAAACATTGATTTGGCTGTGTTACTGTAGTATACTGATTTTGAGTCTTTTGGGTATAAATTGAGGAGTGGGATAACTGGGTCAAAATGGTGGTTCCATTCCAAGTCTCCTGAGGAATCTCCATACTGCCATCTGTGTTTTTGCTGCTCACTTCTTCTGCAGTGCTAAGGATCCAACCCAGAGCATTGTTATGCTAGGCAAGTGCTTTACCACTAAGCTATACTCCTAGCCTGTTGTTATTTTTTAAGGTGCCTACCCAGGCAGCAAAACATCAAAGTCGGTATTTCTTCCTTTTTACCCAGGCCTCTTATGTAAGGAGCTGAAGGGGAAATAAAATATACAGGATGAAAATATGGCAACGTTGCCACCCCCAGGACCTCAGAGCTTTGTCCACTTCACAAAACAGTCCCTTGCCCTCATTGAACAACGCATTGCTGAAGAAAAAGCAAAGGAACCCAAAGAAGAAAAGAAAGATGAGGAGGAGGATGGCCCAAAGCCAAGCAGTGACTTGGAAGCCGGCAAGCAGCTGCCCTTCATTTATGGAGACATTCCGCCTGGCATGGTGTCAGAGCCCCTGGAGGACCTGGACCCATACTATGCAGACAAAAAGGTGAGTTCTTGGGACATCAATGGCAGGTTTCTGTTGGCTTCCTTCTGTACAAAAACAAACAAAAATTTAAATTGAGGTTATCTTGAACTTAGTAAACATATCATCATCAAAATATTAAGTTAAATACATATGTAGTAAGTTCAGAATATGTGTTCAAAATATATTAATGAAATGTATTTTTCATTAATCCAGATTTTAGTGTTGCTAATTTGGTTTCTTTAGTCTTTTTAAAGTGTTCAGTAGTGTAATATTCTGCCTTTGTGGATATGACACACTGATCCCCCAAATTTCAGTCTTTATTTTTCCTGCTCATAATTATTTCCTGATTGTATAAACTCAAAAATTTCATTAAAATGTTTAATACAAATGAAAATTTCTGATTTAAAATTTTAAACACAAAACTCATTCTTTTTTTTATTTTTCAGATTTCGAGAACAGGGTAGCTTGAACTTGCCAAGGCTACATAGCTATGTTATGACTTCCATGCTAGCTCGGACTCTTATCATCACCACCTGTGATATAATTGTTCACATTCTTTCTATCTATTTGTAGAAAGAATGGATGAATGGATTTTTTTTTTAAGCATGGAGTATTATTGCTTAAGAAAAAATAGTTGTACTCAAGGACTACTTATTAATTTTAAAACTGATATTCAATGTGAAAGTGATTTTTATGTCACATTTAGACATACCTGATGTAGTGAAAGGGAACAGGAAAATAAGAGCATGTGAAAATAATTGTTTCTGATTGGCCTCTTGAGCACTTGCTGCCACATACAAATAAAAGGGCAAATTCATGAAATTATCTCCCCAGTTGGGTTAATGCTTATGGCCAGAAGCCCACTGATAAACCTTAAGATAAATTCTGTAAGCAACATAATGAAGGCTAAGGCAGTGCCTTCTAGATGACACAAATAACTTGGCTGCCATGACAGGGATTTAAACCTGGTCTTTCTGATTTCTAGGGCAATGGCTTGGGTTGTTTTAATATTTTCCTGTAGCAGTTATTTTCTCATTTGTTTTTCACTTCTCACATACCAAAGTGATGGATAATGTCACTCGTTACACAATGGATATAATATTTTAAGAAAGCTTATTTTTGCTTTTATTATTTTTTAAAATTACCATGGATGGTTGGCAAGAAAGGTTTTTTTTTTTTAACTTATAATGTTTTAATTTTAGCCATTACTATTATTATAATTAAAATAGGGAAATTGAACTGAATGATTGGAAGGATTCTTCCAACTCTGACATTCTTTAAATTTATGAAAATATATTTTGGAAAAACTCATTTACTATTAACCATGACAATTGTCAGAAAGTATTAAAATTCTCAAAATTTGATGATTAAAATTAGAGGTGCTACTTTCTGCCTGGTTAGATTAAAATGCAGTATAACGGGAGAGAAAGAAGTTATATTTAATTGTTTGTTTAGTTATTTATTTTACTGGGAATTTAACCTAGGGGTGTTTAAACACTGAGCCACAGCCCTTTTAATTTTTTTTTTTTTTTTTTTTTTTTTTTTTTTTTTTTTTTTTTTTTTTTGAGACAGTGTCTCTCTAAGTTGTTTAGGGCTTCACTAAATTACTGAGGCTGACTTTGAACTTGCAATTCTCCTGCCTCAGATTGGAATTATAGGCATGTACCACTGTGCCTGGCAAAAATTGTATTTTAACTAATTTCAGTAGCTACAAATTATTGTTGCTATTGAAGAGATAAATGAAAAAGAGAAAACATAGTATTTTGGAAGTATTAAGAAATGCATGATTATATATATAATTGAAAAGAATCAGAGTTCATTGGTCATGGTGATATTGATAGCTGTGTTGTGACACTGAAAGCAACTTGCCTGAGTTCAGCGGCAGTATTTTTTAAAGATGACACTACCAGGTGAAGCCCAACTGCTGTTATCATGTGCTATACTGAAATTTTACATTCTTAACTTCATACTGTTTTCTTTTTGCTCCTGCAGACTTTTATAGTATTGAACAAAGGGAAAGCAATCTTCCGTTTCAATGCAGCACCTGCTTTATACATACTGTCTCCTTTCAGTCGTCTGAGAAGAATATCTATTAAGATTTTAGTACACTCATATCCTTTCCAAAATATATACTTGAAAGATATTGAAGAGCAAAGTTTTTACTACTGTATTAGAATATAGGTTTTAGTCCTTTTGCATCTTGAATGACCCTGGTTTTAATTTATGGATTTCAATATAAATCAGTGTAGATTTCAGGATTAGGAGAATGTCATTATTAGCATTTTTATAATATTACTTTTATTTATTTTTCAAAAAACCAAAAGAAGAAAGAAAGAAAGAACCAAAACTATAAGCTCCTTTAGATTCTTTTCTAAGGAAAAGTTGTTCATATTTCAACAAGTATTATCATCCAGTATTCAAAGTTCCTATTGTGTCTCTTGTGTTCCTTGATTCTAAGCTACCTTATTCAGCATGCTTATCATGTGCACTATTCTGACAAACTGCATATTTATGACCATGAGTAGCCCTCCAGAATGGACCAAAAATGTAGAGTAAGTGGATATATATTTTAATATAGTTTCACATTATCATTTTCATCCTTTCCTTTACTTCTAGAAAGTTAGCTTCATAAAAATCATGATGTTTATCCTCATCCTATATAGTTGCTTTTCTTTAATTTATTTTTTTCTCAATGCTATTATCTCACTAGCAGTAGATTAGAATAATTTGATACAATATTTTCAAGAACAAACTCATCAGCTCCCTTGTCCTGTTCTTAAACATGTCATCTATCTCTTGTTCTTGAGTGTATTTTTGATAGGAGGAACCTAGGAATTTTCTAGACAGACCTAGCACCTATGTTCTTGGTTATTTCAAGCATCTCCTCTGTCTGGAAATGTTTCTGATATGTACATTTTAAGAATTTCTGGAAAGAACTTTATTGCAATTTATTTTAATAGAAAGTAGGTCCATAAACAAAGAGCATCTGCCAATAGATGTCTTTGGTTAATCAGAGGACATAAGTAATAAAGATTTACACAAAGCTATATTCTTTTCACACCTAATATACCTATGGGTTCCTGTGTTTAGGTACACTTTTACTGGAATATATACTTTTGAATCACTTGTAAAAATCCTTGCAAGAGGCTTCTGTGTAGGAGAATTCACTTTCCTTCGCGACCCATGGAACTGGCTGGATTTTATTGTCATTATTTTTGCGTAAGTACTCTCATTTTTTTGGAATGGCGAACTCATGAAAATCTCAGACAGCACTGTAATACAGTAAGAACAACCCATGGGGTCTGATTTTTCCTGCATACATAAGGGTTGCAGTTAACAGAACAAGAAGCTGTATGAAAGTTACTTGTTGATAGGTAAATAATACGTTTTTCAGATAGAGTATTTCCCATTCAAATATATATGACATCAAGATTGATCACCTTGCTTCATGCTTAGCACTTGAGTGAATCACCTATGTAGTGCCAATTAGGTGCATTTTTTCCAAGATTTTACTTAAGAATCTTAAAAATCTGTAAGAAGTACAAAAATATCCTCAAGTTATTTATAAGTATGGTGCTCTTTTTATTAACTTGTATTATTCAAGGACTAATGCGGGGGCTGGGGGTGTAGCTCAGTGGTGGAGTGCTAACCTAGCACATGTGAGGCACTGGGTTTGACCCTCAGCACCACATTAAAAATAAATAATATAAAAGTATTGAGGCCATCTACAACTAAAAATTTAAAAAAGGGCTAATACATGTTTTAAAATAAAAAAGTATTTTATGGGAATTGTCACTATTTACTAGACCTAATATTAATGCCTTTTATATGCATTCCATATACATCTACAGTTTATATTTGAGGGAAATATTACATCAAGACATATTTTTTAAACAGAGAGAGAGAATTTTTAATATTTATTTTTTAGTTTTCTGTGGACACAACATCTTTATTTCATTTTTATGTGGTGCTGAGGATCGAACCCAGCACCCCACGCATGCCAGGCGAGCATGCTACTGCTTGAGCCACATCCCCAGCCCAAGACATATTTTTAATTTATTTGTATTGTTACTCTTCCCAAATGTGTTTCTCAGAAACATTTATTTATCTTTAAACTCAAACTTAGGTACAGTATTTTCTATTACTTTGAATCATAAAAGTAATCTATGTTCTTCGAATCCTTTAAGCAATTCAGAAGTGTCTTAAGATTTCTAGCCTCTGATTCCCTCACCAGAGACCACCTCCTTATTCATCAGACTTCCTATTTGGGGGTCACATATGATGTTGTAGTTCCATCTGCTTCCTGCCGATTAGAAACTTTATGCTAAAACAGATTACTCTTCTCGTAGTCTTTTTTTTTTCTATTGATGCAATTCATAACCATGAAATCATCCTCTTAAAGTGTGCCATATAGTATTTTTAGTATGTTCACAGATGTGTAACCATCACTATGGTCTAATTTGGAGACATTTTTACAAATGACCCTGGACCTGGACCCATCAGCAGGCACTTCCATTCCCTTCTTCCCAGACTCTTGGAAAACATTCACCTTTGTTTTTTTTTTTTTTTTTTTTTTTTTTTTATGGATTTGCCTCTTCTTATGAATGAACTCATATAGTATGCAAGTGTCTGACCTCTTTCTCTTAACACCCTGTTTTCAATGTTTTATAGAAATTTAAAAATCTGTATTACTGTAATGTTGCTGGGCTTGTAATTGAAGAATTTGTTTAAGCAGTTATGCAGTTGATATTATAGTTTCATCTTGTTTTCATCAAAGGAGCCAAAGCAAAACCAATTAGATTAAGTTAGTTAAAATTAAAAAAAAGACTTACAGAACTATCTATTTAATAAAGAGTAACAAACAGAGAAACTACCTTGACTAAAGGCACAGGTAAGTATCATAGAGTCTATCTAAATTCTGAATAACTCTGATTTAATTCTACAGGTATTTAACAGAATTTGTAAACCTAGGCAATGTTTCAGCTCTTCGAACTTTCAGAGTATTGAGAGCTTTGAAAACTATTTCTGTAATCCCAGGTAAGAAGTAGTTGGTGTGAAACATTAGGTTACTCATAACTCCAACTGTTTGGGAGTTGTTCTTTGTCTGTTTGTGTGTGTGTTGTCACCGTGTTTGTGTATAAACTCCCCTATTGCAGATATGTGACAGAGTTTGTGGACCTGGGCAATGTCTCAGCGTTGAGAACATTCAGAGTTCTCCGAGCATTGAAAACTATTTCAGTCATTCCAGGTGAGAGAGGGATTAAACACAAGAGCTGACTTTGATCTTTTGGAGGAAAGATAAAATAAATTTCTCTTATGTGATTTTAACTAAGTGTGAGACCTTTCATTTTCCCACAATCACTATTAAAAGTCAGCCTTTGAGTTTAATCAGTTGCATGGGTGTTGGAGAATGAGGATGACCAAGTTGGCTCACATCTCCACTTGAAATTTTCCCTCCTGTCTAAGGGCTCACTTTCCATTTGCTTTTCCAGGAAGGAAAATTTCAATTAATTTTAAATGCTTCCCATATATTTTGAAAAATAAGTAAGAAACATCAGCATGGGGGTATTGCATGAAACAGTTGTTTTATATCTCTCTCAACGAACCATTTCTTAATTGAAAATGAGTTCATTCTAAGTTGTCATTATGTGCTGCAATGCAGTTTCTTACTTGTTCTGGTGCCATTATAAAGAGATGGTTTGTTTGACCAGTGGTTTGAATTATAAGTTACAAAAATTATGTTACTAGTGAGAATGAATATGATTTGAGCAACCAAACTATTCATTAGACATCTTGAATATTCCTTGGGAATATTTTGCTATTATTAATCATTTGCTTTTCTATGTATAAACAAGGTATACATAAAATGTCAAATCTGCCCTTGTGAGCTAGTAGGCTTTTTTTGAGTTAGATAACTTAAGATCATTGACTTGATAGAGTGCATGCATTTCTAGGAAATCTGGTGTTTTGTTTTTGGTTTTCATTTAGAGGTTTTGTCATTATGAACATATTCTTTTTTCTCTATTGACAGGCCTGAAGACCATTGTAGGGGCCCTGATCCAGTCTGTGAAGAAGCTGTCAGATGTCATGATCTTGACTGTGTTCTGCCTCAGCGTGTTTGCTTTAATTGGGCTGCAACTGTTCATGGGCAACCTGAAGCATAAATGTTTCCGGGATGAACTTGAAAATAATGAAACATTAGAAAGCATAATGAATACATATGAGAATGAAGAAGACTTGAAAAGTAAGAATGTCTCTGTAGTTGTTAAAAGGTTGAAATAATACTAAAAGCATTGCTCTCTTTTAACAATGAAATGTTGCTTAAATTTTAATTATTTAAAAATCATTCGAATATATAGAAAGTTGCTACAATGTGAATTTTTATCATGGTATATATGATTTTTATAAATCTGCCTGATTTTTAGCTTTCTAGCAGTTCTGGTAATAAGAACAGGGATAATTCCATAATTCTCAATTTCTGTAAGATAAAACAGAATCAATTTGTTATAGAAAAATAAATATATCTATGAATTAATAATATTAGCCATTTCATCTGACTATATATGATATATTTTATGTTATAGCTTTTTATAACATATGCTAATATTTATTATATAATGTGATATATTATTTGAAAATAAAATCACATTTTACACTTTAATTATAATTGACATAGATAATAAGAAAAGTGCTAATATTAATAATCAAATATTAAAATATCTATCTCTTTCCCATCCATGTCCTATGGGGGTGGTGGACTCGGAGTTCCTCTACCTGAAGCAGGCTAGTTGCAACATAAAGCTCTCAGAAAAGAATAGGGACAGGGGGATCACACTATATACAAAAGTAGTTTTAAAAAGGGAGGGCAAGACAGCTCTATGACTTAGGGGTTGAACTTCCACACTGGGAAGAGAGAGGGAGTAAGCCGCATTTCCTTTTTTTATACAAGGGAACTTCAAAGGTTTTCTACAGAACCTTCTTCACCAAATAAGGCAGGAGGTGGGCTGTCCAGGCCCAATGGGTCACACCCAATTCCAGAGCTACTTCCTATCCCAGGGAAGACTGATCACTGATCACCAGCATTGTGTAATCCATTAAGTGGGAGGGGCCACAAAACAGCATGCAATGTCAGACCCAAATCTCCTTGGCTCAAGTCTAAGTTAAGATGCTAAATAGCCCAGGAGTGTCCTCCCACATCTCCTGGTAATATTTCTATGGATTTGTCTAAAACAAAGCAGTTTGCTCTGCTTTATCAATGCCACTCTTATAACCAGTGATAAGTTTTATAGCTTTTTCTGATGGCTTACAATATAGGTTGGTGGTATCATATCAACTATTAATTCAGTAGAATTAGTTCTGTAGGTACAACAGGAAATGGTCTGCTCTGTCTTGGAGTCTGCTTAATTCTGAATTATATTTTAGAGTGTCATATATAAAGCATGAACTGCATATTCACTGAACAGTTATTCCTTATGACAGTGTATTTCACAAAAGCTATTGATAAATATTAGGTAAAAATGAAATTAAAATTTTACTTTCTAACACCTATAGTGTTTCTCTATGTTGATGCTCACATGAACACATAAAATTTAATAGCTAATTTGATCCAGGGAAGAAGGCAGAAAAAAGAAGATGAAAACAGGAAAGCTAAAGGTTTATAAAAAAAGTAACTGATATATTTTCCTTTAATACTACCATTCTGTTAGGAATTTGGCACTTTTCTTTCTTTTTCATTTTCATCTACTGTTTTTGTCTGTATTTTGCTGCTGTGACTAAAAAGACAAGAATGATTTTAGAGGAGGAAACATTTATTTGGGGGCTCACGGTTTCAGAGATCTCAGTCTATATACAGCTGGCTCCATTTCTCAGGGCTCAAGGTGAGGTAGAACAACATGGCAGAGGAGTGTGGTAAAGGGATGTGGCTTGCATGATGATTAGGCAGCACAAAGAGACTCCACTTTCCAGATACAAAATATATATCCCAAAGGCATGCTCCCAAAGACCGCCCCCTCCTCCAGTGACACCCTACCTGCCTTAAATCACCACTCAGTTAATCCCATCAGGAGATTAATTGCTGGTTGGGTTAAGGCTGTTGGAACTCAATCATTTCTCTTCTAAATCTTCTTGCATTGTCTCACACATGGGCTTTTGGGGGACACCTCACATCCAAACCATAACACCTACTTTTCTAGTGTCTGATTTTTATAAATATGATATTGGATTCTACGTTTTATTTCCAGAGTATTTTATTTTTTAATTTACATATTGTAAACCTAATGTATCTGATGGATAATTGTTGATATTTACATTACTTTTTGTGAAATTGTAGCATTTATTTAAATTTAACTTTTTTCACAGAGTATCGTTATCATTCCTTTTATTCTGAATCTTTATTCCATTCTGAGTTTATAATTTGAATGTTTTTAAACCTTTGTTAAAAGAAAAACTTGGATAAATTTAACAGAATTTATCTGAGCAAAATGTTTGGTGAATCAGGCAGAATTCAGAACAGGAGAGGTTCAGAGAGCTGGACCCAATAATATAGGCAGACACTATTTATAGACAGAAGAAGGAAGTGACATACAGAAACAGCTGAATTAGGTATAGCTTGGCAGACTGGATAAATTGGCAGCCTATGATTGGCTAAAACACAATCACTTGTTATAAGAATGTTCCCTGAAGTTAGTTTATAATTTGTTTACATACTAAGCTAGGTTGCAGTTTCCTATGTATGGAGGCAGCTTTAGGACAAATTTAATTTAATAATTTCCTCCTTCTGGTCAGCTTCCCAATTTTGAGAGTTTGATTGAAACCTTGGGCATTGATGGCTCTCTGTCATCATAATAACCAACTTATTTGATCCCAGTATGAAATTCATATTTTTCTTGTCTTGTCTGCTGGATGTTTCTTTATGTTCTATTGTTTTCATATTTTAACTGTAGTGAGACCATTTGATGTATAATTGATTTCTGCATATGAGCATTTAAAACTCTTGAGAATATTCAGAGCACCCAAGAACCTTTACATGGCTATTAGAATATTAATATATTGAAGAATACTCCATAACAGGAGTCCCCACAAACTTAACTGATCAAAATCAAATATGCAAAAAATTAGCTAGAAGAGGAATTTACTTCCTTTAATCAAGTAGTTGGTTGATGGCTTGAAACCAAGTTTCTTTCATACCGTATATATTTATCAAAGTGCAGTAGGATATATTAACTACTTCTTCAGTAAACATGTAGTTCAAAACTATCCTATTATTTAAAATAACTTTGGTAAGAAAATTTAAAGAAGTTTGCTGGGCAACTGTAGTCTTTTCAAGAGTCGGTTATAATAGGTAATGTTTGAGACTGATTTAAAATCATAACCTTATTTACATTCATGTCAAACCAGGAAAGGAATGTTCTACTAAAAGATGCCCATTTTGAGGGATTTATGCCTACTGGAAATTTCCTGTTTAATCCATAGTGCAAATTAGAAGTGAAGAACAATGTTTACTTTGCAATTGATTATGACTTGACAGTGCTAACATTAGAATTCATAATAACCCACATTAGCCCCTTATTTGTGACTTATTGAGACAGGAAGTTGCCTTGGCATATGGTTAAATGATCATGATAGCATTAAATCTTCCACAGATAAAAATGTTCTAAAGAGCACAAGAGACTGTCCCCTGTGGGTGCATTGAACATTAGGAGTCAGCAGTAGGCAAGACCTGGTGATATTTATCAAAGGCTCCATTATTGTTGCATGGTTGGAGGCTACCATCAATTAAGGGATTAGATTTATAAATTTATTTACAAACTTTCAAGTTCTCTTTGTTGCTTTTATTACTTAATTTCTGGTATAATTTAGCTGTATATTCTTCACTATAGATTTTACCTATTTTCATATTTACACAAAGAATCTACACAAAGAATACAAGAATATGAAAATGTATTAAAAAGGACTAAAAGTACAATTTAAACAAATAGTCACACTTGGAATACAAGTGAAATTTGTTAAAGGGTAAACTAGAAAATTTTTTAAGCTCATGTAAGGATTTAGGTTTTACATGACATATCCAACATTTAGGTAGATTCAAAAGCTGTTGATTATGAAGTCTTAATTATGACATTATCTGGCCAAGCATAAACAGAAAGTAAGCACAGGAAAAAGAGGAAATGGGCAAAGTTTTCATGATGACAGAAAAGAAAAGTCTGGATTCATCTCAAGAAAACTTTCCACATCTAGGTTGTTACCTGCTTCTGAGAAGGAATCTCAAAAGGTTAGTTTTATCTTCAGGTCTCAAATGGATGTACAGTAGGGTCCTCTTGAGCTGAGAGATGTGAGTCCAAGATTGAAACCATGAAGTTTTGCTGCAGTAGGAGTGATGAGGAGACCTTGGTATGATCTCTTCCAAAAGGGCTCAAGGGCAAACGTCTTTTATTGTTACTTTGAAAAGATCCAGTCTCTGGGTTCTAACTCCTGAAGGGTTTGCCTGTCATCGCTTGGTGTCACGAAGGGCTTTTATTCCCTGTTGTCAAACTTTGCTTTGGAATTACACATAACAGCCTTGTAATGTTGAATCAGTTCAAATTCTATGTAAGAACAGGAAATACATGTAGTACTATGAGGGGAAGACACCTTCAAGTGATTATTTTATAAGGCTTTAATCCACTAGAGGTAGATCTCACCTCTATCAAGACCAATAGGGACACCTTTAGCCAAGACAATCCAGTCAGTCCTCTCAGTTTTGCCTAATGCCATTGTGGTTATTATATCTCATTTAACTATTTTGTAACCTTCTGAGTTAAATAAGTTTTCCTTATCACTGGAGATTTCTCTAGGAATGCCTCATGGAGAATATATACCTTCTAAAAACTTTTTAGCTATGCTACAGCATTGACCTTCCTATGTGGATAAACTTTCATATGCCCAACATTTATGTTGATAATTGGAAGAAATCCATTCATAAATTTTCAAATGATGCTATAGGTGACAGAAATGTATCACCCAAGGTTTTTATTTATTGTCTTAACAAGTTCATGGGTTTGATAATCCAAACATTGGCTTTAATTCATTTTAGCAATTTTAGAACAGTCACCTAAGCAATTATTTCATATGTTGTTTTTTTTTTTTTTTTTTTTTTTTTTTTATCATCTTAACTATTCCATGAGTCATGGAGTGCAAAACTCTTAAGTATGGAAGCTTTAAGGACATAGCCAAGACCAAGCATCCATCTCTGCATGAGACCACATTTAACACTGGGTTTACATTATTTTAAATACAACTTTTATTTCCCCAAATCAGGTGCTCAGATTTTGAAGAATTTCATTCAATTTCTGAAAAACTGCTAAGAATAAATCCATAAAAATAACTCAAAGAAGTTTGAGCATTACTATTTGAAATTACTTTTCATATAATTTTATATATATATATATATATATATAGATAGATAGATAGATAGATATATAGATATATTCATATATATATATATATATATCCCAACTAATTTAATGTATTTATTTTCATAAGAAGAAAGCTCCCTTGATATGTTCCAAGGGCCCATTGAAAAAATTCCAGAATTAACTTGAAATCAATAGAAATATTTAATATATCACTAGATTTTGAGAAGTTTATCAAAAATATTAAGAGGTCTAAAACACTTGCTAGATTACAGATCACATGAATAATAGTCATTCATTTAATCATAGTGACAATTTAAAGACTTCAAAAGGAAATATAAAAATCACATAATTGTAGAAAAATATTATGTCTTTTAATAGAAAAGACTCAAATTTTCTAAAGCCATCAAAAGACTAATAAATACAGGAACAATTGATAACATAGAATTATCTTGGTAAAACACAGAATCTTGGTTTCCTAGATCAATTACCTAAAAGATAAAGAATTTTTTTTTTTAAATTTCTTATTAAGAATGGACAAAAACTCCAAGAAAACTTAGTTGTTTTAACAGAGAGAACTAAATTCTAGTTTTGTATCAGTGTACTTTTTATATTTATACTAAAAAATTTTTAGAAAAACTTACAAAATAATTCTCTTAATCTTATCCAACTAGATCACATATAAAATTTCTTTCACAAAAGTTCATCTTCCCTAGCACATCTGACCTTGGTACAGTCCTTCAGTTATTTGTTCTATACTTTTCTCCTTTGTTGTTTTGAAATAACCAGCCACTTGACTTCAGGACAAAGATTACACTCTTACTTCCTTAACAAAACAAAGCAGCCTCACAATCTTATAGCTTTTCCCTACCCAAAGTAAAATTTACCTTCCTCATGTACCTGCATATAGAGTTGTTTTCTTCCTATTTCTAGTAATTCTACTTATATATTAGAATTATTAAATCTTAGTGACCTTAACTCTGCTCTGGAAGTGAACAGAGCATTGCATGAGAAAATTGGGGGAGTGGCAGAGGCCCAAGGTCAGACTGAGACAGTGACAGAGGTGAATGAGAGGTCGAAAATAAGAAAGGATAGTATGTATAGACAACACTTCAAGAAATTTGATTGTAAAGGGCATTTAAATAATGGGGCAATGGCATTTTTAAAAAAAAATATGTTTTTTTTTAATTTTTTAAAAAATAATTTTTTTAAAAAAAATTTTTTTAAAAAGCATTTTTTTAAAAAATATGGGTTTTGACAGGAAATTCTCTAGAAGTATAAATGGAAGAGTATTAATATATGGATTAATTCAGGAAGATAGGCAAAATCAAGGCCTTGAAAAAATAACAGAGCTGAGGAAAGATATCTCTGCTGAAGCAGAAAGACAGATGGTGGGGTAGGCTGCAGAGTTATTGAAAGGTAATTAAGTTCAAACTCAAGGGCTTTTATTTCCCTAGGGAAATATAAAATGGAATAATTGGCTAAAAGTGCAAAAGGAAGAGGAGAAATCTACAAAGGGTTTGAGGAAATGAACTGTATGATCATATTAAGGAATGGAAAATTGAAATTATTTTGATTGCCAATTTGATATTAAAAAACATCTATTCAAAATATATCAATTCACTTGGTTGGAAGAATTTCTCCACCAATATTCAGTCATTTGGGAGCAAACATGAAAAAGATAGGTGCCAGATTATATGTAGGTTGTGGTTCTGCCAGGTTAGCATGATAAACACAAAGATGCATAGAAGGTGAGGTTATTAAGGGAATGATAATAATGAGCGCCCATGGGTTTAATCTGGACAAGGAAAGAACTGAACTCAAGAGTCAGTTGCTAGATCATGCAAAGTGCTGAGGTAAGTGAATTGGTATTACTGAAGAAATCAAAGAATTATAATGGTAAAGGCAACCTACATAGGAAGCCTGAATATAATCGATATTGTTTTCTTGTTCCTATAGCAAAACCTTTTCAGAGGTGTTTTTAAAAATCCATTTTCAAATAAATAAACTCATTGTCTAAACTTTTGTTTAAAAATGTAAAATATATAGATTTCCCTTGATGTTACTGACCATCTACTTCAGTGTTTATCAAACACCCTTCTTGCTGCTATAGATGAAAGCAAGATTCAATTGCAGTTTGTAGCTAAATTTTCAGTGTCATACATTAATGTAATGTGGTTCTATGGGGCTAAAATGGGATTTGTGTTGCTCCTATTTTCTCAGTGTTTGACATTTAATAGAGAAAATTTTTGCAGAAACCGCAATGCTGATCTTCACTATTACTGTTTTTTTTGTTTTTTTTTTTTTGTTTTTCCCCTTGTCTCCATCCATACCTCTTCTCTCCTTGGGACTTTATCTCACAGAATGCAGAGTATCATTTGGGGGCTTTCAACCCCAGCCTGATCCTCTGCACTAGTTTTCTTGGAGTTGTCTTATTGCTTCTTGATAGGAAAACATACCCTCCACCTCCCAAAGCCCAAGCACACATTTGTTCCAAGCTGCTTTTCTAAGCAAGGCAGATAGACCTAACCATAGAATATGTTTTGCCATTTTTCTCTACTGATCCTGCAATTAATAGGATATTCCCATAAAATCTGCACTATAGTAAATAACAATTTTAGATTTTTGTTACAGTAAGTTTTGTAATTCTCTCTTATTTCTCATATGTGTTTCTACAACCTTTGCTATTATATTACATTGTCTTCTTAAAATAGATTTGAGAAAATAATTCATGTACCATAAAATTCCCCTTTCTAAAATGTACAATTCCTTTTTCAACCACATTCATGGAATTGTGCAAACCTCACCACTAATGTGAAATATTTTTATCTACCCAAAAGAAACCCAGTACCCATTCATAGTCACTCACCATTCCCTTTTGCCTCTAGGCCCTGGAAAATACTAAGCTGGGTTCTGTCTCCATGGATTTACTTACTCTGTACATTAAACACAGATGAAATCAAACAATATTTGGCTTTTGCTATCCTTTCTTTCACCAAGCATGTTTCAAAGTTCACCCATGTTGTAGCACAAGTCCACAATTCATTTCTTGGTTTGTTTGTTTGTTTTCTGTGGAGCTGGGAATTGAACCCAGGACCTTGTGCATATGAGGCAAGCTCTCTACCAACTGAGCTATATCCCAGTCTCACAATTCATTTCTTTTTATTATTACATTTTAACATTTCATTTTGAGCATATACTATATTTTGTTTATATTTACCAGTTGAGAGACATTTTTCCCTTTTGAGGCTATAATGTACATTCATGTACCAGTTATTATGTGGACATATGTTTTCAATTCTCAGTGTAGACTAGTAGTGAAATTAATTGAGTCATGATTCAATCTTTATCTTTCAAAATCATCCTTACTTTTTGTGTACAGAGTTTGATTTTTTTTGCATTCCATTTTCCCCATTTCTTTAGATACTAAAATTAAATTCTCCAGAGGCCAATTATTCTAACAATTTCATGTCTACTTGTTTAGAAGTCATAGTGAAGTGTTCTACAAGACCTGAGTGAGCTACCTGCATTGCTTCTCCTTTCATCATTCTTATACTGAGTCAAATATGGCAGCCTAGCAGCCTGCTAGTACAGGTAGCTCTAAAGCCCATTCCTGTATTGCAGCTTCTCCACAATTGGTAAAAAGTAGCCATTAGCTTAAAAGATTATGCCAAGTATTCCTTCCTCAGTAAAAAGCCTTGGAAGTTTATGTAAGACAAGTCTGCATCTTAGATTCTCCTATCCTCATGCTTCTAGGCCCGTCTACCCTGAGGCACAGAACTCCCCCCCCCAAAAAAAAAAAAGCTGTTTATGCATATTCTGGCTTAAATTTCCATCTCAGACTAAAAGGCTTTACTCTTTAATTTGCATAAGTAAAACAGTGATAAGGAGTAAGTCAATTAGTCTTATCTGAAACTGGATTAACAGTTTAGTAATAAATGTTCCTGTCCTTGAAAGACTAGTATAGAATGTGTGGCTTTCTGATATTGCTTTACATATTGTATCCTTCTTAAACTATTCAACAACTCTATAAAGTAGGTATCATCAACCACATTTTACAGCACCTAAGGCTTGAAGGTTTAAAGATAATTCACTTTCATAGGAAGGATAGAAGCAATACTCAAATCCAAGAATATCTGACTTCAAAGTCTTAATTTCAGTATTACTCTAAGTTCCCTCATAATAGCATTTTTTTTTCTTCAACTTGAATTAAATAGGAAGTTTGACCCTTATTTAAAAGAATAAATATTTTGGAGTGATGGCAAAGCTTTGAAGCCAATAGGCAACCCTTTACTACCAAAAAATAGGCATAAAGTGTATCATGAAAGTTATGAAGTGGAAAATTTGCATTTATTTCACTGTTAGAGCTTCAATGCCTAGAAATGAGTGGTTCTCAAATAAACATTGGTTGGGGAATGAACTATAAGATAATTTCAGAAAAACAAATTTTGCTCATTTATAGTACTGCTTTGCTGATCCTTTGCCTCTTCTACAGTATTTTGGGACTCAATTAAGAGCTCCCTTCTCTCCTTCCTTTTCCTCTCCCTCCCCTACCCGGTCCTCCTTTCCCTTCCTTCCCCTTCCCCCTCTACACCTACTCTCTGGATAAACTCTTAAATACCCTGACTTTGAAGACCATCTCCTTGATGATGATGATGCACTTTGGACAGCTCTAGTGGCCTCCAGCTTCTCATCAAACTCCCTACCTGAAAAACAGAGTTTAATTCTTAATGATCATCTCAAACTAGGCATGGCTAAAAAAGAGCTTTTTCTCCAGTGATCCTCATCTCAGTAACTGCACCACCATGTCACCAAGTCCTCTCTCTTGCATGCACCCCACACACCCTCCATCAGCAGTTCTGTCCACCATATTTCCATCCCTCCTCTGTATATCCACAGTTGTAGGCATAGCATGGTCACTTAGTTGGTCTCTGTTTCTTTACTTGCTTGTCTATAATTCACTGCCTATAAGAAACTACAGAGACTTGAAAAATGTTAATGAACTCTCCTACCACTCCTTCCCACTTCTTTCACTTCCAATCTTACTTAATATCTGAACTCCTACTCCTTTTTGTGATAAGCAGAGTGCTACACAATCTGGTCCCTGAGTGGTCCCCCTTACTGGTTCTTTTACACACTGATTTCATCTTGGCCTCAGAGCCTTTTCTCATGCCTTCTCCCTACCCATTTGGGTAGAGAGAAAGATTTGGAGAAATAAATGCAAATTTTCCACTTCATACCTTTCATTATACCCTTTGTGCCTCTTTTCTGCGTTGTCAGCTTCTTTGTCACATTTAGGTCTCTGTTCAAATGCCATCTCCTTAGAAAGCTCTTTCCTTACCATAGCTCATCACATGGTCTTAATTTATTTTGTTTAGAGCTTGTATCACTATCTGAAAGTACCATGTATATTTATTTATTTATCTGTTAAGTGTTATTTGGCATTCTTTTTTGTCATGTCCACTGACGGGCATATATGAAGTTAACAGTAAATATTTGAGGGAGCATATATGAAAATATAATCAGCAAATTGTTACTCATTGCTCGGGATTGAGACTGGATATGTGTATGTGTGTCTATATTTATTAATTTACCTGTTATATCACGATTAAAGCTTACACTCTATAACATTCTATTCAAATTCTTCCTAAACAGAATATTTTTATTACTTGGAGGGATCCAAAGATGCTCTCCTTTGTGGTTTCAGCACAGATTCAGGGTATGTAATATTTGTTTTGTTTCTAGTCTAAATGCTGCAAAAGAAGAAAAAACATGTTCAATTTACTGACCAGAAACTTTGATTCTTATATTGCTTTCAATGTTTATAATTAATGCATATTCCTGAAAGCAATCTTAAAAGCTATGCTTGAATAAAACAAAATACAATTTTTATATTTTTATGTAAATAGAAAAGAATCACTCCCCAATAACCGCATGGAACGTGGGTTGAATAGTTTCAAGCCTTTCTTCAAAGAAGAGTGACAAAATCAATGTTTCTTAACAGCCCCAAGGTTCTATTCATTCTCTAGTTAAACTTAGCTTGTGGGTAATGAAGTATAGTGTTTTTGTCTTTCTATAGAAAAGAATCCCATGGGCTTGGGTAAAAAAAAAATTTAAGAACTTCTTATTTATATGCATATGCCAACTTCATTTTGAAGCAGGACATTTGTTGCTGCTCTTACTTTTGTCTAAATAGCTCTTCATCTGTCACTGTGCACACTGAGAACATATAAATAAAGAAGATGTTGCTGCTCCCCCCAGACCTCAGAACACATATGTATACTATGGCATCATGGAAGCCAAACCACCAATTTTAGAAGGAGAAAGTCTTAAAGCTACAAATTTTTTATGAACTTAATTGATATATTTCAACTATTATTGATTCTAATTTATTCTAAGAATAATTTGAGGGGAAGCAGATTTGGCAAAGGCCTTCATCAATCTTTATTGACCCAGGCACTATTATATAACATCTGGTGAAGGTTTCCAAATTTTGCCACCAATGATGCTACTGCTGCTAATGGCAGCCACCATTTATTAAATGCTTTCTATGTACAGGAAGTAGGCTAAGTATTCTGCACACTGTATCTTCATTAAATTTAAAACCAGTGTTATCCTTTCTGTGTTCTGTGCTATTATTCTGTTTTCACAGAAAGAGGGAACTCTGTCTTGGAGAATTTAGGTGCTTTGGCAAAGTCATCAACTAGTAAATAATAGGGTGGGGTTTTTACTCACGTTATTCCAGATTCCAAATCACATGTTCTTAGTCATCACACAATATTGTCCCCATAAAAGAAACCTTGGGTAGGTGACTTTTGTAAAGTGTGCTGTGGTTTGCATGCTGAACACACTCTAACCTGTCAAATTCTTTTTCACATATAGTCAGTGTCCAGAGGGATACTCCTGTGTGAAGGCTGGCAGAAACCCTGATTATGGCTACACAAGCTTTGACACTTTCAGCTGGGCCTTCTTAGCCTTATTTCGGCTAATGACCCAGGATTACTGGGAAAACCTTTACCAACAGGTGGGTGCCCAGAAACACGAGCATTTTTGAATGACATAAAAATCTAGTGTATATTGTATACCAGTCTTATAATACAAGTTTTTCTTTAATTCAGTTGAGAATAGAAAAACTCTACTGTTTATTACTAAAATTTAAAAAAAAAAATTTACTTTCAACACTATTAGAGCAGATTTCTCTTGAATTATATTTTTCTCATCTTTTCTAAGCATATTTGGTATCTTTTCCATGTAATCCCAGAAAAACAGCAGAAAACATTCTATATTCTTCTCTCAATCCACTCCTTGTACACACTTCTTTCCTCTCATGCTTGGGATGTTCTTGAACACATGAAATCTCCTCTGCTCATGTGTCCACCATGTTTTAGTTTTTGAACTCCTATTTATAATTAGAGATCCAATTCCCTTCTCTAAATTTTCCTCTCCCAAGTCCATTTCTCTCTCCTCTAGACTCCAATGGCTTCTTTTATAGCCTTCACTTGAAATCATCAGTCTCTGCTACTAAAATTGTTCATTTACATGTTTATCTCCTCTTACTTCAGGGTGAACCTCTTGGAGTTGTGGATTCTAGCCACTTATTTATATATTATCAGCAGCCAAACACAAAGGAAGGAGACTGAAATGATCATTCTGTAAAATAAATAACAACAAATCTCTTTTCTCAGAACTTCCACAGATTTTTTTGGACAGTTTTATATTTATTTAATTTCTGAGAATATTATGAATAAATATAGAAATGATGAAAATACACTTCATAAGAAATAAAAAGTACTGCAAATGATTTTTCTTTTTTCTTTTTCTTTTTTTGAGATGGGGGTCTTGCTATATTGCCAGACTGTCCTTGAAATTCTAGGCTCTAACATTCCTTTTGCTTCAGCTTTTGGAGTCATTGGGACTAGGAGTGCATCACTATACCTGGCTCTGATATTTTTAACTATGCAAAAAGAGGTCACCTTACTCAAAATCAAAGAAACACAATAGTGACTTGTAATTTTTTGCCTCTCAGAATGACAAAATTTTTAAAAAAATATTAAAGGAGATCAAAAGAGAGACAAATTCTAGTATGTAAGGTAAAATAGGTTTTTTCTCATATCACTGGTGACCACTGAGAAGCTCACATGGGAATTTCTATGAAGAGTAAAATAAATATACTACTTGACCTAACAAATCTACAACTAGGAATTTACTTGAGAGAATAAATTGATAAAAGTAAACTGTTAGAAAAAGGAATTGAGTTAACTTGGCATCAGAAATTTAAGAGGGAGACATTTTTTCATTTAATATCTGTTTCTCCATTTTGAATTAATTAAAAAGTGTAAAATATGATAAAAGTATAGTGCATTTTAAAATTATTAACAAGAATGTTAGGTATTAAAATAAATACCTATGATAGATTTATTCAATAAAGTGACCTGTCATGTATTGACATTAAACACTACCATTAATAATACATGTTAAAGAAAGAAAAGATAGGATTTTAACAATAAAAGCTACATTAAATTTTATCTACTCTCAAAATTTAAAAGTAAGCATAGGAGCTGATTTTTTAAATAATTTTCAGACATGAGAAATATGAGATAATTATATAATTATACTTAATTAAGACTCATCTTTAGATCTATTAGATTTCTATATTCATTGTACTGAAAATATTTGTTTTAATCCAGATTGTTTTCCATGAAGATATAATTTTAATCTTTTATATTTTTATAACATGATTTATGCAAAATCACCCAATTTACCATGTCTAATATACCATTCATGTTAAAATAATTTACTGAAAAAACACTTTGTCTTACTAATACATTAATTTCTACTTTTCCCTAGACACTGCGTGCTGCTGGCAAAACCTACATGATCTTCTTTGTTGTGGTGATTTTCCTGGGCTCCTTTTATCTAATAAACTTGATCCTGGCTGTGGTTGCCATGGCCTATGAAGAACAGAACCAAGCAAACATCGAAGAAGCAAAACAAAAAGAGCTAGAATTTCAACAGATGTTGGATCGCCTCAAAAAAGAGCAAGAAGAAGCTGAGGTATTGTTATTTGGTGTAAGGTTCTTCCTAAAAGTAGAAATGCAAATGGTAACAACAGAGGTCCTTGGTCTAAGTTCAGCCTTTCCAGGTAAATTTTTCTTAATTAATTTTTTTAAGAGAGAGAGAGAGAGAATTTTTAATATTTATTTTTTAGTTTTCGGCGGACACAACATCTTTGTTTGTATGTGGTGCTGAGGATCAAATCAGGCCGCACGCTTGAGAGGCGAGTGCGCTACCGCTTGAGGCACACCCCCAGCTCCTAATTAATTTCTATATGAAAATAAAATCCTTATTTCTAGTGTGGTTGCAAGAATCAGTTCTGGACTGAGCTGAAATTGACATCTTCTCCATATTTCACTCCCTGTTCTAAGGATTGCCTCTAAGACTGTTATCAGCAATGCAAAGTCCCAAAATTTTTAAAGGATGCATTTCCCCAGAATAACAATCATATGCAAAGGTTTAAGAAAAATTCTTTTAATGTTAATAACCTGTGGGGTAGAAATCAAAATGTGCACCAAAATGTTTTTTTGGTAATGTTGCAGGGATTTTTAAGGTAAAAACTGAAATTTAACAAGTCCTAATGGTTTTAGTCACTTAGGGTAAAGTCACAGATTCTGGAGGATTCCTCTGTAGTGCTCTCTCCAAAGGTGTACTTCAGTAGAGAAACCTGGGAAGGAATGTACTAAAAGAAATATAATTTCTAATGTAGAGTAAGATTATTGAAACTTGTTTGATGATTTGATCTATTTAAAGCTCTTCAAGGATTCTAAGATTATTAGGACAGGGTAACAATATGTGATACAGAGAAACTTTGATATACAAATGTATACAGCATAGTATTTTAATAATATCAAAATCAGAAATATTTAAAAATTAAAAACACAGTTAAGAGAATTATGATATTTTTGTACCTTAAGAGTATTATTCAGCCCAAAATTAAACATTTAAAAAAATTATATCATGAGGGAAAAAAGCTATAAAATAACAGTGAATTAAATAATAGGTTACAATCATGATTTTAAAACTATATACATATATAAAAGGCTGAATGAAATGTTAAGACCACCTATTTTTGAGAGGCATGATTATGAGAACTTTTCTGTTTTTCATTTACCTCTTTTCCCCAATTTTTTAAAAACAAAATGTTTTTAATTTTTTATTAACAACCAACTTTATAAAGAGCTGATTCAGAAACTGGGTTATCCCAGGTACTTCCTAGGCAACCTCTAGGAGTCTCTTAAAAGAAAATAATCATCAACCTTACCATTCTCTTGAGCTACTATTAATTTTTAATAATTCATTTCAGCTTTTAGATAACTTAATCTCACTAAACTATAGAGTGCCTGATTCTACTGATAATGTTGAGTAGTTAACTACCTGATACATAAACACATTACCTCATTACATGGTTTATGTGAGATTTAGGTACCCTAATTGCATAGTAAAATTTTGACATGCAATGTTTAAATTTGCATACTGTAAGCAAATTCATAGCATGTCATAGTTAAATTCCAAAGCACTGTGGAATTTTACCACAATGTGGAAGAAGCAGGTATATGCCTTGTGAGCTTTCTGGTCATAGTATACAGGAACACGGTCACATGCACACTGCAATTAAATAGATGGGTATAGGTGCCCATCTAAGCAATTTTGTTTCTGCAGAATTTGAAAGTGGTTGACACACGTGTAATGTCTGGGCCCAACAGGCAATAGCAGTGGCAGCAGCTGAATATACAAGTATCGGGCGAAGCAGAATTATGGGCCTCTCAGAGAGTTCGTCTGAAACATCCAGACTGAGCTCGAAAAGTGCTAAAGAAAGAAGAAACAGAAGAAGGAAAAAGAATCAAAAGAAGCTCTCCAGTGGGGAGGAAAAAGGAGATGATGAGAAGCTGTCCAAATCAGGATCAGAGGAGAGCATCAGAAGGAAAAGTGTCCACCTTGGTGTGGAAGGTCATAGACGGACACATGAGAAGAGATTGTCCACCCCTAATCAGGTAGTGCCCAAACTGCTTGATTGTGTCATCAGAGCTGGATGGGGAGGTGGAGTACAGTGCTATGTGCTGGAGTAAGGGCCATGAGGAGAGGAATTTGAGTGGTTTATTTGGGATGTTTAAGTAAAGTCCTATCTATCACTGGACATTTATGAAAGAAATCAGACATTCAGCTTTCTAACTTGTTCATTTTTGATTGTCTTAACTTCTTTAGTGATCTAATATTCTTTCCTTTTTCTCTATCTCATTTTTTTTTTTTTTGTCATGCTGGGGATTGAACCCAGGGATCCTCTACCACTTAGCTATACCCCCAACCCTTTTTATTTTGAGACAGAGTTTCACCAAGTTGCCCAGTGTTGCTTTGAACTTGTGATCATCCTGCCTCAGCCTCCCAGCTCTCCAGGATTACAACAGTACACCACCATACCCAGCAATAATCAAATTTTATTAAACAAAATATTTCTGAGAATCACGGTAAAAAGGAAGAAACTATTTACATTATAGGTTAACTTTCATAGTTCTATTTAGTCTATTTTTTTAAATAACTTGTTGATTTTAAAACTGATCACTAACTAGCTTCTCTTTTTTCACCACTTTAATCATCTGGTTATGATATTACCAGATTATCAAGCTCTCAGTTTGTAACTGTAGACACCTTTGACATCCTCTCCCCACAGCTTCATCAGCTATTACTTCACAGTCTGTTAACTCTGCTTGGGTAAATTTTTCTTTCCCTCTTTCATTTTTCTACTGAAACCATCATATCTCAGGCCCTCTTGCCTTCAATTCTGCATAAACCTCCAAGATGAATCATTGCTTCTATTCCTTCTATTATTCTTGACCTTTCCCGCTATCCCCAAATCACTTTTGGTAAAATGAAAATCTAGTTGTCCCTTTGCCAAGCTTGGAAAGAAAAGGAAGGGAGGGAGGGAGGGTGGAAGGAAGGAAGGAGAGAAAAATCAATCATCTCCTGTTGAATAACCACTGAGCATAGAACAAGATCCACGCCTCAACCATGCCTGAGCTGGGATCGGCTTTGTCCTCCAGCCTTCCTTTCCCCACACCCTCAATCCACCAGTCTGGGGCTCACTCTTTCCTGTAGTCTCAGTACTTTTAGGTCTTTAGTACTTAGCACACATGGCTTTCTCTAACTGAAGTCATTTTCTGCTTTGTTCCTCCTATCATAGCACCACTGGTTCTTTACCCCTTGCTCAGGTGCCCCTTGTCATACACATGTTCCTCTCCTCTCCACTTCTCCCAGTCTGCTCCTCAGTGCCTCAGCCAGAATTACTATCTTCTTTATCTTTCCCTTTACTTAAAATTTCCAGCATCTACCATTGAAGTCTGTAATACTCTGTCAGATATAAATAAAAATGATTCCTTACCTTCAAGGATTTCATAATCTAAGTGGTGAGATGGAACTTGAACTCATATAATGTCAATAAAAAGAAATATGATAAGTGTCATTTGGACTATTAGTTTCAAGGCAAAGACCTTGTCATACTCGTTGTTAACAGTGCCTGCCCCTTTGCCCTTTATATAGCAAGCATTAATGCTTATTGAACCTGATACGTCCAAAGAATTTCCATTCAGTTTTGGGTTGTGGAAATAGTTTATCTTGGACGTGATTCATATCACTTTGCCCACTGCCACTTTGGTCATGAATGCCTTTTTTTTTTTTTTTTGACTTCTAGCATTTCATGAATTTGTAAATTCACTGCTGATAAAAGTACCTTTTCAACACACCTTACCTGGGCTGTCAGTGCATAAGGTTGAGTTGCAGCAACATAATGCAGAGAAGCACACAGCACGGGACTTTGACATTAAGCACTTAGGGGTGGATACATGAAAAATGAAATGACGGGTATCAATACAACATGTTTTAAGTGACATGTCTGTATAGCAAAATGAATGGTGCGTAAAGACTGGAAAGGGTACTGTAAGACATAATAGTAGAGTGTTATACAATTTATCTGCTCCTAAAGAATGAACTATTCAAATTCCTTCATCCTTTTCTGGGGAGAATTTGTCTTCTGGTTGAATTGCTTTGCTTTTAAACATATTTCCTTTAACCAGCACCAAGTCACTTGCTCTCTGGGCCAGTGGGTTCAGTGGCAGATTCATGAAGAACACTGCTCTCTGTAGGCACTCTGAGATACATGTCATCTTTTATTTTGTTTCTGTAGTCACCACTCAGCATCCGTGGCTCCTTGTTTTCTGGAAGGCGCAGCAGCAGAACAAGTCTTTTCAGTTTCAAGGGCCGAGGAAAAGATATAGGATCTGAGACTGAATTTGCTGATGATGAGCACAGCATTTTTGGAGACAATGAGAGCAGACGGGGCTCCCTGTTCGTGCCCCACAGGCCTCAGGAGCGACGCAGCAGTAACATCAGCCAAGCCAGTAGGTCCCCCCCACGGCTGCCGGTGAACGGGATGAAGCACAGTGCCGTGGACTGCAATGGTGTGGTTTCCCTGGTTGATGGACCCTCAGCCCTCATGCTCCCCAATGGACAGCTTCTGCCAGAGGTGATAATAGATAAGGCAACTTCTGACGACAGCGTAAGGACTTTTTCCATAGCTCAGGCATGGCTGAGCCTTATTCCTGCATCAATCAGTGTCTCTGCTGGAGGGGCCTTCTCTCTGGCCTGTGAATGGCTCTGCATTTTTGCAACACTTTCTCCATAGAAACACACCTTTAATTTAATTAATTTAATCCTCATATTATATGTTGTAGGAATTTAATTCAAAACATAATTTACATCCCATTTTTGACAAATGGTACTTATCTCTTGATGTTATAATTGAAGATTATAAATCATCCCTTTAAATAACAATTGATAAAAGTTATATGTAGCAGCACAGAAAATATGTTGAGAATGCTGATATTATTAGTTGATAATCAGTCCCATTTCTGTAAAAAAATTTGAATTATTTGCCACTTTTTACCCTCTTTTTTAGGTTACTACTTAATATGTACCTGATAGCATGGGTTCTTATTTGAGCTGTTAAGAATAAAAATAGCAGCAAATGCATATTTAAGATTGACAACAACTCTATGTCATGATATATTACTATTACTGTTTTTACATGGGAAAATTGAGGCACAGGGAAGTCAAGCAGTTTCCCTGCCCTCATCCAGCCAATGAGAGTTCTGAAGTCTAAACAGGCTGTCTGTGCTCTTCACCACCAAGCTCCACTGACTCTCTAGGACAGTGGGCTTCTTGTCTTGCAAATAATTCAGAATGTCTATGCTTCATTCCTCTACATAAATTTAACCATACTATTTTCACTTTTAAAAATATGTGTCTGGAATATTGACAAAATACCCAAAACATATTGATTCAAACAAACACAAAACTAGTATATTACAACTAGTAAAAAAAATAATAATAATTCAAGAGTTTCAGAGTCACTGAGTGGTTAGATGAAAGTATCTAATTAGGCTTGAAGGTGAGATCCTTCTGGTTCCTGGAAGTTCAGGAAACTTCTTTAGCTCATTCACTATGTTGTACTGCATCACAAATGTCAGCAATGACTTTTACTAGAGTAGCAAGCTTCAAACATATGATACATTCTCATTTGCAGACCATGCAGTATTTCACATGAGAGTAAAGTTCCATCAAAGCCATGGCCACACATAAGTTTCAGTTTGACTGAATGCATGTGCTCTTGGGTCTTGTGCGACCTCTCTGCTTGCTTGATACAGCTTCATCCTTTCTATCAAGGTGTTCTTATCAGCTGAGCATGTTAAATTTCTATGTTATATTTTATTATATTTTTGTTATATTTTATTTTTCAATTATGTATATAATCTATAAAATGTAATTTATATGAGATTTGAAGATTATTTCACATTTTTAAATGAAGTGTTTTCATTTAAGAGCTTATTTTTACCACAGGGGGAAAAAATGATACCTCAATGAATCTTAAAGCTAAAACTGCAAAACTAGATGAATCATAAATGAAATCAGTATAAATATGTGGCCTAACATAACAGTTTATATGAAAGCACTGTTTTGCAAATAATATAATCTCTATACTTCAGACATTTCTAAGTGAAAAAGAATTTGTTTAATCCAACAAAATCCTGTTTGAGTTGGGTGAAATTTTTTTCTGCTTCTGGAATGTCAGTAATTTAGAGATTATAGCACAGAAAATGTGGTTATAGAGAGAGCTGTATTAAGTCACCTCCAGCTATTATGTATCTGCCTTTGTGTATACATACACACATATACATATTTATTCCTGTATGTCTGTTTTGATGCATGTATACACAGGATTATGGCTATACAACCATATAACTTTATGACTCAAGGACTATATGTTATATGAACTATATAAACATATATATACATATATATATGTTTGTGAAATATATTTCACATATCATATAAAACAGATGATGAATATAGAGTTGTATGGTTGTTTGTGTATATGTGTGTGTGTGTTAGCATGTATGTGTGAGTGTGTGTATTATTGGCCTATACCAAACTATTGTAGATTTTTTCAGTTTGATTTAGTTGCCATACTTAAAACATCAGACATTTTCACTTAAAAGTGAACATACCCTGTGTGTCTGAGCTCATATTTCTGCATGGCAATGTGTTTTAGAGATGAACTGGTCACCTGCTTCAGATGGAGCTTATATTCTCCCTTTTATTATAGTTTTCATAAGTCTACAGGGTCCTTTTCAAGTTGAGTCATTCAACATTATATGCTGGGCTCAGTTCGTGAGGTGCCCATCTTGTTGGTAAGAGACAGTCATTACAGTCACATTTGTTAATGCTCAAAAGAACAGTCAGAGAAAGTTATCAGAGAATATTGAGGTTCTACCCCATCATAGGCATGCCACCACCAACTTTGTCTCGCTGCTTTCCTGTAGGATTCTCCGTTGGTAAAAAAAAAAAAAAAAAAAAAAAAATCTAAATAAATTGAATACTCAAGAGGATAGAGATATGGACATCATCCTACAGTAAAATCAAGTTTTGTTTTACTTATATACTTGAGTTATAATTCCTTCAACCCTCATTAACAGGAACATGGGGCAAGTACTGGTAGGATCCTCATTTGCCCATGATTAAATGGAGAGTTAAGTAAATGACCCTTGTGATTGAGAGCCAGAAAGCTGCAGAGCCATAATTTGAGCCAGCAATCTAGTCTTTACTTTTATTTACTATAGCTACCTAAGCAAGATTTAATTTTATACCTATACTTTATTAGAATTCTATTCTTAAGACTCTAATTAAGCATTTTTTTTTTAGGGAACAACTAGTCAAATACACAAAAAAAGACGTTCCAGTTCTTATTTCCTTTCAGAGGATATGCTAAATGATCCCCATCTAAGACAAAGAGCAATGAGCAGAGCAAGCATATTGACCAACACTGTAGAAGGTATGTGATAATAGGCTCTTTACAGTACAGATTCTCAAATAAAATTAATGTAAATCCTGGTCACCTCTAAATAGGTACAAGATATTCTTAGGAAGAACTCAAAGGATATAAAATGGCTTTGAACAATCACAAAGATAATCAAGGGAAACCGATAGAGTTATTCTTATGTTCTTAAAAAATGGATTACATTATTTGTGATTAAGAATGAACATTGGGTGAAATAACTTTTCAAAGATAAATAACTTAATGACAATTGATGCCGAAAGCCAAATTATCCCAGAACTGTGTGATTTTTTTTACTATATAATCTTATAAACTACTTTTATTCTCTGAATTTATCTCATATGATAAGCAAAGAGAGTCAAAGGGTAACAACATTAAAAATGTGCCGGCTCCCACCCTCTCCCACCACATTATGCCCCAGATTCCACCTTTCCATTGGCTAACACTTCACCCCCCACACTCCCAACATGGCCCCTAAGTTTTTAACTATCCTGTAAATTTATGGAGAAAAGTGAAGGAGTTAATGGGGTAAAATGTCTGTTTTGTGGGTCCCTCCTTCACTTATTTCCATTCTCTTGTTTGGGGATTGTTTTCACTTATATACTAGCAAAAGGTTTTCTGAAGAGTATAGAATTTTCTTACTATTGCCATGAGATTAAAGACATAAGAATACATATGTATATTGGTGGAATATACATGTAACACAGCACTGTTATGCAAAGTCTAAGCCACAAGCCTTGTTTGAATATTACTGTGTATTACTGATGTTTATCTGGTTACCGATAAATAGACAAATGACTGACTGCATGTTCTCTATTGTTTCTTTCTCCCAGAACTTGAAGAGTCCAGACAGAAATGTCCACCTTGGTGGTACAGATTTGCACACACATTTTTGATCTGGAATTGCTCTCCCTATTGGATAAAATTCAAAAAGTTTATCTATTTCATTGTAATGGATCCTTTTGTAGATCTTACAATTACCATTTGCATAGTTTTAAACACATTATTTATGGCTATGGAGCACCACCCAATGACTGAAGAATTCAAACATGTGCTCATTGTAGGAAATTTGGTGAGTCTCTTATAGTGTTTTCTATATCCATAGCTATTCTCGTGGGTTTTCAGCGTTGCCATTTCTTTTCTTTTTCTTTAAGTCAGCGGGTCTGTAGCTGGATAATTATACATACCTAGAATTTACCCTTATGAATAAATGTGCAGGGTCAAGTTTCTGGTTATAGTTATTATTTTCAAATAATTTTGCAATAGTCTTGAGTTCTATAAATAACAATATTATTTACATGCTTGTCATCATTTGGGAAGTTAATAGTGGTCTTTGCCTGCCAGAATGTCTGTCAACACTGACATTTTGATACTTTATTTTTACTTACATTGCATCTTCCTTTTTAGTGCACACTCCATTTTTTTTTCTTTTCTTCTTCTCCTCCTCCTCCTCCTCCTCCTCCTCCTCCTCCTCCTCCTCCTCCTTCTTCTTCTTTATTTATTTATTTATTTTTACTGTGGATACATTAGTTTGACATAATTGTGGTGAAGTATCTGGGACTTTGGAATTCCAAAGACCTGGATTTGATCCTGATTGTGTGACATACTAATTATATGACCCTGATCAAATCATTTGAACTTTGTCTAATAGTTAAAAACTTTAACTCCATGAATTAGTATTCTGCTCTCCTACTTTTTCTTGTTCATGGAGGTCTAGATCATGCAAATCCATACTTTTTCCCTGAGTTGGCGACATCACTGTGAACTCAAAAGACATTCACCCTATCTTCTTTCTGTTATCACAATCCCAACTTCATTTGATCCCTGCTAATCTCTTTGTGCTACATTGTTTTACAATTGTCTCAAGCATTTATTGACCTAGATGTTTCCCTTTGAACCATCTTTGGTCTGATTCTTTTAGTCAAAGTGTACCTGAATGATTCATAAGCAAGCTTTTCACCATTACCACTTCAAGTGAGGCCTTTGATACCAGTGTCAGGAATCAATTATGTTTTGCAATGCCCTTTTATCAAAATTTAGGATGTCTAACTTTAGCTGCCACAGTGTCAGTTAATTATGTTTTTCTCTCCTACTGATAAATCTTTCGAGAGTGAGTCAACATGTTCTTCTTGGCTGTAAGAATAGTCAGATTAGAAGAAAGCTTGGCTCAAAATGTCAGTGTCAATCCATGATTCTTTTTTATCTTCTTCCAAACACCTCGTGACCCCACATGAACTTATTTGCAAAGAGTGACTATGTTAAATGTGAAAGCTTTTACTTCTCTGGAATTTTAATGTGCTCTTCTAAAATGCTATGTCATGCTGATAAAATTTGACAGCATAGATCTTTTTAACCCTTTGATACTTTTATGGGAGGTAAAAGAAGAGTGACACTCCATTTAGAGAATTAAATGAGATAATAATATTCATTTGTAAAGTGTGTAGCACATTGTCTGGAACAATCAATGCTAAGCAAACAGGCATTATCATCATTGTGTTATTCCATGCCATCTAAAAATGACAGAAATATATTTCTTACTTAGGTCTTCACTGGAATTTTTGCAGCTGAAATGGTTTTAAAACTAATTGCCATGGATCCATATGAATACTTCCAAGTAGGCTGGAATATTTTTGACAGCCTCATTGTGACTTTAAGTTTAGTAGAACTTTTTCTATCAGATGTGGAAGGATTATCTGTTCTGCGATCATTCAGACTGGTAAATATAAACTAACCTTACCCTTATACTCTGCAATGAAGGAATGTTTTTGGCTCTTAATTATTATTATTTAAAGCTTTCAGGTCTTGAGTCACAAGCAAAATTTGCTCTAAATATTTAGTAAACTGTACTTTTTCCCCCGAGTCCATTCATTAACAAGTACAGTCAAAGAGCTAAAACCATGTGAATGTTTTAATTTTAGGATCTTGATGATATGATTAATTTTAATTTGAAGCATATGCTACTATAATAGAAACATTTTTTTTTTTTTACCTAGTAGGAAAATAATTTATTTCACAATGGGAAGTTTAAATATTTCATCCATAATGTGTTCCTATGTTTATGGATTTGGTAATTAAAGATTAATTCACTGTTCCCCAAATAATTGATTGATATGAAAACAAAAAGAGACTTTTGAAAACATATTTTTCCTAATATGCTAGGCTTTTTCCCAATATCAGCTTGAGGAAAATTATAAAGGTATTATAAAATAAAATTAAGGTTAAATTATCAATTATAAAAGAAATAATACCTAACAACATGAATAAACTTCTATTTCAATCCTGAACTAAAATTGCACACTTTGTAATGTGTGTTGTAGCTATATTCTGCCAAGTGTAACAAAAGAACAGAAAGATTGAAAAGAGATGAAAATGAAAAAAAGGAATAACCGATTTTAATCAGATAATAATGACAATCTTACAGGACTAAATTCGACTTTAAATTTAGGACAAAAGTCAAAAATGGAAACATTGAAATTTTTATAATTATAATGTTAAAATTTATATTTGCTTTTAGCTCCGTGTCTTCAAGTTGGCAAAATCCTGGCCCACACTGAATATGCTAATAAAGATCATTGGCAATTCCGTGGGGGCGCTGGGAAACCTCACCTTGGTGTTGGCCATCATTGTCTTCATTTTTGCTGTGGTTGGCATGCAGCTCTTTGGTAAGAGCTACAAAGAATGTGTTTGCAAGATCAATGAAGACTGCACACTCCCACGCTGGCATATGAATGACTTCTTCCACTCCTTCCTGATTGTGTTCCGCGTGCTGTGTGGAGAGTGGATAGAGACCATGTGGGACTGTATGGAGGTTGCTGGTCAAGCCATGTGCCTTATTGTTTACATGATGGTCATGGTGATTGGAAACCTAGTGGTATGTAACAGATGTTTACAGATTTACTATTCTCTATTGAAATTATTTGATAATAATACAATCTGTTATTTTTATGACTTTAAAGCTAGCTGTATCTAAAATTATTCATTATAATAAATACAGATGATTTTAATACAAGTGAGAACAGGAAACAAAATATTGTTTTAGTTTTCCTGGAAAAATCTCCATTTTTTATATTTCTCAAAATCAACCCTTGTTCATTGTATGCAAAGTTCCTACTTTATTCTTTCTTTTTGATAGTGGTGTCATGTGATTCAAATCTGTGATTTCTTGTCTCTTAAAAGATATGAAGACTTTTCAGATAAAAAGCTACACTAGTAAATAGTGCATAATTATGTTAACAATAACAAAAATGAAGGTATAATGAACTAAAGCAAATGAGAAGACTGGTTTCACCACCTTATAGCAACAAAAATCTAGCATCTGTAGCAAAGATCAGCAAACTATGGCTTATAGGCCAAAGTCATTCCCATGCTTTAATATGATCCTGTGAGATAAGAAGGATCTTTATAGCTTTAAGTGATCAAAAAAAAAAAAAAAAAAAAGAGAGAGAGAGAGAGAAAAAGAAAAAGAAAGAAAGAAAGAAAAAAGAAAAGAAAAGGAGAGTAATATTTTATGACACAGGTACATTATATAAAATTTAATTTTGGTGTCTATAAATAAAGTTTTATTGAAACATGGACATGTTCATTCATTCACATTATACCAATGGCTGCTTTTATACTATAATGGCAGAGTTGAGTGATTACCATAGAGATCTTATGTCATATAGAGCCCCAAATATTTATTATTTGGCCCTTTACAGAAAATGTTTGTCAGTCACTGGTCTGTAGCATCTGCTTTACAGAGGAACCTTCCTATCTTTCCAGTTAATATTTTCTTGTTTGAATCTGTTTTCTTTCTTCCTTATACTGGTTGGTAAATACCTTCAAGCTTATGAGCTGGAGAAAATTGGGATAAGATGCTTTTCCATGAGCCACTAACCTCAATTTTCAAATCCACCATTGGCATGTCTCAATGGTATTCTTATTATCAATTCACTCATTAGGTATCACAGGAGATAGGGTACATTAACAGCTATATGGTAGGTACCTTTATTCCCAGTGGATTGAAGAAACCATTGAATTACTTTTGTCTTTGCAATTTTCATGAAAAAAAAGGAGAAGGGGTTACATTTCAGAATAGAAAACTATGTTCATCAGGTCAGTATGCCAAAAATATAAGGTGAATTATGAAATATATACTTTAGACCTTTACCACACACACACACACACACACACACACACACACACACCATGAACTACCGTTCTGTAATTCTTGATCATCCTCAAGTTATAGTGGTAAATAAATTTTCTAGTTTTATATAGGCTTACAAATCTTTTACTATGCAATAAGACATATTTTCTTTGTCTCTTCTGAGCATAATTTGCAATTTTGTATAGCAAGATTTGTTTGTGTATTTCTTCTCACACAATTTCAACATAAAATAGTGTATAACTGAAAGAGATAAGTGGTGAAAACTTGCCAGACTAAAGCTAATTATCACAAGTGATTTAAACATTTATTATGTATTCAAGTATACACAAAGGGTAGGGATTCCTTGGGCTCTCATCAAGTTATTTATTCAATATTTCTATACCTCCTCTGTGAAAAAGAAATGTTCTATTTAGTTATTTTAGGTATAATTTATGTTTAGAGTTTATTAGAATATAGTGAAACGGTACACAAAAAAATCAGATGAGGAAGAAGTGAAAAGTGAAAGCAATGAGGTTAGAAGATAATGCTTTTGACATTTAGAAAAGAAAAAGAAGTTCTAAGTTAAGACTCAGGGAAAGCTTTGAAGCAGGCCTTTGAAGAACACATAACATAATATTTGAGCGTGATCACTAGAGTGAGGATAATGTTTCTGTTTAAAAGGCAATACAGATTTACAGTAAAAACAAATGAGGTAAATTAGTGATTGCTTAATCCATGCAGAATTAGTGATGACTGATTCATAAGGTCACTCATTAGCTATTGGTTCATGATAATAAATAAACAAACAGAATTATAATTCATAAAGTTTACAAACAACTCTAGAATAATTAAGGAACTACCAATTATATAGAATTAGAATCTGAGAAGAAACTTAAAAGTTATATTACTGATATGCTCCTCCACATTAGAGCTATATCCTAAACTAGTCTAATTTTTAAATCTTTTCTCTCATTTATTCTTTTTCTCTTTTTATTATTTCTTTTCAGTTTTACACACACTAGGATTAATTTTGACAAAATTATAAAAGCATAGGATATAATTTGTTCTAATTCAGTCACCATTACCTCCCCTCTCCCTCTCCCTGTTCCCTTCCCTGAACTATACTGATTTTTCTGCTATTTATTTACATTTTTAAAAGTAGTGTCTTGTGAATATATATGACAGTGAGATTCACTGTGGTATATTTATATATGTACCTAGGAAAGCTAGGTCAGATTAACTACTTTGTTCTTTTCTCATCTCATCTACTTCCTTCCTCCCCTTCAGTCTCCTATTCCATTGATCTTTCTTTTATTTGTTTTTTTATCCCACTACCTCTTATTTTGGATTAGCTTCAACATATAGAGAAAACATTTGACATTTGTCTTTTTTTTTTGACTGGCTTATTTCATTTAGCATCATAGTTTCTAGTTCTGTTCATTCACTGCAAATGGGTCAGTGTATTACTAATTAATTGAAATGGTTAAAAACCATAAGTTTAAGGGCTAGGATAGAGCACTGCTTGCTAGCATCATAATAATAAAGAATAATAATAACAACTCAATGACAAACAGACACACAAAGAATGTCCATTAATTTTAAACTTCAGAGGGAAATTTAGAAAAACAGATTTCAGTCAGCTCAAATCTGTATTCAGAAACTGTTACATTAATAAACTAATGTGTTAAAAAAAATTAGACTTTGAATCAAATATTTTCATGACTGTTTCATTTTTTCCCAACACAGTAAAAGATATGATAGGTAGGAATTGGAACTTATTATTTACATTGGTGCTATCCATTAGATTTGATAAAATTTGTCTTATTAGGATTTTTGAAGTAAAAGAATCTGCTTTCAATGAAATGACACAACAAAAACACTGTACTAAAAAGAAGTGTGTTGACACTTGTGTAGGTCAAGTACAATAATGCTTTAACAGACTTACATTATCAATATTCCTGTTAAAACACAAACATATGCAATCATATATTTCATAGTAACACATGAAAAAGCTAGAATTAAAATAAACTGTTTTAGAATTTGTTAGTGATCATCAAAAATTTTTTCTATGATTCATAGATCCCTACCCCTAGAACTTTGTTTGACAGTTTCAACCTGCTCTCTCATACTTACACATCTCACAAAGTGTTTAAGTTGTGGCTAAAATCAAGGGCAAGTCCTTTCTTCTCAGGTGTGATTTTGATTTTTTTTAAATGAGAGGTGGATAATTTTAGTCATGAAAAGACTTAATCAAATAGTAATTCAATTTCCTTTTTGTTTCTTATATAATATAATGTTTAAATATAATTTATGCATTTTCTACCCTATGTGAAATTATTCTTCTTCTTTAAAAACATTGTTGAGTTCACCTGGATCTTACTTCAGGGAAGAAAAATGGAAATGGTCTTGCTCATAAACAGGACATTTTTTTTCAAGGATAGACATTATAGTGACTTCTTTTGTAACTCTTCCAGGGCCAAAATGATAAGAAATTAAGCCAGTTAGTGTCATTATCTCAAAAGAATAGGTCCAATGCATGGGTCCTCTTCTGTCCCTTAAAAGTCACTTCAATTTGCAAGTTGGCACAAAAATTCGGCAAAATGCTTTATTATAGGAACTCTGTAAGTACCATGTGTTTCTTTTGTTGAAATAAATGGCACTAATATTCTGGGATAAGTGAACAGAGATCTTGGTCTGAATGACCTGAGTATAACAATAAACCAATTTTCTTGTTTTATTTGTTTGTCATTGGAAATAAGTAGAAATTATAAATGAGTATTAGGAGAATTTTTAAAGTTTACTAAATGCAATTTGACAAAGGGACTCCTGCGGCAGAAATGGACTTAGAAATGACCTACCTTGATGCTGAGGGATCATTTTGTGCTCCCCACTGTAATTCTTCATGGGTATGGCTTACACTGCTCTCCAGAGTTCTCAGTTCTCTGGTGTATGGAGTGAGTAGTGAGGATTCTGCCCTCTCCTCCACTGCTCTCACACGTTGTGGTCTGTGGGTGAGAAGGTTCGGAGATTTTTTTTTTTTTTTTTCTGATTTGTTTTGTGGCCTATATTTCAGGAAAGTTTGATTACTTTTTATTTCCTGTCTCCTTATTTCTCTGCCTCCCATTCTTACCCTTTTATAGGTTCTGAACTTATTTCTGGCTTTATTGCTGAGTTCATTTAGTTCTGACAATCTCACGGCAATTGAGGAAGACACCGATGCAAACAACCTCCAGATTGCTGTGGCCAGAATCAAAAAGGGAATAAATTATGTGAAACAGACCTTGCGTGAACTCATTTTAAAAACATTTTCCAAAAAGCCAAAAATGTCCAGGGAGATAAGACGAGCAGAAGATCTAAATGGCAAAAAACACAACTATATCTCAAACCGTACACTTGCTGAAATGAATAAAGATCACCCCTTCCTCAAGGGAAAAGATAAAACCAGCGGGTTTGGAAGCAGTGTGGACAGAAGCTTGATGGAAGGAAGTGATTGTCAATCGTTTATTCATAATCCCAGCCTCACAGTGACAGTGCCAATTGCACCTGGAGAATCTGATTTGGAAAATATGAATACTGAGGAACTTAGCAGTGATTCAGACAGTGACTACAGCAAAGAGGTAAGACTGCTTTACACACATTGTTACATGTTACCAACTAGTAGGACATGAATCAAATTTCAGATGTCTGTTGTCCTCAGTTTTTTCCAACATTACATAGGCTAATGGAGAATGTGTGGGTGAGTTTACACAACAATGTCCTGAAGGTTCATCTGATAAAGTTTTCTTCTTGATTCTTAGTAATCAATTTAATCTTACTTTGCTGTATTTGAAAGCACTGGGTATCTTTGATCTCCTCATCATCCTTCATCCCATGTTACCAATTGTAAAGTCACATCAGAGTCCTCCTACATTCTGTTGAATGCATCTCTCCTCTGCTTCATCATCATCTTCATACTCATTGCCAGCCCCGGCCACTGAAAGTGAAGTCTCCATTGGTCCCTCTGCCACTACTTTCCATCTACCCTAATTCACTTATTAGGTTAATTTCACTCAGATTTAATCTTAAACACATCACTCCATGATGTGTTTATGGTCCCCAAATTCTCCTGAATTATGCATTGTATATAAGGCCACCACCCCAGGAGCTTTAACCAGCTGTATGTCTTCATGCTCAGCTGAAGAACCATCACCTGGACCAGTCTTCCTTTCAGATCATAAACACTTTCTACCTGTGTGATATGCTTGTGATTTCCTTCTGCAGCCAAAATCCTATATTCATTCTTCAAGGCATAGTCCTCAGATTCTTCATCTATAAAACTGAGTATTTAAACTATAATTTACATTAATATTCAAAGTGTTTAGAAAAATACCCAAAGTGTTCCAAGGTGTTACCCATTGTATCTAATCTCTGCCCAAATGGATGGAATCTTTTCTCATTTTTAATTCGATACTGTCTTTCTTGGATTTATTATTTAGTCTTGCGTTTTCATGTTTTTGAAATTATGGTATGCATCAAATTGTACTTTAAACTCATTGAGAACAGGAACATCGTTAAAAGCTTTCTTTTGGGTCCTCTTTACCCATCTTACCTGTATATTTTTAATTAAGTCAAAGTACGTGTTGAGCTATAATTTACTACGATGAAATACAATCACCACAAGTGAGTAGTATCATAAATTATTTTTGTGTCATTGCTTAAGAGATGCTTCAAGCAAGACTTACTTGCTTGAAAATATTTTTCTTTTCTTTAGGTCACATTAAAAATTAGTTGACAGATATTTGCCAAACATCTTATATCTATTTAACCCCACTAAGACCTGCTCTCTGTGAGTTTATAGTGGATATAGAAAAGAAGGTTATATGGAATAATGATGAACTACATATTAATCAGGAACTATATATAGTATATTATATATATAGTCATATATATGTCATGTATATTGTAAATGCTCAGTGCTTACATATTGTGTGAATAAGTGATTAAATGAAACTTTTTATTTAGTCAAGGAAATTTTTTCCAAGATGCTGAAATAAGGAATAAAATATTTTATATTTTAAGTCCTTTATATAGAAGAAATAATGCTTTGAAAAGTTATTTATTTTATCTTAAAAGTAGAATCTCAGATTCTGCACACTTTCATGGTAGCAGGTATCTGAGCTTGGTCTCATATAGAAAGGGAAATTAACTCAGTTACCCATTTTTGTATGAAGAAAGATTTAAAAAGATTGAAAAACCTCAGTTGCCTGTCAGACAGTCACTCTCTGTGCAAGCTCAGAACTCTAGGTGTTGAAGCACTTCAGGAGTTGCAGGGAGTAAACCAAAGTGATTTCATTTGTTGAGTATTTTGGTACCTGAAATAGACTGTTACTGATTAAGTTACTCTGCCACCTCTCCCATGAAATATTCCGAAAAATCATCTTGAAGTGTGCCACCTTCAGGACATTGAAACCCACTAGACAATATACTAGAACAGAGCAAGGAGGAAGTTTCAACATCTATAGGAAATGATAGCTCAGAAATATTAAGCTATGGTCAACTGGGAAATCCATGTGTCTGGGGTCTTCCTTTCCATCTGTTTAAGATTAGAATGTTTCTGGAACAACTTTTCCTTTATTGTTTTGTTTTGCGCTTCAGTTTAAACCCATGAAATGCAAATTTTCTTTATCTAAAGTATCTCTAACCCCTCTGTGTGAACCTTCCCTGCTCTAATTCCCATGATCTTCTACTCCCAGTTGAATTTCCAGCTTCTCAAACTGCTTATTTTCTCCTTTGTACTTTCTTCTTGTTTCCATCTCTTAGATGTCTTTAAAATCCCGATTGTCACATTCCTGATGAGACTTGATGAGCCAGAGAGGCAGATCTAGATTACCTAATAAAATGTAACTCAGAATTCCTTACATTCAGGTCATCTGGGTCCTAATAATTTCCTTGGGTCATGATTAAGAATACAGGCTCTCAAGAAAGAGTCCTTGCCTCAAATCCTATCTTTGATTCTTACAAACTCCATTATCTGGAGTATTTCATTAAGACAGTAAAAAAAAAAAAAAAAAAAATGCACACACACACACATACACACACAAAGAGAGAGAGAGGGAAAAAAACTGCTTTTTTTCAGTTTACTTACATGTAAAATAGAAATGCAATGAAGATTACAAGACTAGTAGACAATGTCTGTCAAAAAGTAAGTGTTCAAGGAACAATTGTTGTAAGTATAGAATTGGATCATCACACACACACACACACACACACACACACAGTCAAGAGCTATTTGATATGAAAAGAATTTAAAAGAGGTAACATGATGTCGGGCAGTGGTTCACAAATTAGTGTGTGGAAGACATTTGGGGAGCTTGTTACAAAGGCCTTTTCTAGACATAGTCTCTGAAGTCTGCCTAAATCTGAATGCAACCTCTGAATCCTTATCAAGAGTGTTCCTAGTGACTACTGTGATGGATGGAGTTGTCATGGGAAGTGAACCTACCTTCTTCCCTGACTTGGGTTCATGTTCCTGATATATCCTTTTGATTATTCAGGTGCTGTTATGTTTTTTGCATTTGACTCTTTAAAGACCTGTATTTTCAACAAAGGGAAAGAACATCAATGGCATTTGACACCTCTCCCTCTTTCTCCCTAAAATCCCCTGTCTGTATGACCTAGTACCCCATTTCCCAGTATACATTGTAGAGATATTTCAGTCTACCTTTAACACTAACTCTCAAGAAGGCAGATTTTCATGGCGGGTACGTAGTTAAATGTACACTCCAGAATCAAGTCAGAATATTTAATAGTAAAACATCTTACCAAGAAATGAGTTCAATTGAAAGGTTCATTTAAACATTTCTGAAAAAACAGGTGGCAGCAGAACATCCACATTTATCAGAACAGTCTCTTTGAATCAAGAAGGCATATGGTCATCTGGAGTATGTCCATGAGACTAAGTCTCCTGTCGCTGCTTCTCAGAATGTCAGCACTGAATTGACAGCTTCTCTCAGTCAGCCTCCTACTGAGGAGCAGGGCAGCCCTTAAGGCAAAACGCAAATATTAACACACTGAGCAGATCTTACCACCGGCAATGGAATGTTTCCTCATTATGGACCTCAAGTGAAGCATGAAATGTATCCATTCATTCAATAAATATTTATTGCAACTTGCTATGCTCCAAGCACTGTGTTGATTTCCAAAGGGAAAATGTCCTGCTCTCACTTAGCTGCAATACAAATCTATTTTAACTTATAAGTTAAAATGTAAGAGCCCAGGGACTGGATATAAGGTCATGAACTGTTTGAACAATGTATTAGTGTCTTAGTGCTTAGGAAACAAACTTGATGACTAAAACAACAGGCATTTTTGTCTGGAAGTTTTGGTGGATGAAAGTCTGAAATCAATGGTTCACCGGGGCCACACTCTTTCCCAAGATTCCAGGGAAGAATCTTCTGATTTCTTTGAGCTTCCTGGTTTCTGGTGGTTTCTGACAATCCTTTCAGCTTTCAGCTGCATCACCACAATTTCTGTCCCCCTCTAGATGTGTTATTTCCCCTCAGTGTCTCTATCTTCTCCTCTTCTTATAGACACCAGTTATATTGGATTAGAACCCACACTAATGACCTCAACTTCACTTGATTATATATGCAAAGACCCTATTTCCAAATAAGATCACATTCAAAGGTAGCAGAATTAGAATTTTAATGTATCTTTTAGAGAGGATACAATCCATACAAAATATTTTGACTTAGAAGACTGAATGGATATTGATACTCTTAAAATATGCAGAAAGAAGATAAAATTTATGGGGTAGGGAAGATATAGCATTTAGTTTGGGGTCACTTAGTTTTGAGATTCTTGCAGGACAGAAAAATGAAACTGAATTGTAGGTATTTATTAACATGTCTTAAGGAAAAAAATCAGAGCTGAAGACAGGTTGGAATTTTGTATGTTAATTTACATTAGTCATGGGATTATTATGAAAGAGAAATCTGTGTGTAGGAGATTTAATGAGCAGTGTTCTCAGAAACAATACCTAACATCTATCAAAAGTGAGGGATTCCAGATGATTGGGCAGAGGGGGATGTTGAAGTGCTATAATTACAACAGAGGTCTTGGTTGATCCTACAGTGTCCCTAGTAATAGTATGACACTTTGGCATAGACCCAAATTAAGGGAAGAGGGTAAGGCAGCACCTCTGTTCCATGACAATTTCCAAAGAAGGACTAGGCTGTGAGCCATCTGCATCTAACCACTTCTGGAAGCTGAAACAATCAATGGCTCACCAGAGAGTGGGATCTGAGTTGCTCTCCACAGCATCTACTACACAGCAAGGAGCACAGAAAGTTAAGAGGACACTTGATCACTTCAGCAATGACAGAAAAGCAAGCACACACACACACATGCAAAGGGAAATATGTAGACTAGCTACTTTGATTCACATTATAAAATTTTTATCCTCATAATAATCCTACATAGTCCATGTAATTAATCTGTATTTGTAGAGACTGAGACTAAAATAATGAGAAAAGATGCTATTACTTCCTTATGCTTCTGGCGCTTTCTAAAATTTGAAGTCCTGGCTTTAGTCATTATCTTGCATGCCACAGAAAGACAGGAGAGTTAGTAGGAATATAATTATTTTCTGTTACCTCCCTGTAATGGTTCAATTTAGAATCAAATATTCCCTTACAATGATATTATGCATTTGCTGGTTCATTGTTATTCTAATATTGCACTCATAATTGCACTCCTAATATTACTTAATGCTGATTCATTAGGTTATAGTTTATCTCTGAAATCATTCTCAATTTTTATATTTTGGGTATTTAAATTTGTTTCCTCAAAATTATCTCATTGTCTTCTTTATGGAACTGATTTTAAATCTTATAATACTTTTTATCTCAAGACTAAATAACGCTTCCCTTCCCATTCATTCAATATTACCAGTATACTTTATATATTATAGCATTGGTTGTGTGTATATTAGTGTGTGTGCATACATATATTTGTATAAAATATAATAGTGCATTATAATAAAATGCCAGTATTTTCTCATGCAAATTATTGATAAATATGACAGACTCTTTGGACCAAATCCAGGCCCTAGTGGTCACTCCTAATATATTCATGTCTGGTAAAAGCCCCGTTGCAATAGCTCTTAGGTTCTTAATAATTCTAAGGCTTATTTCACTCTCACTTGTTTGTTAATGAGACTGATATGTGATTCAGAAGCATCATTGAAAAAAATGATGCAATAACATTAAAAAGCATCACTGAAGTTCAGTTCATTGACTTTAAATCTTTTCCTTTGTCTACATGACCTATTGCCTTATTACAGAAAAAACAGTAAACAAATTTGGCATCGTTTCTTTTAAAGAAAACGTCATTGTGTTTTTGAATCCTCGTGTTTATTTCAGGGAGTTGTGTTAACTAGTTATTATATCATTTCTCACAATTAAACTTTATAGGCTGTAGAGTACTCCCACTCACTGGTGCACTAAACTATACCTATCCATTCAGACTCCAATTATTTGATTAAAACTACTTTACTTGATGGTACATGAGCAATCCCCATATATGCAGCTTTTATTCTGGCATTACTTTTGTATCCTGTGTAAGTCAAGGTTCTGTTCAGCTGCATAAAATGAACGCCTAAATACATTGGCATAACTAGACCGAATATTCTACCTTCATATTTAACAAGGTCTGGAGGTCAGCAGTCCACATGGCTTCCATGTTCAAGGCGCCAATCTTCACATGTGGCTTTTTTCTATTTAATCCCCATTTCTATATATGACTGATATAATGTAGCCATATTTATGTTCAATTTCCAGGCAGGAAAGAGAAGGAAAGAAAAAGAGGCAGAGGAGGTGCTTGTCACACTAGTCTGAGGAAAGCTGAAGCTTTCCCAGAGATCCTCGGCTAACTATATGGCTGTGTCTAATGGCAACAGCAGTGAGACACAGTCTCCCCTAAAAGCAAGGTGGCCTGGCAGAAGCAGGACATTTATCTGCATATATTGCCACCTTGATTAAAATGTGGACTGTCTTAGTAGGACACACTGTAAAAGATATTAGTAGTGTTTGATATGTTTCTTCCATATTTTTACTTCTCCTGGTTATTATTCCTTTTTGAGAAGAAATTCCTTTATGAAATATTATTTACAAAAGTGTCAAAAATTGAAGGAAAATAATTTTATTTTCTAAAAGATGTAGACACTGGATATAGCTTGGGAAAACATGTAGCCCATTATACCATATTGGACATAGCTTTTCTATGTTCATATATGAATCCATGACTAGAGAAACTCCATATCATGTACAACCACAATAAAAGGGTCCTAGCTAGAATAAGTTATACTACATATATGTATAATATGTGAAATACACTTTTCGGTCATGTATACCTAAAAAAATGAATAAAAATCAAAAATAAAATGAAATAAAGGCATATAAAATTACCAAGAAAGAAAAAATAATATTTACTTATTTAATTAGAAAAATATACAAAATAAGAATATATTGAGTTGAGCAATAAGAACCTACAATATTCATTTTACCTACATAAAGTAGACATTTCACATAGCTACTTGTAAAATAAAGGCAAATAAAAATGTGAAACAAAGTTTATTCTATGAATGTAACCTTTATTAATTACTTGTATTAATACTAGGCTACTTAGTATTATTTCATTTATTTATTGTATTTATGTATAACAAGAGAATGTTTTGAAATTTTCTATGACTATGTACCCAGCATTATGATAGGTGTAGTTTTCTCTCTCCCAAGTTATACTCATGAAATATTTTTGGCCCTTTATAAATATTGGGTTCCCCCCCCCCAAAAAAAAAAAAAAACACACTAAAACTTCACATACTTCAAATGTGAATAGAAAACAATCATTAACATGAAGATGTTTACAATTTAATAATTTGCACCTAAGATAATTGTGCAAACAATTATACCATGAAGCAAAGCAAAGCGCATTTCATACATAACAGAATAACAAGCCAATCCATTGAGGATGCCCTGAGCAAGGGACTGTATCAGGCTGGAGCACATGAGTAGGGAGTCCCTTGAACCAGCCCCTACAGTACGGAGATACATTCACTGGGCAGATGTGTCAGAAGGAAATCTCAGGCAGAAGAGCAAACATACATATGGTTCACCTGATTCACTCTTTCATTTATCCATCCACTCATTTATCTATTGAGTATTCAACTTGGAAAGCCATCATCTTTGGAAAGACTTAAAAGTGCTTTCTTGTTAAGAAATGGGTGCATTCTACTGATTTGACAAAAACAAAAAATTGTTTAAAGATCTGTTGTAATCAAGGTTAAATATTTTATATCCTTTTGCTGTAATGGTGTTTTTTTTTTTTCCTTCATCATTAGGTCTATCTATTGATTTTTTTTTTCTCAAAGTCTTTTTCTGAAAGAGGAAGTTTTAGTCTACAAAAGAATAGTTTAGGTTTTTACTTATTTCTGAACTTTAGAAAATATAATCTTTTCCAAAAATTGATTTGACTCAGCAAGATCTAGGTCTGACTTACAGTTGTGTTTTGGGAGGAAGCTGGCCTTTGATCCTGTCTTTTATTCATAGATTCTTTTAAAATAGAATTACTCTTCTACATAATGATTTTATACCATTTTTTTCCTGCCAATTTTCTAAAAATCTTTCCATCTTTAAGGGATTTTTTCACTTGCCAAAAAAAAGAAAGAAATATTGATCTTATATATTTAAATCAATGTTTCTTACTGTTTATATTTCAATAAGTCTGAAACATCACTTTCCTTCAATGCTGTTTAGAATGTCAAAGTTAACAAAATGTGATAATTAAAGGTAAACCAAGAAATCCCAATTTTACAATATGCTTTTCCAATTTATACAATTTACTCTTACCCCACTCCACACTGTATATTACCTGTTTTTAAATGATGATTGTATTGAAGAGCAAGCGGAATGTAAAAGATTTGCATAAGCACATTATACTATTTAAATTTATCTCCTAAATAATATAATTATGTAACTTGTTGATTAAGTCTATGTTGAATAATATTTAACCTTACTACTATGTTTCAAATATATTACTTAATGTGCAGGATTTTCAAACAGATAACTAATTTCTATCTACAGGTACATGATGTTAAACTTGTTAAAGCACAGTTGACTGAACTCTCTGTTTCATGCCGCCTTTCTAAACTTCAGTAACTACCCTTCTTACTTCTCACAGGGGTAAAATCAAACTGGATCATTCAAGGATGCAGATCTGTGCTTTAACCAGGCAGACACATATGTGACCACTTTTACACAGGTTACCTAAAAACATAATACATATATGATATTTTTTTCAGTGTCTTGCATGCTGTTCAGCTACAAAATCTATTTTGCCTGATCCATTGCAAGAAAGTAGAAACATAAGTGATTGAATTGACATCATAGCATGTCATGGGGGCAATTCCATCATTCTTTGTGATTCTCTTGATGACTTCTTTGACATATTTTTCATGTCCTTAGGTGATTTCAAGTGCATGATCTGTAAACTTTTATTGGATGGATTATAAAAGTAAGATAGAAAATGTAACAGAAGCCATCAAAGCAACATTTAGTTAAAAAGAAAATCTCTATCAACTTTAAATTCAGTAGGTTAGAACTTCATTAAAAACAAGTTTTGTGGGAGAAATTTTTCAGCTATAAGCATAAATTCAGAGCAAAAAATGATCATTGCATTTTTACTCCCATATTAACATATAAGGGATTTAAGACTCATATGATTCAGCTGCTTTCTGAATACACAGCTATGAAGTTCGGGGCAGAGCTATATTACTTTAGCTTCTAGTCTAAACTTTCAGTACATTTTTAAATGATTTTAAGCACCATGATCTCTGAGATATTATTTTTTCTAATCAATTCAATAATTTACATTTGGTTTTATTTGCTCAGATATAAGTTGCATCAACTAAAAGACAATAGATTCCACCTATGCATGAGAAATAAGTGCTTAAAATGTTTGATTCCAGAACCAATATTGATCACTCATGAGAATAAGTTTCTGATTGTATAATTTTCTGACTGGAGTAGACCCGAGCAGCTAGGAGGTCTAAATACAGCAGATTGTGAAGTGAGCACTAAATCTTTCAGTGAGATAGAAAACTTTTTTTTTTTTTTTCTAAACTTAGAACACTAGTATGGGTTGCTTTTTCTAATATTTCTATAAATTATTAAAGGATATATTACTCAGATATATATTACTCAGATATATAATGTTTTGTTTTAGTAAACTTTAATTCTAATTGTTTCTAATGAGGAAAAATATATGTTAATGAGAATCTTGCCTTTTTTTATAATCCAGTTCATATTCTGAATTCTACTGTCATTGTTGAAATGTTCGTATTATTTGTTATCCATTGTGAAATGATGAAAGCAAAACTTTCTCCTGAAATTGATACAGTCTATGCTAACAATTTACAATGGAAAAAAATTATTGTTGTGTTTATTGAAACTTGAAATTAATGTTAAAGATGATCTTAAGTTAAAAAAGATTAATTTTTCTATTTAAAATTGGTTATAATTTAGAGCTAATATTCTTTTTAAAAAAAGAGAGAGAGAGAATTTTTAATATTTATTTTTTTACAGTTTTTGGTGGACACAACATCTTTATTTTATTTTTATGTGGTGCTGAGGATCGAACCCAGTGCCCCGCACATGCCAGGCAAGGGCGTTACCGCGCTCATCCCCAGCCCCTAGAGCTAATATTCTTGAAGAAAATTTTTATTTCACAGTGTAAAAAATTGTCTTTAATGAGCCTAAATAGAGATTCATATATATACAACAGTATCTACATGTATATAGGTAAAAGTCATTGCATCTGAGAAAACTCTTTTCAGAAATATATTTACGTACATCTATATTTACATATACATGTGCATGTTGTAAATTCATAAATTATTGTTACTATTTTTTCAACAAAGACTGTTAGGAAAGATGTGTATGTTAACAGATGATCTTTTGATGAAATAAAAACTGAATATTTCAATTGTAAACAATGAGTTAAATACAGAACATTGGCAGAAGTTGCCTACATAAAATTTAGAAGAAACACATTATTCATGTAAACTTTATATTTTGCCTTGTATTTTCAATATTAGAAATCTACATGTTTAAATGACCATTCAGTGAAATTTGTCTGTCCTCATTATTTGTCTGTCATCATTATTAGTAGTTTCTGAAGATAATATAACTATTTCAATGTGCAGGTTGCTTCTTTCTTTCTTTCTTTCCTTCCTTTCTCTCTTTCTTCCTTTCTCTCTCTCTCTCTCTCTCTCTCTCTCTCTCTCTCTCTCTCTCTCTTTCTTTCTTTTTCTGGGTTATTTAAAAATTACCAACAATATTTAACAAATTCAAATCTTAGAACCAACACTTTAACCTCACATTCTGCCTTCAGGTTTATTTAGGTTGCAATCCTTGTTTACCCACTAACTGCAATTTTCTAGCAGGTCTCAGTAGTAACAATGTTTAAATATTTGTTTCCAAAGTTTACAGAACACTTCTAATTGGAAACACTGTAATCCAGTTAATTCAATACTTGTTTTCTGAAAACAACCAGCCGAGCATTTTAGTGACTGGGCACAGAGCCCTTGACTACAGACTGGTGCTTTATATTCCAAGACTTTATTGGTGAATGCCCTGTCCCTTTTCTTTAGAAGCTGAGAAACTGAGAGTCCAGCCTTCTTGTGTGGCCAAATGTTACTGTTTTTTTCTGTTTGCTTTATATTCAATGTCTTATGTTTAATTCTATCCGTTGTCATATTAATGGATTGAAAGTGTCCTAGGTGGAAGGCTCTGGGAAAAATAAGACCTTTCAATAAAACCATTGGTTTTATATTTAATGTCCCTGGTGGTGACTACTATGTGACCTTGTTATTCCTCCATCTCCACATTGACCCTGTGAGGGAACTGTGAAGTGCATTTACTGAGGAATGAGCAGCTGTTTCCCATGAGTCTATACAAGATTCCTCTGCTGGCAAACAAAAACAAAAACAAACAACAACAACAACAAAAGAACACTAGGGAAAGAAAAAAAAAATCTGTTTTCTTGCCCTTGATTTGAAAAAGCAGAATTTTAGCTACTCGTAATTATAATGTGAGCCAATATTTTGCTGCAACTTGTAAATAAGCCTAACATTATCTGTTAAGTCAGTGAATATGAGAATCCTGATAACAGAGAGGAAAGTAATATTATATTTCCATCGATCAAGAATATCTAGAGTACTTTTTTAACACAGGCAATTTCAGACATATCAGAAACAGATTGAGGGTCCAGAAATCTAAAGAAACTAAATTTTATTACATTCAAGATGGAAAACACAAGTGATAATATCATAGGTGATCTCTAATTGAAAAAGGCTATGTAAAAATAAAGCTGTGTTTCTCCAATAGCTTTTAAAAAACCATGATACTTCTAAGGAGAGAAAGACTACTGTGATCTTTTATTTGGGAATTGTTCTTTTTTTCCTCTTTTGTAACTTTTACGTTTTGTTTACTTATTTTTATGTGGTGCTGAGGATTGAACCCAGGGCCTCATATATGGGAGGCAAATGCTCTACCACTGAGCCACAACCCCAGTCCTTGTGATCTTTTATTCTGAACCTTATTTTCCTCCTTAATGATTCAGGAATATCATTACAGATATGGACTGCAATATTGGGTTGTTGAATTTAAAAATGAGTGATAATGAACTTGAACCTAATCAAATTGTTTTTCCTGCTTATTGATACATAATGGAGCTTAACTTATTACTAATGTCTCCCATAATTTTTCTTTTTTTGTGCCAATACCTTTATTTCAGTATGCTTCTTTCAACTTCTTGCTGTCTATTTTGTATCTTTGTGTTGATGCTCAAGTGAAATAAATATTCTAGGCTCTGCTCCTTAAAGAATATTTATTTTCTGTTTTGAAGCAAGCAGCCTTATGGTATGTACTTTAAATGTAACATCTCTGAGATATTTTCAATGTCAGTCCTCCTTTTTGAGAAAGATTTTTCTCATTTCTGTGTTCTCTACAGTGCTGCTGTGTTTGATGGTTTTTGCTTTTGAGTGGCAGATCATTAGGTCATTAGATAATATTTCTTCACTCCTCTTGGAACTAGAAATTATTGACTAGAATTAACTACCACTCATAACAACATGAAATAGCCTTGTAATATTAATGCTTATCTCAGTAAATATCAGTAATAAATTAGTAAGTGACTGATGTAGGGCATTTTCTACTAAGACACATATTTAATAATGTCTCCACTCACACATAATCTTGTAGAAAGAAAACACACCTTCAAGCCAATCAAAAAGAATAATAAAGGTTTTAATTTAATAATATTTTCAATAAAAGAAAGGGGCTTCTTAGATAGCTGCATAAGTTCACCATTAAGGTAAGCATTTCTTCAGAACTACCACGTTTAATGGATACACATTGAAGAATATTGAAAGATTAAAATTTTTGAATCAAATGTGTTGTTTTTATAAAAAGAAAAGAAAGAATTTTAGAAGGTATACTCAAATCACTTTATTCAATAAAAGGAAAGAATGTAACTGTGGAATTCTTTCTATTCCTTACAACAGTGAGTTCACCTTCTTGGGTCTATGCTTAGTTTTAGTTTTATTTGTATGAAAACTGCCAAAGATAAAAAAAAAAAAAAAAAAAAAAAAAAAAAAAACTTTGTTAAAAACTAAGTAAAATGGAAAAAGGAAATTTTATGTTAAAATCAAACCTCTTTGAAAATTACAGAAAGGTCAATTGTGATATCAAAATGACATTTCATCATACTAAAATATTTATTTCACTTCTCTTAACATAGCATATTCTTTCTTTTCCAAAACTACAAAGAAAACTAAATAAAAAGATCAAATTTATAAAAATGAAGGCAATTATAAAATTAGTATAGAAAGACATACAGTTGGCATGATCTTTTCTGTGTAGTAAAAATAAATGAAACAAATTTTAAGGATATTAGCCTTCTATTTAAAGACATACTTTTAGGACCCCATTAAAGAAACTTGTACCTTAAAAAGTGTAAATTTCAAAGGGTGAATAGATTAGACCTCAACAGTCTCCATTGCTAAGGTATGTGAATTATATATATTGAATTTTATATAAAGTACCGAAATAGCTACTATGTGAATACCTAATGCATTTGCAGGAAAGCATTAAATATCTAAAAATCTATTGACCACAGTAATTTGATTTGTGATCTATGTTAATTATAATTTATGCTGACTACTCTGTTAATTTGGTTCCAGTGAATATTACTGGAATGTTTTAATTTTGATGTAAAATCTGAGTAATATCCTGAATTTAATTGACAAAATTTACCATAAAACCTGTATATGAAAAGGAAGGTTTCAGTGGCAAGATATACTACATAAATTTTCCTGAATTATCACTTTCTCGTTATCTAACTCAGCCTAAATCTTCTTTGCCAATGCCCTTTTAAACAGTGAGAAACCAAATACTGATATTGAATATGCTTTCATTAATCTAGACTGTCAGAATTCTGCAGATAAAATTTTATTTAAAAGTTGTTGGCAGTTGAGAGAAAACCACTATTTCTATTGTTAATATTTTGGCTAGTACCAGAGAGGTCCTTGATATTCTTCTATTAGCAATTCTTCCTACTGTTTTGCCTCAAAATCTAGGCCAGTAGTTATTTTCAGGGTTATAGGACTTCATCTCAGCACCATAGAAACATAGAGTCTTCTCTTCCAGTTCCTGAGTGACAGTTCACTTACAGGTGAGAAGTCAAGAATTTATTATATCAAATAATTACAGTCTTTTTGATATGGCAAAAAAAGACAGCTTTTGTGATAATTGGCACAATAATAATATTAGTATATCTAAGATTTTCCAATGTTCTTTCCTGACTTAATGTATATTTTATAGCACTAAGTTTTATAGAATATTCAGTTATAATTGATTTCTTTTTCCCTTTCTTATTTTAAAGTAACTTTAAATGAATTTAGTTTTAAAAGTTCATTTTAAATGAATTTTTATATCAATGTTATTCATAACTGATACTATGAACAAACTCCTCAACCTAGTAGAAATAATAAATCTGTGCCAATTGAGGCTAAACATGTATAAAAAGGACTTATTCTTAAGTTATTCTTTATGTACATTATTTGTGTCACTTAAATTTTTTTATTGGTTCACACTAATTATACAGAGTAGTGGGTTTTATTATAGTACATTTTCACCTTCATAGAACACAATTTGATCAATTTCCCATCCTAATACCTCTCATCTTATCTATCCTTCCCCATCAACACCATTTTCACTGAGATTGTATGATAATAACACTAAGAATTTAATGTGATATTCATAAAAATATTTCTAGATTCTATATCATTCTCTAAAAATTAATAATTTAGAATGAGCCTCTGATATTAATACAAATTAATAGATTGAAGCATCAATTTAACTGAAGTGAACAATTCCTTGCCTTAGTACTTGCATTTGCTTAACCTATGCTCCAAAATTACAGCTGTAATCTTAATGAGAAAAGCATGTGTTGTAATAACTAATAGCTTTACATAATCACATGTCATTTAACAAATGAAAATGAAAAATGAACACTTTCATTAATATGTTGCTCTATTTCTTTGTAAAACAAGATTAAGGAAATTTGACAGAGTTTTCCTACAATTTCTGTATGTATTTGCTATAAAAACTTCCATGTATGTGTGTATAGACATCATGTTTTCATAGAAATGGGGGGAGTTGATTGTTATGATCAGCTAGATGATCATAATAATGACACTGAATTCATTGTTCTGTGTATCAGTCTGCCATGTTTGATTTCACTGAATCTTTGCTTCAGAGTTTGCATGGGGTATTCCCTTTAGTATCCACTCTTTGGGCATTATAAATAATACATTATGATCTGTCCTACTGTATCCTAAAATTTTAAAATAAAATGGATAGTGTTGGTATGGTCCTTCACATTTTGATTCGTATGCATTATTTGATTTGGCAGGTCTCCTTTAGAGACCTTCTATCTATATCATCCTGCTACATATTTTTTAATTCAAGAAATAGAGAATGTTTAGCTTTTATTTTATGCTATTATTTTATCTTAATGTTTGCAAACTTTTTGTTCCAACTGTTGGATATGACCTTCCAACTATACAGAATTGGCAATTTGATACTTATATTTTATTTCTATTAGGGTCTTCATTGTATTAAAATAATTACTGTTTTATATATTTATATTAAACATAAAATAATAATAAGATGTGGCCAGTTCCTTACCATATAGTTAACATAAAAATATTGCCTATGAGAATTTTGTCCAAATATTTGTTAGCTTCATAAAAATACAATGTATTTTTCCCAGGATGTGTAGATAGAAAGATCAAGTACAGATGCATTGTGAGGTTCCTTGACTTCAATGTGTGTTTATACATTTTGTATGGCCATCTTACTGTGAAACTTTCTTCATAACGCTTTGCATGACTGATTATTAAGTGAGGCTTATATGTAGGACTTGAATGAACCCTAAATTATCTCTCTGGGGGGTGGTAAATTCCTTTTCAGAGATTAAGCCGATTGAGTTCCTCTGAGTGCAGCACAGTTGATAACCCTCTGCCAGGAGAAGGAGAGGAAGCCGAGGCTGAACCTGTGAATTCAGATGAGCCAGAAGCCTGTTTTACAGATGGTAAGAAAAAAAATTAAAACACCAACATTTATTGGTGTTTTGGGTTTTGTCTTAATACTTGGTACTGATTGGGAGGATCATGTTTACAAAAAGTCATGAGGCTCCATTCCATGTTGATTCCCTGGTGACTCTGTTTAAAGGTGAGTCACTGGACCTCTCTAAGCCTCAGTTTCTCCATTTATGTTACTCTACTAGCAATGCTTTGCAGTGACAGTGCATTCACTGTAAAGCTCTCTGTTGCTGTGGGAACCTCATCCTTCTCATTCTGGATCCTTAATTCACATTCAAGCATCGTGGAACCACTAGAATTCAAGTTAATGGGACAGGTGGTACTGTTGTCCTTTTCATCAAAACTGAAATTCACTGACACTTCAGTGAGCATTCTTATAATGTTACCACAGCCCAACTCAGAACTCTTCCTCCACTTGGTTTCAGAGGTCACAGTCCAACATAATTTTTTTATAAAAGTTCTGAGTCCTTCTATTTCTTTTATTGACTATTTTTCTGCACCTCTTAAAATTAATACTGTATCCCCACACTTTTGGCCCTTGGTGTCTTCTTATTCCTAAAGTCTATGAGATGGCTTGAATAACCATTTCTGTGCTGTTGACTCTTACCCCAGACCCCCTCTTGAGTTCTAGATCTGATTACAACAGTTGGTTGGTCATCTTCTCCTATTGCCTTAAAACATTTAAAGGTTAATAAATATAAAACAAATTTAGTGTGGTCTCCTCCACATAATCTATAGCATCTTCTATTCTTTACCTTATTTGGTAACATCATGATCTACCCTGCCTCTAAGGCTAAAAGCTGAGAAAGCCTCATCCTCTTCTTTCTAATCACAAGCTCATTAGACACACTGGGGATAAGGCCCACATTCTCCAGAGGATTCTGATTCATGGTAAAATTTGGGAACCCTTGTTTTATAGGATAAAATCTGAAGTCTATAATCTGACATGTGAAGCCTTTTATATTTGGCCTCAGTATTTTTTTTTCTAATATTATTCCCTCCTTTTTATTCTCTGCCATACTCAATTTCTCACTGCCCTTGAAATTTGCCAGGAGTTTTATTCAAAGAGGTAATTTTGACCTCAATCTAGGAAAGTGTTCCATATTATCTGAACAAGCATTATATCATCTAAATAAAAAAACACAAACCTAGAGTAGGCTTCCAGAAGATCTGAGCCTAGTAAACATGATTTTCAATTGGCCTACTAGTAACCATCTCTGAGGCCATGAGCCCATTTTTTAAATCTTGTACCTCATCTGTAAAATGGATATAACAACAGCATTTGTATCATGGAGAATGAGACAGATCAAATGAAATAATTCTTATTAATTAATTGGCATAATGCCTATCTTCATTTTCACTCTGCTCTCCTTATTGGTTTTCAAGTATTTTAACAGTCCCTTGTAGAAGTTGTACTAGCATTGATGCTAATGACTTGCTATTTACTCATGGGCTTACTTTCAACATCACTATTTTTGCAGAACTCATTGATTTGCTTTCAGTCTCTGAGACTTTCTTAAGAGGTCTCCTAAAACACCGATGCATTAAGCAAAGTGACTGAAAAATAAAAATATCTACAAACTGCAATAAGTACATGGATTTTATTTAAATACATGCCAAATATCATTTTATGTGAGAAGCAAAGGAGCATCGTACCCAGTTGTTACAAGTTTTGTGTTTGCTGAAATCATTGCTGTAAGCAGAACCCACAAAATTTCCCTTGTAATTGTCATGTTAAGAGCACTTGTGAATTTTATCCACGTCTGGTTGTTTCTCAATAATTAGCAGCAACCTTGTATAGTTAAATCTGTGTAGATGTACCAAGATTTCCCTTATCCATTTTATGATGACCATTGTGAAGATTTTTCTTTATAAAGAGGTTGGGTTTATAAAACAAACAAAGCCTTCAAACCAGAAAAGGGCTCTAGAAAATTTTTAACCTCTACAGAAAGTGTTAACACTATACTCTTTCTTAAGAACTTTACAAAGGTTGTTTTTCAATCCTGAGAAACAATAATGAATATATTCAACATAACTAAATATACATATATTTAGTTACGTTGAGATCATTTATAGTTTTAAATTGAGGCTGGGGCTGGTGTAGAAGAAATGTCATGATGACACATTTTCAAATGAACCTTGGCCTGGGTCATTGAGAACTGATTTCGGGAACCCAACTCTTAGTCACATGGTTTTGATAACGCTCCACTGGGGAGGCTTTATACAGTCACCAGACCTCTTTGGTTAAGAGACTCAGCCTGATAAATTTAGAATAGCAGCCAATTTGCTCAAATTTTCAACCTCTTATTCATTTACTCATTCCTTCTTCCAATAAACAATTATTAGACACCTTCTATATGCTGTGTCCAGTTCCCTTGCTCAAATAATGTGAAAATATAAAGATGATAAAAGGAAAGGATAGATACTAAAGGTAAGGGATTGGACCTTACTAGCATTCAACATAATGGCTTGAGAAGGCCTTTTTATTAAGGTGACATTTTATCAGAGACCTCAGGAAAAGTAAAGTTGGGCCATGAGAATATATGAAGGAAGTTTATTGTAGGCAGAATAACAAAGGCACTGCCCCAAGGCAGAAATATGCATAACACTGGATGAAAACCAAGAGGCCAGTAGGAATAGAACAGATTAAGAGTGTGAAGGGTGGTAAAAGTTGAGATAAGAGATGGAGTAGAGGCCAGATCATAAGAACTTTGAAGAATATTGTAAGAATCTGGTTGAAAAATGTCATGATATGCCATCTTAAGAGTGGATGGATAGAGAGCAATGGAAAAAGATGGGAGGTCTCTGCAGTAATCATCCAGGTGAGAGATGATGGAAGCTTAGTTTATGTCAAGAATGGTGGGATTGGTGACAGGGTGAGATTCTAAGTATATTTTGAAGTTAGCACTGGATTTGCTGATGTACTGGATATAGAAAGCAAAAGAAAGAAAGGAGTCAAAGATGAATTCATATTTAGGGGTCTCAGGGTTAGTAAGCTAAACCCTGTGGGCAATATTTATGAACCTTCATCTCAGATAAAAAAAAAAATTGCCCACTTTTAGACAATATATTGTCTCCACATGAAAACTTTGAGAACATTAGAGTTTACAGGATTGGAAATTGTCAACTTGTTTACTTACATTGGAAATTACTCTTATGATTCATGACTGGTCTACCACTAGAGCTGACCTCTAACCAGTGCCAGTGCATAGCAGCATTTGGCCTCCAGAGATTTTTGTTACCAGAAAAGCAGGAGAAAAATGAAAGGAAGTAAGAAAGATAGATAAATGAGTGACTGTGCTTCCACTGCCGATGACTGTTAAAATGATTTTGTCATTCTCTGCCTCACATTCATTGATCCTTCTCAGCTTCATAGCTATCACCTTACTAATGTGTTCTATTGATTTTGTCCTTTGTCTTGTCCCTTAGTTCCCCTTTCCTCTTTCCTCTCATGCCATGTCTGTCCTTAACTCTGTTCCATGGCTTTGTGATTCTAGACTTCAGACTACATCCCTAGGGCCTGTGTTGTTCTTTACTATCCTTCATTCTGCATGTCTTGGCAGCCTATAAAATTTTGAATTTGACATGTCACCTTGATTCTCCTTGATTTTATATTGTACTCCTTTTGGATTATACAATTCATTAATTGTATAGTCAGAATTTGAGTTAAAGAGAATAACCTCCTTTCCTTAAAATACTGTATTTTCTGTTAATTTGGTAGGTGGAAACAGCTCATCTAACCAAAATGTTCTGAGTTCATCAACTTAAAAAATAACTCATTACCAATGCTGACTTGAATAATAGAATAACCAGCTCCTTTTCAATTTTCTTTCTTTTGAAAGGAAAATGTGAATAAAACATTTATTGTAGAGGATTTAGACATTTTAATGAAACAATGGAGAAAAGCGTTTTTTCCTAGTAACTTCTTACATAAATTATACTGATTATGCTATTATATTTTTATCAATGAGTAGTCTGTCTTTGAAGAAACCAATAGGTTCTTTCTTATTGGAGAGTATGGGTTTAACATGATGAAACCCAGATTAGACTTTATGTAATGTATCATGAGAGCAAATTAATGAAACCACCCCAAAAACATAGAATTTACCCATTGGGACTCATTAAATGTTTGAGAGGTTCTCTGTTATGTTTACATTCAATTAATAGTTCTTTCAAGAGAAGTGTGTGATAATGTTACTAACCAACTAAGTTAGAAATCTCTTGCCTAAAAGCCAGACAGGAGATTGAGCACTCTTGCCTCAAAATAAAAAGGAAAATCTCTGATGAGTGCTAAACCCTGTAGGCAATATTTATGAACCTTCATCTCAGATAAAAAATGTACCCACTTCTCTAATTAGGATAATAGTGTTTTTTTCTTTCCTTGTAAGACTGTTTTTCTTCAATTTTATATCTGACAAAAACTCCACACTATAAACTGTTTTTAAACAAATGGAAACTTTATTCTCCAATAATCCTTGCTTGAAGCAAGTAGAGTGCGCAGCATGTAATCTTCATTTTCAGGTTGAACATAAATTCTGAAGTCTCAAGCATTAAGTTTCTATTAAGACCATTCCATCTCAGCCCAGCGTAGTGGTTCACACCTATAATCCCAGCAACTTGGAGGCTGAGGCAAGAGGATGGCAATTTTGAGTGCAGCCTTAGCAATTTAGTGAGTCCCTAAGCAACTTAGTAAGACCCTGTCTCAAAAATTAAAAAAAAAAAAAAATAGAAGGGCTGGGGATGTGGGTCAGTGGTTAAGTGCTCCTGGTTTCAATCCCCAGTACCAAAAAAAAAAAAGAACATTTCATTTCAAATGTTTCTACTCTGTCTGAGCTAAACCTAAACATTTTAAAGCAAAATTTCTTCACTTTTACAAAGCAATATATAGCAATGTATTTTATACCTAGAAGTCCCAAGTCAGATTTGTTTTTAATGTAGAATACTTTAAATAGTTTCATTTGCATCTTTCAATGAAGATGTATTTCTTTTGAACTTAATTTTAGGATTTACCATTAATTTCTATAATACTGTTTAGGATGGTTTTTCTGAAAATGTTTTTAATAGAAGAGAGGAAGCATCTCAAATTATAGAATAGATCTACACCTAGGAAAATCTGTTAGCAAGAAGACCCTGAAATACATCGTCCCCTCAGAGTTTATTTCATCCATTCAACTCATTAAATCAAAGTGATTTAAACAGTGTGGAGGAGATTTAAGAGAAATCAGTGAATTACAGAGAACAATAACATATAAAAAATAACTAACAAATATTCAGAAAACACCATGGAAATAAGAAGATGAGAGGTAACATCCAAATGGAATTTGAAATGGCAGGCCTAAGTGTTAGAAATGATTTGGTGAAAGAAGTATCACAGAAAAATCTTTTCATGAAATATTACAGTGTAAGCTTTTTACTTGTTTTGAATATCAAGATGTTGCATGCATGTCTTTCTTTCCAGGTTGTATACGGAGATTCCCATGCTGCCAAGTTAACATAGAATCAGGGAAAGGAAAAATCTGGTGGAACATCAGGAAAACCTGCTATCGGATAGTTGAACACAGTTGGTTTGAAAGCTTCATTGTTCTCATGATCCTTCTCAGCAGTGGAGCTCTTGTAAGACATCTGATACCTAGTCAATAAATTGATTGTCAGTATTTTTAATAAATGAGTTAGTAGATAAAAATATCATGGCAGGTTGTTTTACCTAAGGGCAAAAAAAAAAAGTCCCTACAGATTGCCAAGGACAAAATTTCAGCTGAACTCAATGAATATTTACTGAGTTTTCCAACATGTCAGATACTATTCTTGCTATGTTGAATGTAAAGATAGATCTGATTTGGGTAATATTCTCCAGGAGCTACTAGAGTAATGGGGAAGAGAGATACATGGTGCTCATAGACCTGAGATGCATTTGTAAGTAAATATTATCCATAAAGCAACAAAAAAACAATTGGTCACTTGTTATTTCAGAATGGTACACAGCAAAGCTTTGCAAGGTCTAGAAAGAATAAACGTTTTCAGCCTGTCAAGGTGGGTTGAAGGGAGCAAGCATATAATGGTAAGAAAGCATAAAACAACATAAGATATTCAAGAAATTAAAAGTTGCTGAGGTATAGAGAATGTCATGGGAGGAAGAACAAGTACAGGTGACCAGAGAAACTGAGGAAATATAGGCACTGTCAGCTCCTGAAGCAGTTTTTATAGAGGAAAGTAAATGAATGTTTTAGGGCAAGAATCGAAGATGTTTCTTATCCTTGTTCATATATACATGCCTTGTAAAAGGGATCTAGGAGAACTATAATCTTTCTGAGACTTTGTAAGATTGCAATTCTTTCCTATGACCCTGACAAAGAGGAGCCATTAGAAACCCATCAGCCCACATTCAGCTAGATATGCTCCTGAAAATTCCATTATACTGAAAGCAGAATCCTTAAGGACTTTACACAATGCCTCATAGACAGTCTTCATAGATCTGGAATTTGATTTTACAACACTCACAGGCTAATACATTAACCTGTTCTTTCATAAATGCTGGCAGAGATGAGATGCCAGGTTAGAGATAAAGGTCTTCCTTACTCGTGGCACCAAGGTAGCATATGCTTGAATGCATTAGTGTTGGTTGTCCTGTCCCAGATCCTGTAGCAGCACAGTATGGGCCTGGGTGAACGCTGTACACTAGAGGGTAAACATCATAGGTGAAGAACTCAGAGCTTAAGGAAACGATCCTTTTATACCATTTTATGCTGCTCTTTGTCCTACTCACTTCCCTCAAGGTTGTTTGCCTCAAACCCAACCCTGAGAAAGGGCCTGGGTGAGAGCAGTCAGGGCCTTGTATTCTTGGCATTCCCATCAAAAGCACCCAGGTACCTTCACGGGTCCTCAGTAAATTGCCTCTCCAAACAAGTCTCACTTCTCAAAGGCAGAGAATAAGGAAAACACTTACTTGTCTGATATTGTGTAAGCAGGAATCTTAATATTTTCTGTAACATCTTATATTCCTAGTAACTGAAGTTCATTCTATGCTGAGTCATATACATGACCAAGACTTACAGAGAGGAGATTTAAAACACAAAATTTTAATTTCTTCTTTGAAATATTTAAAAAGGAGATGACATTTTAGGGGAAGGTATTCTCAAAAATGGAATCCAAATGAGTTATATGATGGAAAAAAAGTATTTCAAGAAGTTAGTGTTTTCACTAGGACAGTTTGCTAATTAGGCTAGATTTTTTAAATACCTGTCTACAAAATAAATAAAAACATAAGAATTTAAGTTATCACTTAGGATATATTTATTGTATTTCAAATGTTTACATAAATTTTCTCATTTAGTTGACAAATGATCCTATAAAATCATGGTGCTTTTCTTCTACCAATGAAGAAGAAGCTGAATGCAAAATTTAAAATGTTTCTTAAATGTCATAAAGCTAGTAAACCACAGAGCTATCATTTAATTGAAGTTCAGCTTTAAACTCAACTTATTTTCATTCAAAATGAGAATACACCAAGAAGAAACAAATGAGTTATAACTGAAATGACTATCAGTAAAACCTAAACCCTACTGTGGCAGAGCCCACATCGTGGCATCCTTGCCTCCTGCTCCCACATCCACAAAATGGGTCCTGGAAGCCAAGACTCCTTCAGTGAAGCCCTGCATCCTGCTCTGGGACCAGTCAGTAAGCAATACTGCATCAGGGCATCTGCTTCTCCTCACAGAGAGTCACTGCTGGTCCTGCTGTAAACCTGAACCTGAGTTGCAGGAATAGGGACCTTCTTCCTTGAGACCCAATCCTACTTGACTTCATGCTTTAAGGGCAGTCATTGCCATCATTTCTGCTCAAATGGCTTGCCTGATTTCTCCAGAACTTGGGAAAAGGGAGCAGGTAGGTCCTAGGAGCTAGAAGCCTTCTGCTACACTCTCATTCCACTGACTCTCAACCTTGGCCTATTGTTGCCACCTTCTTTGTGCATCTTAGTTATCTGTCAGTTCTCTCCACCCAACTTCTTCATTTCCTTCAGTACTGATATTAAAAGTTTCCAAAAAGTACTATACATAGTTTTTAAAGTATTGAGAGGAGAACTGGGAAACAAAAGAATGAGAATGACACATGCCCATAACCATGGACAGGTAATACAGTATTAACCAATAAGGATATGGGTCCTATGGCTTTCTTTCTTCCAACAAGGTGAACAGTGTTTTACCCTGAAGGTAAAATCCTAAAAATTTGGAACTTATTTAGATCAGCAATCATTTTCAATGTCTCAGTGAGCTCAATTCTTTAAGTCCATTCAAATTTTTTCCCAAAAGACTTATGGCTACAGGTCATTGTCTGTCACATTCGTGCAATGAATTGAATGGTGATTTGTAGAGTCAAAGCTTATGAGAGATGATGAAGTATGGATGCAGGAGTCAGAGGGAAAAAAATCATGTTCTGTAAACTGACTGTGTTCTTTAGCCCTAGTAAGCTATTGCAATCATGAATTTGGCCAATTTTCCCTCTCGCCTGCTATTTTCTCGACATAGTGGTAGGCACTGGAATGCACAAGCTTGTCAGAGCCAAAATAGAGTTTTCAAATCCTACATCAGGGTGTAAAGTGGAGAGTAAGATGTAAAAGATTTATAAGACAGGCTCACCTGAGATGTGTCCTTAAATTATCAGGATTCATTCAATTTGAATGAGGAGAAGTGTTAGATGAAGGGAGAAATCCCTACAGGGGTCAGATATCATGCTTTTTCTTTGAAATAAATTAATAGTAATTTCATTATTTTGCACTGTTCTCTTTGCTGCTTGAAACAACTGGTAAGAAGACCAGAACAAAGTGCCATTGGGTATCCATAAACTAGAGCAGGGACAGATGGCTCACAGCAGTATTACATTTCAGTGGTCCCCATCAGAATTGCATTTCCTGTTTCTCTAAGTTTTAAATTATGCATGAATTGAAATTCAAATATTATTTCCACAGGCTTTTGAAGATATATATATTGAAAAGAAAAAGACCATTAAGATTATTCTGGAGTATGCTGACAAGATATTCACCTACATCTTCATTCTGGAAATGCTTCTAAAATGGGTGGCATATGGTTATAAGACATATTTCACCAATGCCTGGTGTTGGCTGGATTTCTTAATTGTTGATGTAGGTCCCTTGGAGTCAATTTTAAAAGACAATATTAAATTTATTCTTAAAATGTGTTCTGAAAAAATCTTCATGGATATTACCTATTATCATATTTTGATAGCTTCATGTATTTTCAGGCCATAGGTATATGTTTTTAGAAATGTTAGTACAACTAGAAGAAATATATTCATGAGGAAAACTCTCCAATGAAGGGAGATTCTCTTCTGTACCATTCTAGCATTTATAGTGGACTTTTGTATGTGTTTTCTGTAATCAGAGGAAATGTAATTTTTAAAATATATGATTTGAAAATCATTCCTGTTAAGATTAAGAACAAAATGAAAAACTAGAGGATGGTTAAATATCACAGATTTATCACAAATTAAAGACAAGAAAGACTAATATGTCACAATATAGAATTAAAAGACACAAAAGGATGAAGAATGTATCAAGTTGTCTGATAAGAGAGCTGAAATTTATGTTAAAAAAATGGCTGCTATGGCCCACTGGCTTTATATTGGGGGAAGGAAAAGAAAGGAATTTCAAAATGCTTTGTTATAAGGACAGAGAAAACTGAAAGGAGTTGCAATTTTTGTTCCTGTCTCAGACAAACAACTGCCCTTTACCTCCAGAATGGCAGTAAAGCAGAGTAGCCATTAATAATTTCAAATGATAAATTCAAAACACTGCTGAGTACTTGGGTGATACAAAATACATAAGCATACTATATGTATTATTTTTAAAAATATGAAACTGTTTTTACAGGCTTCTCTTTGAGATAATTGGGAAAGAAATTTAAAGTAGTTTATGTGATGAAGGAATCTAAAATAGATACTAATGACATACCACCCATTGTTAATCATTCATTTGTATTTGGTGTAATTTATTTTATACTTTAATGATCTGATTTAATATATATTGATATATTTTATATTATTGGAAAAGGTATGACCTTGTTCACCCTCCTTTATTATTTTCAGTATATGATCTTCAATCTTTTACATAGATTTTCAGAAGTCTAGTCTTTGTGGTTAGGAAAGAAATATTCAGTACTCAGTTGCAGTTTTTAGAGAGTTATTTTCTATATGATTCCTGGAAAAATTAGAGTGCCACTTGAAATTTTTTATACTACTAATAAATGCTTTAACATTCAAGAGTGTACACCATCACTATTTTCAAAAATGATAAATTAATATAGTACCATTCATAGATAATTATAAATATAACTATAAACAGCAAATTATTCCCACAAAATCAAACCAAAACTAGTCATATTTACTCAAGAGTTCAGTTTATCAACTATTATGTGAATCTCAGTACTTTTTTTTTTAATACTGGGGTTGAATCCACGGCCTTTTTCCACTTAGCTGAGTCTCTGATCATTTTTATTTTTTCAGTTTGAAACAGGGTCTTACTAAGTCACTTAGAGTCCACTAAGTTGCTGAGGGTGGCCTTGAATTTGCAATCCTCCGGCCTCAGCCCCCTGAGTCTCTGGGATTACAGGTATACACCTCCATACTCAGCCACTCTTTTTTTTTTTTCAATAGCATAAAATATGAAACACAATATCACTTTTTAATATAAATTATGCACAATTTTTTCAGTGTACAGCATTTTCATTATACCAAATGTAGAATTCTCATAGAGAATTTTGTTACTTTACATTAATGACTTTATACTGTTTTTATTCACCTTTAATAAATAAAATTATTTAGTTACCACCCAGAGAAAGAAAAGTCATAAGATGAATCCTTTTTGTAATAGAATAGTTTTAAAGGAAAACTAACCAAAATAAGAAAAAAAAAAAAACAAGAAAAGGAATATAGGTTATTCTTTCTCTTAAACTTTTAATACAATTGGGTTTTTTAAGTTATAAAAATATTTAAGACACCTTAAAACTTTGAAAATATTATCACAAGTATACACATTTTTCACTCCATTTATGATAAAAACATTTACAAATACAGATTAATTCATTTTTAATTAAGAAATACTATTTATAACAAATTATTTTGTTTTATACTTGAAAATCTGAACTTAGAATCTCAATGTCTATAATAAAATATTTAGGAATACATAATGTATAGAACTCAGGAAAGCATATGACTTCAATTTGAAATGCTATTTTTTGAAAACAAAAATATATATGTATACAATATTTAATAATACACAACCTTGAGACTAAGTTCCACAGAGTATTCTGGCTGATGATAGAGATAGAAATCTAGGAATATAGATTTCGGAAATTATTGATTTTTTTTTAAGACAGGGTCTTAATATGTTGCTTAGGTTGCTCTGACTGATCTCAAACTTGTGATTTTCTTGCCTTTTGCTCCCAAGTAGCTGGGCTATAGGCACACACCCCTGAACCCAGCCTGAATATTTTTATTTCTCAAAAATTGAGAAGCTTATTGTCAACAGTCATTCTCAGAGTATGATGTCTGAACCAAAAACATAGGCACATGTATGTAGGAACTCATTAGGGGGTAAATTCTCAGAACCCCTCCAAAATCTACTGAATCACAATCTGTGGGACTGGGAATCAGCAAACTGTTGTAACAAGGTTTACAGATTAATCTAATGCATACAGGTTTCACAATCACTGATTTGATTTGCTATTCAGAGGATGGACTCTCCTGGTTTCTACAAGTTTTTGATTGTTTGAAATCTACTTGATTGAGCATTATAAATTAACATGAGCACATATTTGTGTATGTACAAAGGTTTGCATAATTTGCTAGCTGGATAGATGCATATATAGAAAAGCATATAAATATTCTCAGACACAGAGTACACTAGTTTTTTCAACAATGTTCATATATTCAATATCATAAAACTGGTTTAACAGTGGTTTAGAGTACTGGTCTACTACTTCCAGAGGCTATTCAAATTGTAATCAGTGTTTTAAAACTTTTGGGTTTTTTTCTGATTAAAATGGGAGTATATTTAGTTTTTAAGTGTACTGTAAATGGAAAATAATGACCTCAAATGACTGAATTTAACAGTGATAAGAGAAGCAATTTAATTGGAATGGAAGTAATTAGTTCTATCAGTTATAAGAAATTTAAAAGAAAATGCAATATCACATTTAGTTCAATATTCTGAAGTAACTACATAAGGTCCAGCACTTTCAAATCTTCTGTTTTGTAAATCAGCTGACTTGTCTTTGAGTAACAGCAACAGTGATTTGGGAGCAATGAATTTTTTTTTCAACTCCTTAAATAATTAAATATAAGGAAATTGTCTTTGAAGTGTTCCTCTTCTTCCTTGACAAACCCAAATCTAGTCGTTACCTCATAGTGAAAATATTTAAGACATTGTTCTTCAGCATTATCTGTGGCTACCCAGTGTAAAATAAATGAATATTTAAGTGGAATTTATCCAGAGACTAAAAACATTTACAGATCCAAATCCAAGGCCATTGAGGAAATCTTTTTTGTTGTTGTTGTTACTAAAATATATTTTGATTTCTGATCATGTTCTTTCTTCTGAAATAATTTATGGTTAGAGCTTAGATTCCTGTTAGATACTGGCACAGATGGTCGTTGTGATTGGTCTACCTAACACAATAAAATTTTTACATATTTAAGTTTATGGTGAAGCCAATGAGACCACCTACTCTCATTCTCTGTTCAATTTAATTGAGAATTTCTTCCATAAATTATTACAAGGTAGGTCTTTAGTGCCAATCCTGAGAAACTGAAGGATAGAAATATTCTGTCAGGAAATTTGCCTCTTCTCAAAATAATGAGTCATCAGATTATTTTTGAGTAAGTTTTATATTCAGGCTTAGATTTAGTTTAATGTGACACTTTTGTGTCAGTTACAGAATAAACAAACTTTGTTAGGCAATAGATGTTATTTAAATTGAAACTTTTATAGTTGTTCTAATAAAATTTTCACTTTTAATAATCAAGTGCATAACCATCAATTAACAAAGTATGAAAATTATTATTTCTGTTTAGATATAGTAAACATCTTTCATTCCATTATAATTATTATTATTGGTTAACTTTCCTTGAAATCTAATTTTGAACAATGAGATAACTCTGTAGAAAATTATACTGTTCTTGTTGAGCTTCTCTGAGCATTGAAATTAACTTTTCTTCTTGATTCTTTATCAATTTCATTGAAATAATTAATGAAAAAATGTTATTTTTTTTATAGGTTTCTTTGGTCACTTTAGTTGCAAACACTCTTGGCTACTCAGACCTTGGCCCCATTAAATCTCTTCGGACGCTGAGAGCTTTAAGACCTCTAAGAGCCTTATCTAGGTTTGAAGGAATGAGGGTAAGAAAATAGTAAATTTATTAATATAAAGTTCTTATTTTTAAATGGGATATTTATAGTGTAAAAATGAATGGGTATGTAGTAATTTTGGACTGTTCATATTTATATACATATACATATACATATACATATACATATGTAGATATGGGCTATTTATAGTAAGTGCGATATCCACATATATACAGTATTTTAGCACTTTTTTAAAACAGAAGAATGAATCGAGACATTAATTCTTCCTAGACATATTATTTTTAGGCAATTGGATGATGCAGATAAGTGACTCTTCCCTTTGTAAATGGAAATCTGTTTGCTAAAAGTCAAGTGAAAAGACCTGACACCAACTCTCATATACAAGTTGGGGACTTTCCTGTATCAAAAGCTCAAATAAAATTTATTTGGAACTACCCTGTGTGGCAAGCATAAGAAAAGACAAGGAAGTGAAGTAACATTGGCCATCTTCTTGAATTTCATACTTAAAATAATGGTTCAAAGTTAGTGGAATTATGTCAAAATTACATTTAAAGAAAACTAAAGCTCTGAAAAATTACTTTATTTACACTAGGCTTCACAGGACCTAAAACAAAATTTGTTTAGCAGAGTCAAACAAGATAAAAGAAATAACACCTATGACCAACCCACTTTTAAGGCTGCTTTGAATCAACAAGTTAATGACACACACAGAGGGCAGTGACTGAATTTTCTATAATTAGTTCATATCCTCATTTATTGTTATGCTTCTGGATTTTTTTCCTCTGATTTGCAACTATTTTCTCATACCTCTTGTTCTCTCAGCCTGGAATGTTCCACCTTGCTTCCTCAATCCCAACTCACCACTTGATGCAGCAAACACATACCTACCTCGAACCTTAATATGAATTTGCCTTGTCTATTCACCACCAAGAATAACTGCACATCCTTCCTCTATGATCACACCCAAAACTCCCATTATATTGAATGTGCCTTGTTTCCCTGACTGCCTTTCTGCCTATAGTCTCAGACCAATTTCATGCAGAGATAAGTCTAGCTAACTGATTCTCTGTGGTCACTGAGCAGCTATCAGCATCATCTGCAATTTATTAGAAATGAAAATCCCTGGGCCCCAGCCCAGACCCTACTAAATCAGAAACTGGACTCAGAAATCTGAGCTTTAACCAGCCTCATGTGAATTTTACCAATCCTTCAGCCTAGCAGGTCTCACTGATAACCCTGTTAACCTAAGTCTGACGGTAACCTCTACTACTTAATATATTCAGTTAATATGACTTTCATATATAGAAGAGAGATGATGACTATATAAAAAAAATCATAAGAGTTCAAATGCTCTTTATCATATAAAAATTGAAGAGTTACATTTCATTTTATGCAGAAAGAAATTCTTGACATTCATTTTTTGAGCATTAGTAGAATGTCACACTTAATCTAGAACTTAGGAGTGATCCTTGGATTTGAGGAATGTTATATGGCATTTTTATGAACAGAATATTCTTGTCCCTGAAAAACCACTGCCTTTGGTGATTAAGTCAGTCTATAAATTTACACTGTTTACTCTTTTTATCTAAAATCTAGGTGAATTGGATTGAAAAGAACATTTTAGTGTATTTGGAGGAACACAATAGCAACTTATGTTTGTTAACTATGTGAAAAGAAATATTTCTTCACATGGTTAACAAAACAATGCATTTGAAGCATATTGAAGCTAGTTTCCTTGGAGTCATAAGACTCTTTAAGCCTATTTATTTTCCCAAATGGCTTCTAATCTCATTGTTTCATTATTACACTTTCTTAACACCAACTATGTGTCGGCTGTTGTGCTATGAAAAAGAACCCAGAGCAATGATAAATAGATTCCAGTCCCCCAAGGTTTAGCAGAGCAGATTGTCATAAGACAGACAGGGGAATAGTGTTCTATGGTATCTGTTGTAAAACAGTGAGCACACAATGGTGCAGGAATCCTACAGAGGAGGAAGTGCCTGCCCAGAAAAACTAAGAAGGATTCACAATGAGATAACATTGGAGACATAACTGAAAGAATAAGCCCCAAGCCACGGGCAGGTGGGCATTCGTAGTTGAGAGGCACAGAGTTGAGTGTGCAAGGTGTTTTGGGGGCAATGACTACAAGGATCAGTGTGCTTAGGCAGTAAGCATAGTGGTGTGGGTAGCTGGAAATGGAGATAAAAGGGTAGGCTTGATGGAAAGTTAGCCATTTTGAACTCAACTGAAGAAAACATGTCATCTTTCTAGAAAGAAGCACAGTCATAAATGCTTTTTGTATCATTTCACATTCCCATGAAGCCTCTATAGGTCCACGGACTCAAAAATAGCTACTGTTCTGGTCACAGGTTTAACAAACCATAGCCCTTATGACTGTGGCTAATTGACTGTTTTTGCAAAGGAAGTTGTATTAGAACATAGTCATGCCCATTTGTTTATATCTGATGTGTGGTTGCAATGGCAGAGTGCAATAGAGCTCATGTAACCTAATACCTAAAAATGTTGAAATATATGTTTGCCAACCCCTGTTTTAGTTAACCTCATAGGTAGTCAGAAAGCCCCAATGTGTCCCCATTTGAAAATGTCTTGAGAGCCTCCTTAATATATTGAAAACAAGAAGGACCACAATGTGATTGTAGTGACACATTATTATCTTCTACACACTTGTTCTCAAATGGGGACTATGGCTGCAGTGTAAGAAGACAGACAGTTTTGAAGGATGGGGTAAATAAGAAAATCTAGAGACTCAAAAATGCTACAGAAGTTGTTCTGGAGAAAAATCAAAATGTCGAAATCACTGGTGATCAGTAGCAGAGGAAATGCTGAGTGGCAGAAGAAAAGAGAGGAATTATTTAAGACAAACTACGTATCATTATTAAATGAAGCTAATACTGTCGGTACTTACCCAAGGACTTAGTAAAATGTGTTTTTAGAGATAGATCAATGAATTCAAGAAGATTACTTTCATTTCATAGAAACATAAATCTACAGAGTTCAAACCACTGAAAGACTCCCAGTTTTATCTCCACTAAGGTGTACTAGTAGTTTTTCTGTGTGTGGGAATAATTAATGCTGGTAATTCTAGGATTATGAGACTTTAAGTGTATATATCATTTTTAATACTTATATTTATATGTTTCTCTCTCTTCTAGAATGTGCAGATTTTATGGTTTCATCTTATCAATATCAGGTTTTGGGTTTATTATTTTTTTTCATTATTTAAGCTATAATATCCTCTTAGTCACTTTGTCTTGTGTTTTTGTTAATAGTTTTATTGTGTTAAACATGTAATTTATAAAATCACTAATCACAGGTCATTTCTCAACTGGTCTTGTCTTGCTTGGAACACTATTGAAATAGAAGGCATTTAATATATACTCGTCAGCTGCTTGATTTGATACCTTATATAAAGGGGGTTTTCTAATGTTTTTAATACTGCTTCCATGTTGCCTATTTAACCTTTTTTGTTTCACCAGTCCTAACCACTCTTTCTTTCCTCCAACACTAGGTGGTTGTGAATGCACTCATCGGAGCAATCCCTTCCATCATGAATGTGCTTCTTGTGTGCCTAATCTTCTGGCTGATATTTAGCATCATGGGAGTAAACTTGTTTGCTGGCAAGTTCTACGAGTGTGTTAACACCACAGATGGAAAACGGTTTCCTCAAAATCAAGTTGAAAATCGTTCTGAGTGTTTTGCCCTGATGAATGGGAGCACAAACGTGCGATGGAAAAACCTGAAAGTGAACTTTGACAACGTTGGGCTTGGGTATCTGTCTCTGCTTCAAGTTGTAAGTGCCCCCGTGCATGAATACTCAGAATTTACTGACTGTTAGGTGAAGGATATAAGACATTATTTAAATAATTTATTAACTAGAAATTAAAAATAAAATGCTGTGTAACTTTTAAAATAGAGTTGATCTGTTTTAGAACCCTATAAACTTGGTTAAGAAGCATAGGTTTCTTGTGTTTGAGAATTATGAACTGAGAGTTGACTGCTATTGCACCATCTGAATATTTCTTCAAAAATAGTAATTTTTGTACTTCCAGTTTTTTTTTTCCTATGGGGAAATGAGAGGGACTTTCTAGTGGTATAGACTATCCTTAAGTAATGGATAAAAATATTTCCAAACGTACTCATAAAATTCTCTTTCACTTATCAAAAAATGAAAGTTCATACCCCAAATTCACAGGCAATTATAACAATTTGGAAGTAGAATTAAACTTTAGATTGTGATTTGGGAATCTGTCCTCTTTTAAAAACAGAATCTTTATATTAAGTTGGTGCTTGGAAATACAGAAAAACTTACTAATTTAATATTACTTAATATATGTTGTAAGATTAAATAGACAAAACTATATTTATGGTAGTTTGGGAGCATAAACTTCACATTCAGATTCTGTTAATGTTTTATTTACAGGCCACATTTAAGGGATGGATGGACATCATGTATGCAGCAGTTGATTCTGTTGATGTAAGTATTAATCAACATACCACTAAACTTTACAATTTTAAAAATATCCTTAGTTTAGTTCAGTGGTCCTCAAACTATAGCTGCATGGAGCCCTATGTATGTGCAAATACAATAAAGAACTTCCACCTGATAGTAACCTAGTGGTTATGAGTGCAGCATTTGGAGACAGATCCTGACTCGAATTCTGGTTCTAAGGCTCTGCAATGGTCATTGAACATAATTCTTTACCCTTCTGAGCCTTAGTTTACTCTCCTGTAAAAATAACATAATTCAGTACCTACCTCAAAGTGTTCTTTTACAGATTCAACAAGAAAATGCAAATAGAGCTCTTAGCATACTAGTGGCAATAAAAATGCTTAATAAATATTAGTTTCTTGATATAAAAATGAAATAATAATTTTAAATAGTTTTTACTGTTTTTATATTTTGAAACACTTTGGTAGATTTTTTACAAAATAAATTCCATGGTAAGAAAATTTAAAGATTACTAACTAGTTCATATTGTCACAGATTCCTCTGAAGATATTTTTGTAAACAAATGAAGAAACAATAAAACAAAATTTATCTAAGTATGGTGTCATCCCCTTTACAGGTTTTTCTGGAAATAAAAAGCATACTATAGATCATTTAGTTACTAACTTTTCTACCAATCTGAGAATAAGTACTATATATGGGTAGGTTCTTTATAATCATTTGCAGATTACATCTATGTACATAATAAGCATCTGTTAATTTTTTTTTAATACTGATTACATTTTTAAGAATGCCAGGTTAAGCTGGGCATGGTGGCACACACCTGTAATTCTAGCCACTTGGGAGGCCAAGGCAGGAGAGGCTAGCCTTGGCTAACTTAGCAAAGCCCTAAGCAACTTAGTGAGACCTTATCTCAAAATAAAAATAAATAAACAAATAAAAGGGCTGGATATGTATCTCAGATATAGCTCAATGGTAAAGCATCCCTTGGTTTAATATCCAGTATCAAAAAAAAATGACCAGGTTAAGCCTCAATAATGCTGTGGTTTCTGAAATACCAAGTTTGCCTAGGCTAGCACTGAGGATTGCCTTGTCAAACCACATGAAAAAGAAATGAAAACAGTGACTGCTAACTTTTTAATTTACTTTTTAAATTTACTTTATAGGTAAACAAGCAGCCGAAATATGAATACAATCTCTACATGTATATGTATTTTGTCATCTTTATCATCTTCGGATCATTCTTCACTTTGAACTTGTTCATTGGTGTCATCATAGATAATTTCAACCAACAGAAAAAGAAGATAAGTATTTCAAGTATTTTCATCCTTTCCCTGAAAAGAAATGAATGATTATTTTCCCAAAAATATAATGTGAAAGTTACTTTGGTATCAATTAGTAATTAATTTTGTTAGTGCTTCATGTATTTTTTTGAATAATTGACAATAGATACAATTATAGGTGTGTTCAATTTTACTCATTTTTGTGCAGAAAATAATTTCCTAAATCATAAATTTCTTAAGCAATATATCAACTATTCCATTTTTTTCCAGTGTTCTCTATAGAGGATTAGAAAATTAAGAAACAGTCACTAATTCTTTATTCAAACAACATTTCATAGTTATTTGACTTTCTTCTGAGCCACTATTCTGTGTGGTATGTATTAGGCTGGTCCTGTAATAGGAAGAACATAAATGTGACTTTTGAACTTGAGGAGTTTATATTAGAGCATAAGAAATAAAAACTAAGATTTGTTGAGTTCTATAAGCCAGGTACTTTCCTGAGTATTTTTATTTCATCAGTTCTCACACTGACTGTGACTGCCTTATTTCGTTAGGGCTGCCATAACAAAATACCACAAATTGGATGACTTAGAATAGCAGCATCCTGTTCTCTCACCATGCTGGAGGCTACAAGACCAGAATCAGTGTTGGCAGGGTCATGCTCCTTCCAAAGCCTCTGAGGGAAGGTCCTTTCTCCATCTCTCAACTTCTGGTAGCCCAGGCATTCCATGGTTCCTGGAAGCAAAACACTAATCTCTCTGTATCTACATGCTAATCTCTGTGTCTTCCTCCTCATCTATTAGGGACAATACCAATTGTCCCTACTAGAGCAACTACTGAGTATTGGATTAAGCACCCCTCCACTTCCCCATGACTTTACCTTAATTTAATTATACTGCAACCATGCAATTTCTAAATGAGGTCAACTTTCTGAGGTACTAGGGGTTAGGACTTCAACATATTTGCGGGAAGGGGCACAAGATCCAATGCATAATGTCAAGTTTAATGGTAATATTATTATAGATGATATCTTAGAAATGAGGAAAGGCATAGAAAGGTGAAATAATTTACTTTAAATCATACATCTAGAGCTAAAGGTGTAGCTCAGAATCACAGCATTTTCCCAGTACGCACAATGCCCTGGGTCTAATCCCCAGCACATTAAAAAAAAAAAAAAATTACACATATAGTAAGCAATGGAGTTTAAATAGAAACATTCGTACATCCCCTGTATCTTGGACATTTGGACTATTCATTCAGGCCCTCTACTATACTATATTCCAAAATATTATGATATGAGATCATAGTGAGTAAAAACTAACAACAATGAAAATGTACGTGAGCAGTCAGCCAAAAAGTGGATACAGCCATAAAAAGGTCTATTCAATGTGACACTTGAGCAGACCCTAGAACATAAATTAGAAGATAGGCAGCAACTGGGAAGTAAAAAGATGATGATCCATATGAAGGGAACAGAACTGTGGAAGCTTATGCCCAGTGACGGTTAAGGAGGCAGCAATTTGGGAATAATATCAACCTATCCAGTCTGTATGGAGATTAGAATTGTGAAAGAGATAACAAAAAGTGAGGTTTGGGCCTTTTTAAAAGCAGATATGAGATGTCATTTGAGATAATTTTCAGCAGGAGCTGATATATCATTACAACAAGTAACTTTTGAACAACACATTGATAATTAGGACTTATAGTTTTATCCTGCATAAACTATCTCACGTGTAATCTATAAGACGTTAGTATCCCTAGTTAAACTCTAAGAGACGTTATGTTACTTATATATAATCAGCCATAAAGTAGTTTCATCATAAATCTAACCCCACAGCTCCTTATTCCAAAGACCATGGATCTTAACTTCAATAAAAATGTATCTAGCTGGGCATAGTGGCACATGTCTGTAATCCCAGTGGAAGAGTGAGGCATGAGGATCTCAAGTTTGAGGCCAGTCTTAGCAACTTAGTGAGACCCTAAGCAATTTAACGAGACCCTGTCTTAAAATAAAATAGAAAAATGGCTGGATGTAGTTCAGTGGTAAAGTGCCTCTGGGTTCAATTCCCAGCGCACCGCCTCCACCCCCGCCACCACCAGATTAATCTAGCAGTGATTCACAGAATAGTTCATGAGAGACAGAGGTTAGTTCAGACCCTATTTTACCAACCATGTGGGCCATACCTATAGTATCCAAAATAGCACTTTGTGGCAATGAAGAATAGGAAGTGTATTCAGTCAAGATATTTAAGGTGGTGGATTCCATAGTTTGCTGATGATTTGCAAGAGCATAGAGTCTGAGTATTGTTTCTTGTCAATTAACTGTTTACTCTGCCTGTGGCACCACCTCCAGGAAGAGATCTTTGGAGGATGAATGGTAGAACTAGAGAGGACATGATTTCAGATACTGACTTTGTACCTAAGAGAATAGATGTATATGCATTGAAATGTCATTATTGCACATGATGGACTATTCACAAGCACATGAAGAACTCTGTTGAACTTCAAAGACCATGTTTTTCCCCCCACAATGCAATGTTGCCTCTTAATGTTTTTAGCCTTAGTACTTTGATCTCACCTTCTGGATCTACCCACATCTCTTTCTGCTAACCAATCCTGCTTTACTAGATTTTTCAGCTGTCATCCATGTTAGTATACTCTCTTCATCTTTAATAAATTCATGTGACCATTGGATTTTAATAGTTAATCATAAGTGTCTTATGGAAAATTAGAATATAAATTATTAATGGGTTCAAATTATAAACTGAAAAACTATGGGAAGTTATTAATTGGGAAAATTATGTGATATATTTACAGACATGCCTAGTATAAACCTGAGCACTTGAGTAAATCTAAGGAACAACAACCCCCTTCAGTAATTATAATCTTATTGTATAGGATAATAGCAACTACTCTACAGCATGTTGAGTATCCTTTCTCTAAAATGCTTAAGACCAGAAATGTTTTGGATTTCAGAAGTTTTTCAGATCTTGGAATATCTGCAAATGTGTGTGTGTGTGTGTGTGTGAGAGAGAGAGAGAGAGAGAGAGAGAGAGAGAGAGAGAGAGAGAGAGAAATGAGAGATACTGAAAATGGGACAGAAGACTGAATGTAGAATTTGTACACATTTCATATACCTTATACACTTAGGCTGAAGGTGATTTTATAGAACATTTTTAATGCATTTGCATTTTTATTTTTTTTGCTACCCATCACATGATGTCAGGTGCAGCATCTTCCACTTAGGGTATTTTGACAGTATTTGAAAAGTTCCAGATTTTAGAACATTTCAGATGTTGGATTTTGGCATTAGGGATGGCAAACTTTGCTTGCCAAGTACCAGTATTATGCTAAATGTTCAGCATATACTCTCACAATTGATCCTCTTAATAAATGAATGATGTAGCTATTCTATTAAGAGGAGGTGATTTGTATGTAAAGAGATTTAAAACTTGCCTAGGAATAAGAGAGAAGCTTTGAATAAAAATGGTAAAACATCAAAACTGCAGTTTTTATTACCAAGTAATACCTTAGAGAGTATCACATACCAGTAGACCAGCCTGACTTAGAGACTCTCTGCCAACTAGATTTTTGCATGAAGGATACATTTTGCACAAGACCTATATAATTGACAATAAAAAAGAAACAAAACAGCAAGACTGGGTTCTCTACTGTAACATTTCAAAATTTCCTCTTAGTTTCCTCCCACCCTTCATCGTATTGACAACCAGGCTATGATTAGAAGAAGACACAAAATCTGCTACTGTGATTTTCACTTCTAATTCAGAGTTCTTACTTGATATGTTCCAACTCTCCCCTAATAAGCTTTCAACATGCCATGATATTCAGCCCCACTAATAAACAATTTGGAACACTGGGGCATCTCTTGACTTTGACACAAGGCTCTCTCTCATGACTAATATTGGTAGATAAGATGAATGCTAAAATTACATGAACACTGCATATCCACTAGAGGAAAGTAAATTAAAGCACTTTAAGAACTCTCTAAATCTGGTTATCATAGGTGTTTGATGAATAAGTAATGTGGTGTAGCAGGGAGCTAAACATTCCTTAACTCAGGAGAACTGAAGGGAGGCCATAACTGGGTCATCTTCAACCTAGGACCCTACCAATTAAAGAAGAATTTGAGAACTACAAAATCTCAAAACTGGATTATTCTATTAGAATATTCTAAATTAGAATGCATTATTATAATTTTTGATGTGACTTTAATAGGTGATACTATAGAACAGTGGGGAATATGTACATATCTGTAAAAATCACAGAAAACCTCAAGAAATTAACAAAAGTCTAAAGTAATAACCAAAGCTTTTACCTCCCCTACATGAGATTTCATCTTTTCCCGTATGGAAAAAAAAAAACTCATTTAAATGTTAACTTTTTACTATAAAGTCATAATGATTGTATTTTCTTTCTTATAATCTATCAGAAAGTCTTTCAGTTCTTACCAGTTCATTATTGTGATTTTCCTTAATACCAAGAATTTTATTGTGCATAATGGTATTAACCAATAAAGCATATATATGGCAATTCATTTTTTGGGATTTCATAAGGAGTTTCTTGAAATACAGACATAGATATAGATGTGGATACAGACACAGATAAAGAAACATAAATTAACTATTTATTATGTAATCGTTTTTCTCTCTTAAAAGAGTGGTGTCAAACAAAAACAAATACAAATATATAGAGAGCTGATAATAATTTTGGGTTCATACATCTTATAAGAGTAAAAAACATTAACCAGATCATCAAAGAAGATATTTACCACTATTAGTTCTTATAACCCTCACTAACATATTTGTTATTTAGCAATAAAATGCCGATAAGAGAAGTAGATAAAAATATCAGCACATAGTCTGAAATAACACAAGTTAGTAAACAAAAAGATAATCAAGCCAATCATTATTATATGTAATGTATATATTTTATGTATGCACATTTCATTATGTATGGAGATTCATGTCACTATACTTAGGTAATCCTTTAAGAAAGATTTTGTTTATAGCTACAATGGACATAATAAAATGCATTTTGTTTCTATATTAATTTATTTTTTAACCTGTTTTAGGACCAGAAAAAGAAGTCATTCAGTGATTCTGGTTTTAACTAGATGTGTTTTATTTCTTTACCTTGGAGGTCAAGACATCTTTATGACAGAAGAACAGAAGAAATACTATAATGCAATGAAAAAGCTGGGGTCCAAAAAACCACAAAAGCCAATTCCTAGACCAGGGGTAAAAGAATGCTTTATATTAACATATATGCATATATGTGAATTTTAAAATTATATTTAGTTGTTAATGAATATTTAACTTTATAGATGACATCTGAACACTTCTCTAATTTCCATGTTATTCTTGTTTCTTATAGAACAAATTCCAAGGATGTATATTTGACCTCGTAACAAACCAAGTTTTTGATATTACTATCATGGTTCTGATCTGCCTCAACATGGTAACCATGATGGTAGAGAAAGAGGGACAAAGTGACTACATGACTTATGTTTTATATTGGATAAATGTGGTTTTTATTATCCTATTCACTGGAGAATGTGTGCTCAAGCTGATCTCCCTCAGACATTACTACTTCACTGTAGGATGGAACATTTTTGATTTTGTGGTTGTGATCCTCTCCATTGTAGGTAAGGCCATTTATTCATCCTTAAGTTTTAGTTTTTAATAAACTAAATTCCATATGTGCCCAGAGCAGTGTCTGAATTCTTGAATATAAATTTACTTTGATGTAAATTAGTACAATGAAAGAATGAAGGAACCTTAGAAACAAAACCAAATCCCTGTTTCAGAACCCTGGGTTCACACCTACAGGCCTGAAAGTCCAAAGTTTCACCTGTTGGGAAGACATAATACCCATTGATATTTAGTTTCCAGGTTTACCCTTAACAAAGCTAACTAACATGCTTATTTGTAGATACGTCTTGGAAACCAGTGCAGAATTTGAAATTGCTGCCAGTTTTGGAATATAAGACCTATATTTTGATTAGTGATATGAATGGCCAGAATATCCATGACTCTTTGTGAAAGTTCTCCCTGAATTTAAAGTCCCAAAAAATGTCAGCATCATTTCTTAGGGCATAATACTTGGCCAGTCTATAAAATACAGTCATTTCTCAACCAATCACAGTAATATCTATGAATCACAATACACAATTTTATACTTCTTCACTTTTTATTATCATGACTTTTTTCTTTCTTTCTCTTTTTTCTCATTATCTTTACACACCTAATATTTTAAAATTATATTTATTTTTAGTATTCTAAACTAAATGGGAGGGATTATGCAGATCATTTGATACAAATGAAACTTACAGATGATCAAACAAACTCAGAAAGGTTAAAGGTTTCATGTCTTAGAGCCACAAAACTGACTCCTACAAAATTCAGAAGAGGCATTTAAAATCAATTATTAACAAATATTGTCACCACAAGTGACACTAAAATTAAGATATAAGAAAACAAATTAAAATTTAGGTAGGAATTTTATACTAACACTAAGGAAAAATAATAATGAAATAATTCCCAACAAGTCAAGAAGACAAAAAAGCATCCCCCGATCACCTCCGTGTTTAGCAGTGTTGGCTAATGCCATCAGATAAGAAAACAAACAGGTACGCATGTTAAAACAAGGGGCCAATGATCTTTATCACTCTCCAAATCACTCTAAAATTAATCTGGAAAAAAAATTAGAGTAATGAGAAGTGGCTTCGTATTGCTTGATATTATGACTATGTAATATCATTATAAGTATAATAGGGTTTCAAAATAAAAGTTCAATGGATTCAAAGAGATAATCCAAAATAAACTTGAAAGCATAGAGACCTACTTATTTACTAAGTACAATGATTATGTGAATCGGAGGTTAGTATTTTTAAAAATGGATTCAACAGAAAATCAAGGGTCATATGTCTTCTCTCATATGCAGTAGCTAGAGCAAAATAAGGGAGTAAAAAAGAGAGGGGTTGGATATCATAAAGACAGAAGGAAGATCAACAGAATAGAAGGAGATTGAGAGAGGAAGGACAAAAGGACGAAAAGAAGGAAGGACAAAAAGGAGAGGAAATGCAGAATGAATTTGCTATGTGCATGTAAAGTATACCACAGTGAATTTGACCTTTATGTATACTTATAAAAAAACAATTAAAATATATAAATGAGTAGAAGGTAGGCCAGTAGAGTAGAAGACGGGGAACTGGGTGAAAGAGGAGGGGAGGGAAGCAGTGGGTAAGGGTACTGGGAACTGGAATGAAGTAAATTAAATTCCATGCATGTATAATTACGTCAAAAATGGATCCAACTATTATGTACAACTATAATGCACCAACAAAAGAAAAAAGAGAGAGAGAGGGATAAGTGAATTAAGAGATAGAACCCTGAATCTCCCTCCCAAGCTCATCATAGGTTCTTTCATAGTGTTTTTCCTTCTGATAGTTAAATTGTGTAATGTATAGTTTTGGAAATCCTGTTGGTAACAATAAAACACCAATTGGGAAGCAGAGGCATGACAATGAATCAAAGGACATTAAAAAAAAAAATGGAGTCAAGTAGAAAATATGTGGAAAAAGATTTTTTGTGTGTAAGTGTGGTACTGGGGGTTGAATCCAGGTCCTTCAGCATACTAGGCAAGAGCTCTCCCATTGAATTACATCCCCAGTCCTGGGAATAGATATTTAACCATGAACTCTTAATAGTTTTTTATATTTATGACACAAACCCGTCTATAATGAAAATATAATAATGGATATGACCATAATAATCAAAATATACAATGCAAGTAGACTTACCATACATAAAATTGATTGAAAGACAAATAAGAAATGGGGAATTTTATGCAACACTCAAGTCCCACACTCCAGTCCAAAATTAATCAAACTTCCAAAAGAAAAATCACTTTTGTAGATCAATAAGAATATAGTAAACATTCTAATAGACAAATAGGCAAGGACCTTCCTCAGGCAAAATTTTAAAATAACCAACAAAGATACAAATATCCAATCAATAAGAAAAATGATAGCTTATTTTCTAAAAAAAATAAATAAATAAGTCATTTTAATAGACTATAAGTAGCATATAGATGTTCTTGTAAAAAAAAATAACAACAGCAACAAAAAAGGCAGAATGTTCTCTGATTTATGAATGCTAACCCAAAACAAGGGAGTTTGGGAAGAGAAATAATAGAAATCTATTGGATTGGACAAAAGGGAAACCATGGAAAAGGAGGGAGGCGAAAAGGAAAGACTGTAGAATTAATTGGACATAACTTTCCCAGCCTTGTATTTGAATACACGACCAAAATAACTCTTCATCATGTACAACCACAGGAGTGGGATCCCAATAGAATAAGTTATATTCTCTTATGTATAATTTGTCAAAATACATTCTACTGTCATGTATAACTAAACAGAACAATAAAAAATAACATAGTAATAATAATAGGAAAAAATAAAGAAAGAAAAAAAGATGTTCTGATAAAAATTGTAAAGAAGTGCAGTGCAGCTAAACACAGTGGCACAGGCCTGTAATCCCAGCAACTTGGGAGGCTGAGGCAGGAGGATTGCGAGTTCAAAGCCAGCCTCAGCAAATTAGCATGACCCTGTCTTAAAATAGAAAAACAAAACAAAAAAAACAAACAAACAACAACAACAAAAAAAACAGGCCTGGGGTGTAGCTCAGTGGTAAAGTGCACTGCCCAGTATTGGTGAACATGGAATATGAGCATTTTCATATACTGCTATTAGACGTATTATAGACTTTCTAGAGATAGGTTTGTCAATCTCAAAACAAAATTTTAAATATACAGTTAACTCAGCTTCTATTTATGTGTTATTAAAACACTTATATAACTAGGGGGGAAATGCCTATTTAGGTAATTTTTCAGTCAGAAAATTGAAAGTAATATAAATGCTATTCTTCAATATGCAATTATTTTGACAGAACATTACAACTATAAAAATTGTCATATGTATAGCAACATTTACACCACATGTCACAAAGAGAAACTACAAAATCAAAGGACATCATTATATTTGTATGTCTATTTGTACGTTCATGTGTTTGAATCCAAAAGTGGAGGATTGCTCAACAAAATATTAAATATTAATTAGTTATAACTGGAAATATTTAAAGTGATTTATATTTTCTTTTAAAACTTTGGTGTATTTCTGGAATCTTTCTATATGAGCAGTTATTTTCTTATAATTTAAAAATATTGTGAAGGAAAAAAAAGGGTCTGTGAACTTAGTAAAGTAGAAAAAATGTGAAATAAGAGTAATTCTACTCATTTCCCTTTTGCTCTTCTTTTGAGAGATTGGTTCAATATAAACTTAACAGTCCTGAATTCGTAAGAGATAAAGATAATACATAAAACTATTTAGAATTATGATACTGTTTAGTATGAATATTTAAAGATATTCTTTTCATTTTTTTCCTCCCTAATAGGTATGTTTCTTGCTAAGCTGATAGAAAAATATTTTGTGTCCCCAACCCTGTTCCGAGTGATCCGTCTTGCCAGGATTGGCCGAATCCTACGTCTGATCAAAGGGGCTAAGGGAATTCGCACACTGCTCTTTGCTTTGATGATGTCCCTTCCTGCCTTGTTTAACATCGGCCTCTTGCTCTTCCTGGTCATGTTCATCTACGCCATCTTTGGAATGTCCAACTTTGCCTATGTTAAGAAAGAAGCTGGAATTAATGACATGTTCAATTTTGAGACCTTTGGCAACAGCATGATCTGCCTGTTCCAAATCACCACCTCTGCTGGCTGGGATGGATTGCTGGCCCCTATTCTCAATAATGGCCCACCTGACTGTGACCCAAAAAAAGTTCATCCAGGAAGTTCAGTTGAAGGAGACTGTGGGAACCCTTCTGTTGGGATTTTCTATTTTGTCAGTTACATCATCATATCCTTTCTGGTCGTGGTGAACATGTACATCGCTGTCATCCTGGAGAACTTCAGTGTTGCTACTGAAGAAAGTGCAGAGCCCCTGAGTGAGGATGACTTTGAGATGTTCTATGAGGTTTGGGAGAAGTTTGATCCTGATGCAACCCAGTTCATAGAATATAGCAAACTCTCTGATTTTGCAGCTGCCCTGGATCCTCCTCTTCTTATAGCAAAACCAAACAAAGTCCAGCTCATTGCTATGGACCTGCCAATGGTCAGTGGTGACCGGATTCACTGTCTTGACATTTTATTTGCTTTTACAAAGCGTGTTTTGGGTGAAAGTGGAGAGATGGATTCTCTTCGTTCACAGATGGAAGAAAGGTTCATGTCTGCAAATCCTTCTAAAGTATCCTATGAACCCATCACAACTACACTAAAACGAAAACAAGAGGATGTATCTGCTACTATCATTCAGCGCGCTTACAGACGTTACCGCTTGCGGCAAAATGTCAAAAATATATCAAGCATATATATAAAAGATGGAGACAAAGATGATGATTTGCCCAATAAAGAAGATATAGTTTTTGATAATGTTAATGAGAACTCCACTCCAGAAAAAACAGATGCAACCCCATCCACTGTCTCCCCACCTTCATATGATAGTGTAACAAAGCCGGATAAAGAGAAATATGAAACAGACAACACAGAAAAGGAAGACAAAGGAAAAGATGGCAAAGAAAGTAAAAAATAGAGCTTCATTTTGACGTATTGTTTACAGCCTGCAAAGGTGATTTATTTGTGTCAATAAGACTCTTTTAAGGAGGTGTATGCCAAACTCTTTTTATTGAAACATTCTAGAAGACAGTCCAGTAACAAGCTCTGATTCTCTAAGACAGGTGGGCAGCCTTAGCAGATGGCTATTTTTGCATTGATAAATGATTCTGCAAGAATTGTATGAGTAACTCTGGAGGGATTCATCATTACAGCAAACAAAGGTGATTTGATATTTTTAACAAATCAGAAGACCGTGTAGAAAATTTTCATATCTGCCTACTTCTCACTAGCTCGTACTTACAACCTCCCCTCAAACACATGCACACAAATACAAACACAAATAGGAAAATATCTATCACTTAGAAATCAATAAAAGTATTTTGCCTTGGTTTTAGAATGAAGTTCCTAATAGAAGTAATGGACATCTGGATTGAATGTTTAGTTAAAACATCTTCTTACTAGAGAGCTAGAAAATTATTTTTCCATGTACAGAGATCATTCTACATTTTGAGGTGCTTGAGTTCATTCTGCATTGCTTCAGAACCAATTTATATGTGCCTATAAAATGCCTTGGGATTGAATACAAACATAGGCTCTTCATTTCTACAAATATTTTGTATTTACCTGAAGTTACATTTATCTTGACTCAGAGACTTGGTATTGACTCGGAGACTTAGTATTGAGTTTCATAGCTTGTCTTTTGTTGTGTTGTGGATGGGATCTCACTATGTTGCCCAGGCTGCCCTTGAATTCCTGGGACCAAGTGACCCCCTCAGTTCCTAGAGTAGCTAGGACTGTAGTAATAGCACACCACCACACATGGTCAGCCTGTCTTTTTTTTTTTTTTTTTTTTTTTATCTCCCACTTTGTTCATACAGTAACAACAGAACTTGAAAATTTATTCTATGTATCACATTTCTCCAAAAAAAAAAAAAAATGAAGGTAATTAAGAGGAAATGTAATTGACAAATATCTATTTACTATTATTTATACAATCTAGCACTGGTCTGTGCTGTTCAACAATACAAATAATGGCCCAACTCAATCTCTTTTGTCACATTGATCCTCTCTTATGCATTTTTGTTTAATCATCATTTAACTGTAGGCAAACTTGATGTTTCATTTTAATAAAATGATTCCCAATATGCAATTATCTATTTGATCTCAGAGTATGGGTCTGAGCAGATAATGACTTGGGCACAGTATTTCCTACATCACTTATACACTATCCAAAATGTGTTTGGCAAGTTTTCAAGTTATAATATAGGGCAGGCTTTTAACACCTGCTTGCCAGGTGTTTACTTTGAATGAAGTTACATTCAAATAGTGATTCTTGTCAACTTGCTTTCTTGCCTCTAACTTGCTTTCTTACATTTGAGAAGTAATCAGTTTGGATCTCTTTATTTTCATCTACAAAATATCACGAGGATGTCACTTTCTCCTCAATATTCTTTGATATGAAGTATATTTTGCATTAAACAATAAAGTAATCTGGGCTTATGATATGTTTATTTTGCTCACTCTAGCTGTGTTCATCCTACCAACAATGAGAAATCTAGTTTTTTAGAAAAATGCCCTTGTTAAATAATAATAATAAAAAAAAACAATGAATGGCCATGATGCATTTTCTCAAGATTTTTATTCCAGAAATATGAAATCTTTCTTGTATCAAGTTATCCATGATTAGGCAAAGATTGAGGTACATAAAAAGTAGTTTTATTTAAAGAACTTTTTCCGGAAGACTTTGAAGCACGTATATCAAACATACTTCATAAATATACTTTTAAAATTTTAAAAATAACAAATTATATTTATGTAAGTCATTAAAACACATTTTTGTTGTTCCATCCAGTTTTTTTTAAAATAAAGGAATATTTAATCATACCTATAGTGATGAAGAGACATGGATAGAGATTGAGAGACGGAGAGGAGAGATTAAGAAAGACAGCCACAAGAGAATCAAATTAAAAACTGACATTTCCATGGAACTTTATGTCTAGAATGTTTTTAAATTGTGATGTATTTTATAATACCCATACTCAATACAAGAGATTATCACTTTGAGACATTTGTCCCAAGGTACCTATGAAACTAAATCTAGGGCCCAAAGATTCTACACTATGTTTATTCATTCATCTTAGGTTATTTGAATCACTTCTAATTTAGTATGAAAGGTGCCATGCAGTGTTTCACTAGACTATATAAAGCATTGCATTACATACCTGCTAAGCCCATTGAAAATATGTCTTGACAATTTAATTAGGGAATAAAAAATATGACATTTATAATATTTTTAAATGCATTCAATTAAAAAATTAATATCACCTTGAACATGGATTCGGTTCATCATTATTTTACACCCATATCAATATTATAGTATTTTGAATTTTTATATGATTCAGTATAAAAAGATGTTTGGTGGGCAGGTTTACCTGTGACTTATCATTAAACATTTTTACATTGCCTGATTTTTATGTAAAATAAAAAATATTGGCTACTAGATCTTCACCACAATTTTTTCTTAGCATTTCAAAAAATAATTATAAAATTGTTCTTTTTTCTATTTCATTATGAGCTATAATTTTTTTAAAAATATAACATGGTTAGATTTTATACAGATATTCTTGTCCCAGAAGTGACTACTTGTGACATTTTATCAATTAAAATAAATATTTGGCACCAAGAGCTCATTAAGTAAAGCTTTAAGTAAAAATAGACTTCTCTTTTATGTAGATTATTATTTGTACTAATTATAAAATACTACCCTTCTGAAGGCATTGTCATATTACTACATAAATTGTATATTCATTGAACTTAATGATGTATAATGGCAATTACAATGAAAATTTAAAATTATACAAAATAGAAGCAAACAGATTTGAACACAAATCCATACATAGAATTTTGGTGTAAATAGAAGAATCTCATTTTACCTTTTTGTCTGTTACCTAATTTGCAAAGATATAAGTGACATGTGAGCTGTTTCTAAATACTTAATTGTTGAAAATCTCAACCTAAGATGTTTAGCTCTATTTTATAGAATTTTCATAGCTTTATTAAAAAGACTAAAAATAAAATGTATATGTAAATAAAACACTCTTTAATGGCAATTTCAGAGAAATGTTAATAGAAATAATAAAAAGAGGGTCAGCTAAAGTAGGATGGCCATGTAATTGAACTGGGTTTAGGACCTATGAATAGAGGCCACCAATTTTTTTAAATATGTATGGTTTGTTATGTTATTGTATTCTTGAGGAAAACAATCAAGGATTGCTTCATGAAAATAAGTGAATAGCCATGAATATAATAATGCTGTTTACATAGTTCTTCACAAATTTCATAGATCTGTGAATGCTCAAAATGAATAAGTTTGTCATAAATTACATTGTAGTGATACTTGAGATTTACACATTGTAATAGAATCTAAAAATAAAGGTTATAAAAATAAAATCATATTGGTATGTATTTCTTTCTCAGTGAGCATGGCCTCTATAAAGACAAATTCAGTGCATCTCTAATAGTAACTAACAGCCTTTTTTATTTCTTCTTTCTTTATTTTATGTTTGAAAGTCTGTACAACTTTAAATATCCTTCATAAGATATATTCCTAGATACAAAAGTTAAAGATAAAGAATATAGATTTCCAAAGCAATTCATCCAAATGCAAAGCAGTATTTATACAGGAGGAGAAAATTGGTACTGGAAATGAAAATACATGAACATTTATCCATACAGTGAATGTACAATTATTTTGTTATTATTGTTGTAATAGTATTGTGAGATTTTGTAGGATATATAATGGATAAGAGCTTCTTACAACTAGAATTGTATTTGGATCACAAATTTGCCATTATTTAACATATATATGTTATTACATTATCTAAATACATTATTTAACATATATAAGTCTCAGCTTTCTCATCTATAAAATGTGGAAAAGAGTACTTCTTCACAATATGGTTATAACATCATTGTTGTATGTCTTAATAAGACAATCCATATATAGCAATTAGAATAAGGCCCAACACCACAGAATCAAGAATTAACAATAGTAGTGATAATACTGTGGCAGCCAATTTACTGTTAATAATGTAAGAGTCCAGGATACATTTGTATTATACAGGAAGACAATGCAATCTGCACAAATGTCAAATGATAAGAATATTTTCTCTCTTTCATATGGCAAAATATAATATCTAGAAGAGTGTCATTCATCCTGTTAGTGGGTAGTTAACACTTAGGGATGTAAAGTATACACAAAATATTTCAATATTTAGCTATTTTTTGAGATTTCTGAATCCAAACAATATGATGAAATCAGGAAATATACACATTTACAAAGATTTAGCATATGCTGAGACATCTTATTGTGAGAGAGAGCTACATTTTGCTCATGTAAGAAAAGGCTATAAACCAACTGTGATATACTAATTTCATCTAAAGTGAAAAAAGTGAAGCCTTAGGGAATGTGAAAAGGGATGTGTGTCTCCAGACAGAAAACCCACATACCTACACCCACACTCCTACCTCACAAAAGATAACCTCATGAAATTGAGAAAATAAATCTGTATTATTTAAGCTATTCAATTTGTGATAATTTTCTGTGAAGAATGAGAAAACAATACATTTCCTGTTATCTAATATACTATGTTGATGGTAAAAGAAAAGGGAGACCAGAGGGAGAGGTTGGCATATTATTCTCACTTACAAAAGACACAAATGTAAAGGAAAGGCCAATCTTTTCCTTATTAGAAATTTACAGAGGAATTTTTTTTTCTCCCTCGTTACTCTACTATTCATATCTACCATTCAGTGCAACTTATTCTTGGCACCTCATCTATCAATTTATAATCAATCGGAAATCGAAGAAAAGGGGTACATTGAAGTGATATTCTCTTCAGGTTGATGAGAATACTTGATCCACTTATGTCTCTAAAATGAAGGCCAAAGGAATCTATCTATAGCAAGTGTATTCTAAAATGTTTTATGTGAAACATGAAAATATTTCCATGCCAAAGACATTTAAGAAGAGGTAAATGTTAGGGTAGTTGGTACAAATATGCACAAGAAACACATCTCTGAGTTCAAGCAAATGTTTATTGACAGGGAGTGTCTGCCATGCTGCCCTTCTGCCAGGTGCAGCAAGCAGAGTAATTTGAATAGAGGTTTTATATTTTTTATAACAAGGAACAGGAGCAAGTAGGAAATGACCTTGAGTGCAATAGGCTAGAATTGACCTTGGATACAGGTAGTTGAGTAACAACAGATCTTTGCATGTAGGGACCTTGTAGTGGGGGGGTGGTTATGGGAACGGAGAATCTTAAGTTTCTTTTTCTTGGCAACTTATAAGATTTGGTTCTGAGTTCCAGAACCAAAATGAAGTTACTAATGTCTAGGGACCTAATACTACATGCTATAATCAACCTTTAGAGTAACTCACTTTAGCATATTAGACTGGCAAAATATGAACCTTTGAGTCAGAGAGAAAGGATAAATTATTACTTACAGTAATAGCCAAGGTATTATCATTTTTGTGTTAAATCCTAGCTGAGATCAGATTGATATAATAAAATAGGGTGGCTTATATAATAGGAATTTATTTTTGCCACTTGTGAAGGCTAAGAAGTCCAAGATTTCTGGGTGTGGTGGCATATGCCTATAATATCAATGACTTGGGAGGCTGAGGCAGGAGGATCACAAATTCAAAGCCAGCCACAACAACTTAGTGACACCCTATTTTAAAATAAAATATAATTTTTAAAAAGGACTGTGACTTTGGCTCAGTGGTAAAGCACCTGGGTTCAATCTCCAGTACAAAAATAAAAATAAAACACAATGTCCAAGATCAAGGTGCCTGTCAATTTGATTCACAGATAGGGTTCCTTCTCAGGCCTGTAAAAGGCTACAATCTCTGACTCTCACAGAAGGAAAAAGCTAGTTTGGGTCTTCCTTTCTCTTTTTATAAGGGCTCTAATGCCATGATTAGCTATTTGTATACTTATGTCTTCCTTCTCAGTGACTGGAATCACCATCTACCCAGTTGTCCAAACTAGTAACCTCTCTCCTCATCCCTCCACATTCATTCACTCAGACCTTGGTCCTACCTCCTAATTACAATGCAAACCCATGCACTCCCTCTAATTTTCACTGCCAACCCCTAATCCAATCTATCATTACTTTGAACCTCTTCATACTACAATACAATATTTTTTTTTTAATTTCATCACCCTAAATTTATTTTTCCCTCACTTCTGCATCTATTGTCAGTACAGTAGTCAGAATAAATTTTTTAAGATTGTTATTTCCTTGCTTGAAATTTTGTGTCATTTCCATAATGGAAATTCAGTAAGATTTCTTCATTGCTGTTATGATAAAATTTAAAACCCATCAAAGGATTTTGCCAGTCTACACTATTTTGCCTATAAGCTCTATTAGGCCTATAATCTCTTCAGCATGACTGGCTCACCTGCCTTTTATCTTATCTTTGTCCCTATCCTATTTTGTGTGTTTCGGCCTCAGTAACTTTCCTTCAGCTTGCAAAACAAAAATACAGTGCTGGGCAAGGTGGCGAAAGCCTGTAATCTCAGAGGCTTGGGAGGCTGAGGCCGAAGGATCTGGAGACACAGCCAGCTTCAGCAATTTAGTGAGGCACTAAGCAACTCAAAGAGACTGTGTTTCTAAATAAAATATAAAAAAGGGGTGGGGATGTTGGCCCAATGCCTCTGGGTTCAATCCCCAATACATAAAAAAAAAAGAGTCTATGATTATGTCAACCTAAATAACAATCAGAGAAAGATTTTACAAAGAATAATGAAATTTGGGCTGGGGTTGTGACTCAGTGGTAGAGGGCTTGCCTCAATCCTCAGCACCACATAAAATGAAATAAAGATATTATGTCCTGCTGGGGCTGTGACTCAGCGGTAGCGCACTTGCCTGGCATATGTGAGGCACTGGGTTCAATTCTCAGCACTGCATATAAATAAATAAAATAAAGCTCTATCAACAACAACAAAAAATTTTAAAAAAGATATTGTGTCCACCTACAATTAAAAAATAAATATTAAAAAATAATAATGAAATTTATTTGGAAATATGAGAGAATTACAATGAAAATAGATATATCATAGTATACTATGAATGAATTTTAAGTTGAGGCAAAGCGAGGTTTTCACAGATGAAGTGAGGAAGAATAAATAAGGTGTTTTTTGTTTATTTGGCTTTTTGTTTTATTTTGGGTACTGGGTTTGAACCCAAGGGTGCTTTACTACTGAGCTACATCCAGTCCTTTGTAATTTTTATTTTGAGATGGGGTCTAACTACATTGCTGAGACTGGTCTCTAACTTGTATCTTCCTACCTTAGCCTCTCAAGTAGCTGAGATTATAGACATGTACAATCGTGCCCTAATTAGTGCAAAAATATTTAAAAATAATAATATTGACTGTAAGAATTAATAATAAGAGTGGTGCCAGGCCAAGATTGAATAGACAGTTATTGGGCAGAAGTTCTTGAGGAAGTATTTTTGGTGTAAAGCTTTGGTGGCCTTCGTCTAATGGGGTCTGGCAGAGTCTTTTGTAATAATTATCATCAAGAAACCTTCCTTCATAATCTCCTGTATTTTCCATTTATTTTTTTGTTAGAGTTGACAGAAGTGATTCCATTTTTATTCTGAACATTTCCACACTTTCACACTTATAGTCCATACTTAGGGTAGTACACTCCAGCCTGAAAGAAGCTATGTACATATCCTTCTCTTGATAGTTGGTGTATTTATATGGAATTGATTCCACTCCTTATAAAATGAGTAAAGAAAATTGGGACAAAGTTAACGACTACTTTTCCTCAACAGTTTTAGCAGTAAGAACAGAAAATTCAGATAACAACAAGTAAGAAATAATATTTCTAAAAATTAAAAACTGTAGTATATATTCTACATTAAAGCCAAACATCTCTTCCACTAATATGAGGTAACGTTGGCATTCATGCATTCTTGACTCTTGGGTTGGTTAAGTCTTTGTTGTTGGAAGATATCTTGTACAGTTTCAACAATTTAGTGAGGCCCTAAGCAACTCAAAGAGTTGTGTTTATAAATAAAATATATAAAAATATTATGACAACCAAACTGTCTCCAGACATCACCAAGTTTTCCCTCGGAGACAAAAATCTTCCCCAGCTAAGAGAACAAGTGCTCTTGACGTTTTCTATCCAGGCCTAACTTATGAAAGTCCTCTGTCATCTTTACTATTTTCTTAAAAGAGACTAAGACCCCAGCAAGATTTTTGAAGCAGAAAACCTGAGGATGGAGCCTCAAAATAGGCACACAGCAGCAGTGCCGGCCACTGCGTGATGGGTGGGTTAGGGTCTTTTCCTTTGTTGTTGTTGTTGTTGTGTGTAAGAGAGAGAAAGAGAGTTATTGCTATGCTGATTGGTTCATAGACATATACATAAACAGTTGCTTCCTTTTTCTCATTTGTATTATTTTTTAATGAATTTACTCTTCCTTACCTTGTCTCTTGGTTATGGTTTTTGTTTCGTATAATTTTGTTTTATTTTTGTTTGTTTCTCTTGTTCCTCTTTCTTGCTTTTCTTTTGCTGCTAACAGCCAAATTCTGTTGCTCTTTCTTTTTTCCTTTACTTTGTTTCTCCTATTTTTTCCTCCCCTTCCCTATAACATTACTAGCTACATATCTTCAGCATTCTTTGTTCACTTTGTGAAATTGAAAAATCTCTTTTACCTTCCTATCACATTTTATTTTCTCTTAATTAACTGTATTTTTGCCATCTTTTACAGCTAGTTTGTTTTTATAACTCCTGCCCCCACATTCATGCTGTTGCAATATTATTACTGCTGTTGATGACTCACTTGACACCTGTTGTTCATTTTAATGCCAGATCTAGTTCATTGTCACTTTTTGTTTTTGTTGTTGGGCATTGCTGGCCCCACCATTTCTATTTTGTGTGTGTGTTGGTAATTAATATGAAACATATCACAGTAGGAACCAGATATTTATTTTAATGCTGTATATAATTTGCATTGGTTGTTGCTATTGTTTGTTTCCCACTATTCTGTGAGGGACTGGTAGCCTACAGGGATACTATAAGTTGTATAAGTTCACAGAGTAGAGACTCTGCTGCCAAACTAAACTCAACCAAAAGAGAGCAGATGTTGCTCTACAAACAAATTAATGCCACTCAATTTTCAGCAATACTTTATAGAAAGAATAGAAGAGACAAAAACCCAAACTAATAACCAGGCCCCAGGTAGAAATAGCTAGTTGTAGTCTTTAGGTCACACTCATGGATGTCTACTCCTATAGTAAAAACAGAGAATTAACACAAAGACTGTAGATATTACAACTATGAAGGTCTCAATCTAGATTATGCTAGTATATTTTGGCAAAGGAAGACTGTACCCTAAATAGGCCCCCAAAAAAGAGTGGAAGAGAAATCCCTCCTCTAACAGATACATAGTACCCAATGGAGAAATACAAGAAAGATGAAAAAAAACAAGGTAATATAATGCCTTCTAAAATCCATAATTCACCAACTGACTCCAAAGATATTGCAGTGGATGAAAAATCAGATAAAGAATCCAAAAGAATTTTATAAAAATGATGAATAAATTCCAATAGGACATAGAAAAGTAACTGAATAAATTAAGGAAGTCCGTACAGGATATGAATGATGCATTCAATAAGGAGATAGAGATATTGAAAAGAACAAAACAAATATCTTAGAAATGAAAGACACAACAAAGCATGTTCATTTGAAAGTCTCTCTAATAGAGTTGACCATGCTGAAGACAAGATTTTCAAGCTAGAAGACAAAGTGGCCAGCCTTGAACATTCATTCAGCATTAAAGAAAATAAAATAACCATGATCAGAATATATAAAAACTCTGGGATAATATTAATAGACCAAATTCAAAAGCCCTGGAATTTAAGAGGACTGTGAAATGCAGGCTAATGGAATGGATAACCTCTTCAGGGAAGGATAACAGAAAAATTTCCCAACATTTAGAATGTGATTAATATCCATATACATAATACATCCATATCCTCAAATAAGACAAAATCAAAAAAGAACCTCTCCACAATACTATAATTAAAATGCCTAACATACAAGAACAGGATTTTTAAAAACTCAGGAGAAAATGTCAGGTCACATTTAAAGGCAAGCCAATCAGAGTCACTTATGATTTCTCAGCATAAACTAAAAGCCAGGAGGCCTTGGAAAGATGGAATGATGTGTTTAAAGTCCTGAAAGAAAATAATTGTTAATGAAGACTGCTATATTGAAATATATTGCTATCCTTGAAGATTGAAAAGGAAGGAGAAATAAAAGGCTTCCAAAACAAGCAGAAACTAAAAGAATTCATGATTACTAAATTAGCACTACAGAACTTACTTAAAGAAATACTCCACACAGAAAAAATTAAAAACAAACTCCAGCGCTCACAAATAAACAAATCTCATTTGAAAAGTAGCTAAGAAAAGGAGAAATAGGACCAAATTTAGTATTATAAATAAATCAAAATTGCAGGAACTAATGAATTCTCTTTTGATAGTAACATTAAAATAAAGTTGTTTCAACTGTCCAATTAAAAGACACAGGCTGCTTGAATGAATTCTTTAAAAAGACCAAACTACAAGTTATTCTCAAGAAACACACCTTACAGGCAAAGACAAACATGGAGTGAAAGACAAAGAATGGAAATTTATATACCATGTTAATGGAGCCTGAGAATAAGCAAGAGTAGCTACTCTAATAACTGACAAAGCAAATTTCACACCAAAATTAATCAGAAAAGACAAAGACAGTCACTTCATATTGGTAAAGAGAACAATCCCAGAAGAAGATAAAACAATAATAAATATTTATGTCCCAAATGTGGTTGTATCTGATTACACAGAAGAGACACTACTCAAATTGAAGCCTCTGATAAATCCATAGTAGAATAATACGGGGTGATTTCAACTTACCTCTCTCACCATTATATAGGTCATCCAGACATAAACTCAGTAGACACTCTATGGACCTGAAAAATGTTATAAAACAGATGGACTTAACAGACAACTACAGAATATTTTATTCAACAATAGTTGACTACACTTTCTTCTCAGTGGATCATGGAAGCTTCTTCAAATTAGACCATAATTTAGCCACAAACAACTCTTCAGCAAATTTAAAAAAAAATTAATTTCTTGCATCTTATCAGACTGAAATAAAATTAAATTAGAAATAGATACAACAAAGCCCTACAAAAACTATATAAACACAGAAAAACTAAATAGTACATTTTTGAATGATTAATATATAATAGAAGAAATCTGAAGAGAAATTTTAAAATTCTTAGAATCAAATGACAATAGTCACGCAATATACCAGAAGCTCTGAGAAATTATAAAGGCAGTTCTAAGAGGACAATTTATAGCTATCAATGCCCACATAAGAAAATCGGAAATATCCCAAATAAACAATTCAAGGACGCATCACAACGCCCTTGAAAAAGAAGGAATGGAAATTTATATACCATGTTAATGGAGCCTGAGAATAAGCAAGAGTAGCTACTCTAATAACTGACAAAGCAAATTTCACACCAAAATTAATCAGAAAAGACAAAGACAGTCACTTCATATTGGTAAAAAGAACAATTCCACAGTCAGTAGAAAGAAAGAAATAATTAAGATCAGAGTCAAGGATCCAAAATGGTGGGCCAGACGGAGGCAGCATTATGTGTCACTCCGTGACCTGGGACTTAAGAAGTGAGAATACTTTTTCTCTATGAGTGATATTCCTGCTTCCACACAGGAATCATGGCCACTGTGCCTGGGCAGGGCTCCAGGCCTCAGCGTCAGCGTAGGTCTCCCAACAACTCACTCATGCAGGACTACCAGGTGCCCAAGCGGAACCATCAGCATCCTCCGTGCAAAACTTTCAACCAATAACATGTAATGATAGAAGCAGAAACAAAAAAGAAAAAATCTTCTAATGAAGAAAAACCCAGGGCCAGATGGATTCTCAGCTGAATTCTTCTACCAGTCTTTTAAAGAAGAACTAATACCAATATTCCTCAAATTATCTCATGAAATATAAAGGGACAGAATACTTCCAAATTCATTTCATGAAGCCAGTGTAAACCAAAATCACATAAGGACACATCAAGAAAAGAAAGCTACAGACCAATATCTCTGATGAAATAAGATGCCAAAATACTTAATAAAATGTTAGCAAATCATGTTCAACAAAATATTAAGAAGATTGTACGTCCTAAGTTGATTTTATTCTAAATAAGGATGGTTTAACACACAAGTCAATAAATGTATTCATCACATAAATATAATTAAGAATAAAAGTCATTTAGTTATCTCCATAGATGCAGAGAAGGTCTTTGACTACATTCAACATTCTTTCATGGTAAAAGAAATTCTAGCCTGAGCGATTAAGTAAGAGAAGAAAATAAAATATTTAAAAATAAGAAGTCAAATTATCACTGTTTGCAGATGATATAATCTTATACTTAAAAGATCCAAAAGCTCTGCCAAAAGACTGCTAATGCTAATGAAAAAATTTAAGTAAAGTAGCAGGTTACAAAATCAACATACAAAAATCAGCCTCTTTCGTGTATATCAACAATGAATCTTCTGAGAAAGAAATCAGGAAAACAATTTTATTCACAATAGCCTCAAAAAAATCCCTAGGAATAAATCTGACACATCTTCCCAAAGAGGTGAGAGAGCTCTACAGTGAAAACTATAGTACACCGAAGATAGAAATTGAAAGAAGACTTAAGAAGACAGAAAGTCTGCCCATGTTCATGGATAGGCAGAATTAATATTGTTAAAATGGCCATACTACCAAAATCAATTTAGAGATTCAAAGCAATCCTCATCAAAATACTAAAGACATTCTTCACAGAACTGAAAAAAATATTCCTCAAATTCACTTGAAAAACTAGAGACTCAGAAGAGCCTAAAGCAATTATAACGACCCCCCACCCCCTTAAAGAAAAAAGTAATGCTGGAGGTATCACAATACCTGACTTCAAATTATACTACATTATAATAGCTATAGTAACAAAAACTGCATGGTACTGGCATAAAAACACACATGTAGACCAATGGCAAAGAACAGAAGGCACAGAGACAATGCATACAAATATAGTCATATGATCCTTGACAAAGGTGGCAAAAACACAAATTGAAGAAAAGACAGCCTTTTTAAAAATGATGCTGGCAAAACTGATTATCCATATGTATAAGAATGAAACTAGACCATTATCTTTTGCCCTAATCAAAAAATCAACTCAAAATGGATCAAAGACCCAGGGATTAGAACAGAAACTATGCAACTCCTAAAAGAAAGGGTAGAGTCAACACTCGAGCATATAGGCATAGGCAACAGCTTTCTCAATAGAACCCATAAAGTTCAAAAAATAATACCAAGAGTTAATAAATTGTATGGTATAAAATTAAAAAGCTTTTTCATGGCAAAAAAAAAATAGGAATGTGAAGAGAGAACATACAGAATGAAAGAAAATTATTGCTAGCTAGTCTTTTGACAGAGGATTAATGTCTAGAATATATAAAGAACCCCCAAATAACTTTAAACCAAAAATAAAATAACCCAAATAATAAACAGGCAAATAAATTATACAGACACTTCTTAAGAGAAGAAATACAACTGGCCATAAAATACATGAAAAAAAATGTTCATCATTAATGATTAGGGAAGTTCAAATCAAAACTACACTGAGATTTCATCTCACACCAGTCAAATAGCAGTCATGAAGAATGACCCAGCTATACCACTCTTTGATATTTATACTCAAAAATTAAGGTCATCATACTATAGTGATACATGTATACTCATATTTATAGCAGCACAATTCACAATAGCCACACTATAGACCCAGCCTAAGTGTCCATCAAGGGATGAATATGTAAGGAAAATATGGTATACATACAAAATAGAGTTTTATGCAGCCATAAAGAAAAATGAAATTATGCTATTTGAATAAAAATAGGTGGAGCTAGAGATCATTGTGTTAAGCAAAATAAGTCAAACTCAAAGCTTCAAGAGTCATCCATTTACTCTCATATGTGGAAGCCAGAGAACAAAAGGAAAAGAAAGTTGTGGGAGGCAGGGGTGATCATGAAGATCAAAGGGATATCAGTAAAGGCAGGAAACCAGCAAGTGAGAGGAAAGGAGGAAGGGGGAAGTGCTGTGGAGTGATATTGACCAAATTATATTGCTATATTGTGTGCATGTACAAATATCTAACAAATCCCATCATTATGTTCAGCTATAATGCATCAATAAAATTTTACCATAAAATTTGCAATGATTAATTATGTTACTTCTCAGTCTTCTAAGTGAATGACTTAAAATAAGATAAAAATACTTATTTCATTTTGTCATTTCTGGCCAAAGACTTAATGAATGTGGACCTGCAAGATGTCTGTGGAGGACTTGGGATGTAACTCAGCAGGAGAGCACTTGTGTAGTTCAATCCTCAATACCACATACACACACAAAAAGACATCAGTGGAAATATCAGATTAAGGACTTCTGAAAATTCACTTCTCTATAAAAGAATGGAAACTCTGGCAAAAATGATTTAAACCAACTTTTTTAGAACTATGAGAATTCACCAAAGGAGAATTTTTTTAAACAAGGAAATGACTGAATCTTAGTAAGAATAGCAAGCTCCACAGTGGCCTTGAAAACTGTTAGTCACCTTTTTCTCATTTGTGATAAAATACCTGAGGAAACAATTTAAAGGAGAAAAATTTTATTTTGACTCATTGTTTCAAAATTTTCAGTCAACAGTTGCTTTGACCTGAGGTGAAGCAGAGCATCATGGTGGAAGGGTGTGGTGAAAGAAAGTTCTTTATCTCATGACAGCCAGGAAGTGGATTGGGGGGCAGAAATACAGGTGGAGACAAAGAGAGGAAGGGCCTAGGGACAATTATTCTCTGCAAGGGCATGCTGCAAAGGACCCACTCTCTTCAACGAGGTCCAATTTTCTACAGTTTCCATCACCTCCCGATAGCATTATATTATATCAAACCATTGAATTCATAGCTGAATCCATCAATCCATTGATGCAATTGCTCTCATATCAATCATCTCCAGAAATCCATCTCTGAACATTGCTATATTAAGGACCAAGTCCTGAACGAATGAGCCTATCAGGGACATTCCAGATCTAAACAACTCCAAAAACTCACCTACCTACGATACAGAGAAAACCTGAAGGTAGAAGACACTAGAAGGACAAAACAAGTTTGGAGCTTCCAAGAGTGTCACTAGTTGATCTGTCCAGTCATTTCCTGGAAAACACATGTGCAAGGCTGTTTTCATTTAGCCTAACTCATACCTTACCCAGAGCAAACAGACCTTTCCCTGGGTTGGTTTGCAATAGTTTTGTCATTTCAAGTATATGAGGAAGTAATTAGATTTGGAGAAAAAAAAATGATTAAAAATTTTAAAAAAGGTTTAAAAAAAGAAGTTGAGGTATGAGATGACCATAGTAGATTTTATGAAGCTCCCATACATTTCTGAGAATCTATAAGGCAACATGCATGCCCAGGGCTCTGAGCAACCCAAACCATGCACATGCTCTGAGCTTTTATCTCTGCTTGACCTTGAAGCTTTGCCTAAGAAAGAAGTGAAGTGTTGTAAAGTGCCTGTCTCAGTCTTAAAGCCATGCCCCAATAAATAAATAGAACCCCTTAGCCACAACTGGGAGATCTTTGGGTCCAAGTCATCTAAAGACTTCTCTGTCCAATCATTTGCTGACCACCATGTTAAATGATCAGAGATGTTCAGTGTCCACACATGGCTAGAACAGAAGTTATACTGATTAAATCCAGGAAAGTCACTAAACAAATGACAGAAACAAATACAAGAACAAAGGGCAGCAATGACAAATCCACTGGGAATCTGATTTCCAAGGCTGCTGGATTACACGATTTTTAAGTATCCAGTTATCAACACAAAATTAGGAGACCCACAAAGCAATGAGAATAAAGAAAGTAACTTAAAACCATATGAGGAAATAGGATCATAGATAAAAATAACCAAATAGGTAAATATTGAAGAGAGTATAAATATGTTTTCTGTTTGTTACTTCTCTTTTTTTCTATATGATTTAAAAGATAACTGCATGAGACAATTTAAAATCTGTATAAGTGAGTATATAATGTTTAAATATGTAATTTGTATAAAAACAAAAAGGTCTGGGCAGAGAAAGGAAATATATACAAAGTTTTCATACTATTAAAATTGAATTGGAATTAATCCAAAGATTGTAATAAATTAAAAAGTTAAGGGCTGGGACTGTGGCTCAGTGGTAGAGCGCTCACCTAACACAGGCGGGACCCGGGTTGGATCCTCAGCATCACATAAAAGTAAGGGCATTGTGTTGTGTCCATCTACACCTAAAAAATTATTTTTTTAAAAAAAGTTCATTGCAATTCCCAGGGCAACCACTAAGAAAATTAAATTTAGGGCTGGGGATGTGGCTCAAGCAGTAGCGCGCTTGCCTGGCATGTGTGCGGCCCAGGTTCTATCCTCAGCACTACATACAAACAAAGATGTTGTGTCCGCCGAAAACTAAAAAAATAAATAAATATTAAAATTCTCTCTCTCTCTCTCTAAAAAAAAGAAAAGAAATTTAAAATATAGTAGAAGAAATGACAAGTGATTAAAATAGAACACTAGAAATTATTTAACACAAAAGTAAGCTGTATGGCAGGAATAGAGGAATTAAAAAGACCTAAGACAATAATAGGATGGCAAATGAGAATATTTATCTTATCAATGCCTTGAGATGCCAGTTATTTTTTTGGTTATTCATCAGAGAAACTCAAATTAAAATAGCAATGAATATCAGTATACAACCATCAGAAGACTGACAATAATCAATGATTTCAAGGACATGCAGCAAAAGGAATTCTCATATATTGCAAATGAAACATAAATTTATGCCAATACTTTCATAATACTTGTCAGTATCTATTAATGCTAAACACACACAGTCTGTGACTTACAATTTTATTCTTGGGCATATATACATGGGAAAGAATATTGATAACCATCAGAAAATCCATTTGTGAACGCTCATAAATGCTTTATTCATAGTAGCCTCTAAAAGGAAACAGCCCAAATCTTCATGAAATTTAGAAAAAAATAAATATTGTGGTGTAGGTTTAAGACATAATGTTATGGTTCAGATACAAGGTGTCCCCCCCCCCAAAGCTCCTATATTAGTGGCAGGAGGTGAAATGATTAGATGTTGAGAGTTGTAACATCATCAGATTAACCCATATGATGGATTAGTAATTTTTAAGGACTACTGTACTAGATAGTAACTGTAAGGAAGTGGGGAGGAGGTGGGTCACTGGAGACTTGTCCTTGGGGACTATATCTTGTCACACCCACCCACCCTGCTCCTCCCTCTCTCTGCTTCCTAGCTGAGCAAGTTCTTCTACCCCAGCCCTTCCACCATTGTGCTCTCCCTTATCTCAGGCCCAAAGCAATGGAACCAGCCAACCATGGACTAAAATCTCAGAAACCCTGAGCCACAATGAAATTTTCTTCCTCTAAGTTGGTCTTGTCAGATATTTTGGTCACAGTGACATAAAACTGGCATACATTAAGAAAAGACAGCTTACTGATGCATGAAACATACAAAGATGCTAAACTGATGATTACATAATGTATAAAGCTTAAGAACACATAAAACCTTTTTAAGCTAATAAAAGTCAAAAGAATGGTATTGGAAATTTCTTATATCTTATTCTGTGTGGTGTTTACCAGGAAATATAAATATGTGTATTGGACATTTACAGTTTCCCCCTATAGTATATATTTATTATACCTTAATAAAGTAATGAAAACCAATAGCAACAACAAGCCTCTGGCTGCTAAGGTTGGCCACAACCTCAGGCAGCTGCAAATGCAGTGTCACCTCACCACTCTCTTGCTTGCTTCTCCTTTGCATTTGCTTCCTGGAGATTTTCTTTAATTTCTTGAAAGCTCAGTTTGGACTCAATAGAATATTTATTTAACTTTACCTACAGACATTTTTATTGGATTTTATTTTTCAGGATATTCAATCTTCTAATTTCTGGGCACTAAATGGACACTAAATGATTTCCTGTCTAGGAATCTCCTATCACTTTGCCTGAGAGTGGTAAAAACAAAAACCTTAGTGAAACTTGGTCTTCTAATATATTCCAAGATATATTTTTTAAATTTTTTTCTAAAGATACCCAGAGAAAAAGAGAAATGGATTAAAAATTAGAAGGGAAACAAAAAACTAAAGACAAAAAACTCATAAACCTGAAACTTATGAGTTTATTTATCTAAATTTATTATCTAAATTTACAAAAGTAAGTTTGTAAATTTAGATAATATTTTAGTATTTTTATATGAGAGTAATTATTTGGTGATTTAATTGAAAGATTATTTTCCTCCTGCACTGAAATTGCATTTTATTAATAATACAAAGCATTTTGAGAACTTAATATAACAGCATTAGTCATTTATCACTGGAGGAACGTGTTGAAATAAAGAATGCAATATGAACCGTTGTCTTTCTTTCACCTTGCAATAAGTATAAAGATTTTTCTTTTCTTGTTTACATAGAAAACCTTCTTTATGATCTACCTCAGACTAGAAATAAATTGATGTACATAATATCTAAAATGTTCCTGACATTTGAAAAAGAACTTCAGTACATTCTTCTTCTCTTTCTTACATAAACATTTACTTCATCTCAAGTTCTGTTGCTTCCACCTATCAAATAGATACCAACTACCTATTCTATTTCCCTTCATCTCTCCCGCCTTTGCTCTAGTTCAAACCACTATTATCTGCTGGAGTAGTCACTTCACTGGTCTTTTGACTCCACTTTGATTCCCTGTAATCTGTTCTCCACCAAAAAAAAAAAAAAAAAAAAAAAAAATCCTTTTAAACTCCAATTTAGATCAAGTATCTACCTCATTATCTCAATTTTTCTCAAGGTTCTTCGGAACTCCCTATTGCTCTTGTCATGAAAGGCAGACTTCTTAGCACTGAAAGGACTTTACCCACCCTGGCCTTTGCTTACTGTGCTGCCCCATGTCCACACCACCTTCTTAAACTCACAGAGCTTTAGCTCCACTGACCTTCTCTCTGTTCTTGGACCAACAAGTTCATTCTTGCCTCAGGGGCTTTTTGTTGTTCTTCACCTGGAATGCTACTCTGATTCTAAACACAGCTACATCTTTTTAGATTTCAATTCAAATACTTCCTCCCTGAGAGACTTTCACAGGTCAGCCTACTTAAAGTAACCCACTGCCCTGGTCACTCTTCTACATTGGGCTGCTTTATTTCCATCTCACCATTTACCAGTATCTAAAATATTTTTTATTTAATCTACATGCTTATTTATCTCATCTCTGTTGATAAATGTAGCCCCATAAGTTACTGCTCTTGTTTGTTTTAGTTATCTCCACCCCTAGATGCTCAACAAATAGTTAAATGGAGTCTTCAGATTCACCTTATCTAAAAGGAAAAACCTCTGATGGACTAATCTCATGAAAATGTCAATATCTGATCACAGTTTAGTGATTGCTTTTCAATAAGTCTGTGAATTCAAAAGAGAAGTCCTTGGAATACATGATGAATATAGTAAGGGAAAAGTATCTAAAGAAGGGCTTTACTGGAGCCTTCTATTCATATCACCTGTTTGTGCTAGGGTCTGCTAATTTTGTTTGCTCTGGAAGACAAAAGCAAACTGCCTTCTAAAATCAGCCCATCAGGAGACAGAAGAGGAATGCCTTCCAATGGTGTGCTGGTAAGTACTAGTAACCAGCTCTCCTGGAGGAAAAGGCATGTGTCTTTTGTCAGTTACTATGATGGAAATACCCACACCATGACCTATTCCAAGCAATCAACCTAAAGTCACTGAATGTGAAGTCGGGAGAAACTGTGTTCTTTTGCCCTCTCCAGCTGGCCCAGGCTGGCTCCAGCACACTGCTGATGTATTCCATATGTCAAAAATAGGATGAAGCCTTTCATATTCGATCTCTCCTACTTTAGCACACCTTGCAAAATTGGCTGGCTAATCACATGTCAGAAAAGGAAAAAACTTTGGGTTACTTGCCAAGAATATACATCATGAAGAGTGAAATCAGAGTTCAAATCCAGATGACTCTGACTCCAGGGACCAAACCTTTCATATCTATCCAGGAATGGTAATCAACAAAGTCTACAACAATGAAAAGCAACAAACAAAATAAGAATTTTGTTAAGCATTGAGCTGCTTCTTAAGATCATGGCTATTTTCTGAACATCCTGGATGTCTCACAGATGATGCAAATTTTATTTCTAGCATCAGCTGTCCATGGAGTATATAATTACTTGATTGAGATTCCTAAAAGTAGAAAGTTAATCAGAGTTCAGCAAAAAATCGTGGAGACCCTCTTTCTACTTCTTTTTTCTTTTTTTTCTCTTTCTGGTTCCTTTATTTTATTTAATTATATATCTCCTTACACCATTAACATACTGAACACAAAGAAGAGCAGACACCTGAAACAAGAAATAACTAAAGGTGATTCTAATTTGCACCTAAGTTTGATAACCAATTGAAACTGCTCTGGATTTTCATTTAAAGGTGCTAGATTCTTTGCACAACTCCCAGTGTTCCTTCCTGAAAACAGTCACTCGGTCGTTTTTGTTTTGTTTTGTTTTGTTTTTCTAGTTTGTTTCAAGCATAATTGGGTGGGGGAAGTTGGAGTGTCAGCTAAGACACTCAGTAGACTGTGCCTCTGCAATGAGTAAGGAAGCTCCTATATTTTTTTCCTGTTCTGTAAAGTATAGATTATCACATGCATTGTATAAAGAAAGTTGGAAAATGCTTAGAAAAATTTTAAGTTGTACAGAAAGTTAGTTTTCATGATATAATTACAGTGATGCTTATATATGGTATACTAGGGATAAAATAAATTGGAGCACCTCCCATTTTCAAAATATAGTCCAAGATTATCTGCTTTATTGAAAACCCCAAAATAAGAATGTGAGACAGTAGCATCTCAAATGCTGCTTGATTGGTACTTTTTCCTTTGGTCCAGGGTAACCAATGTGATGATAATTTTGAGGTGTAGACATGTAACAGCTTGCTTTACAGTCCAGGTGCCTCATGGAATTCACTCACTGCAGACAGAAGCAGTGAACCCTCTGTGCAAACACTCGCTATGTTTTTGCCGGTTGCCTAGTGATGTATTATTTCTCTGTGTCTATGAGGTTAAATCAAAAAGACAGAGGAATCATTTTTCATAAAATGTTTTACAAGAATACGAGTCAAATTGTGATTTGGTTTTGTTCTGCAAGTTTTAAAAATTCTTTATGAAATGGCTCCATCTTCTGGCCAAAGAAACAAAGACTTTTCAGGATCCAAAATGAAGTTCAGTTTCATATTCCACAAAATAGTGTAGCATAAGTTTGTGAAAGAATAAGGAAACATTTTAATTAGAAAAATTTGACTTTTTTTTTGGTCTCAGAATTCTACTTTGTTGATTGTTTAAATCTATTTCTCTATTGTGTGTGTGTGTGTGTGGGGGGGTGCTGGGAATTGAACCCAGGGCCTTCTGCATTAGAGGCAAGCACTCTACCAACAGAGTACCAATAGAGTAATAGCTCCAGCCTCCCATCTTTTTAATGCTGCCCTCTCTGGGCGGATGGTGCTGTCACCTCTTCGTGCCTCCTAATTTTCCCTTGTAGGTTCCTGTTCTTACTTTTTGTTACTTCTTCCCTTGGCCCTGGAGAGTCCTGCTGCTGCCCCTGCGACTTTAAACAGATATGCTGTGTCGTGATTTCTTCCTTCCTTTGTGTAATTTGAAAGAAATTTATCCTAAAATAGCCATCAGAAATTATGGATCGCCCCAAGAACCCATCAACAAAGTTTGGTTCTTAGAGATGTGTCATGTCTATCAGAAAGAAGCTGTCCATACATCTAGATCCAGTCAGCATGAAATCTTTTGAGGCATCTGGGCTTAACTTAGTAGGAATAAAACTTAGTGACAAAAAATTGTTAATTTTTTTTTTTTTTTTTTCTGAAACAGAATCTCACTAAGTTGCTTAGGGCCTTACTAAGTTGCTAAGGCTGGCTTTGAACTCACAATCCTCCTGCCTCAGCCTCCCAAACCAAGTTAATTTTAAATGAATATAAAATATTTGTATCTAAATGAAAAAAAATAATATACTGTTTGGGCATAAACCTTATGAATTTAATAAATATGAATAAATCATTCATAAACCTTATTCTCCCTGTACCCAGTCTGTTTGATGCTCCTTTGGCCAACATAACATAATTTCTCCATGTTCTTTGGTTCAATCAATACATTAAAATGGGCCATTTTGAGCAGTATGATTTTTATAGCATAATTTTTTTTATTTTTATAAGGTAAGTAATTCAACTGATACTCAATACATATTTATTATTCTCTACTATGTGTTAGGTACTGTTGTAGGCACTGAACAGCAGTGAATAAAACAGATAATAGTTTCAGCCTTTAATAATAATAACAGTATATAGTAGTTGGACATGTATATGTCAGCTCCTAAGTGATCTCGTCTAATTTATTCATTATTCAATATTTATAACAAATTTCTTCTTGGTCCCTTTCCTTCTTCGGTATCCTGCATATCTTTAATTTGTACTAAATTGTTTACAACAATCCAAGTTTCTTCTCATTCCCATAGCAGGAGGAGGTTTGTAGGTGGAAGGAGAGAGAGCCGGATCATCAATCATCTTCTGCTGTAAATTTCATGTTCCTGAATCCTCCTCCTCACTCTGAATTGTTATGACGTACCTGAGCATTACTGTTTTCTGGGAATCTACTTTTTGTTTTTACAGTACTTAGAGTACTAAGATCCATACTTAAAAGAGGCCCATTATTTTTGTCCCTCTAAAACGGCCCCAAAAGTCCACTGAAGTAAGGGAGGACCAAGGAGGGCAAAACAGTGAGGGAGACAAGGTCAGCAACACCTTAGCACCAAGTATTATAAGTTCCATAGATTTCACTGTAAAGGGCTATCAATGGGGTTGAAAAGAAGGGACGATGGGGAGGGAAGAATAGAAGTCCACTGAATTAGTTAAAGGGGAATGAAGCGAAGGAAAGAGGGGTGGGAATAGGAAAGAAAGTAGAATGAATCAGACATAATTGTCCTCTCCTTACATGTGAAAACATGACCAGGGTAACTCCATGTCATGTATAACCACAAGAATAAGATCCTGATTAGAATAAGTTATATTCCATGTATGTATAATATGCCAAAATACACTCTACTGTCATGTATATCTAAAAAGAACAAATTTAAAAAGAAAGAAATGAACCCAACACGTATATAATTGTACATAGCAAAAAGCATCCTATATGATAAGGTATGTCTTAAATTGTTACTTGGCCCCTAAAAACAAAGAAAGCCAGTCTGCAGCTCTGGAGTTCTGTTATATTACCCTTAAGCAACTGTTCATAGGTGGCTTTTTGGATTTGCCTTACCAAGGAAGAGGGCTGGGACCCGCAGCAGGTGAGGGGAGCCTGCGTCCTCTTGTTTATTTGTATCCATATCTGGTTTTTATCCTGTGTGCTTTGATATTGACGTGGCATAAAGGAAAAGTAAGAGCCATCATGAACCAAATCACAGATCGGATGCCTATAATTTCTGCTAGCTCAGGGAGACTTCTTAAACATATTTCACTACACCAGACAAATCGCATCAGTATTTAAAAGGGGTTTGCATTCCCTGACATATTTTGGGAACACATAGCACGACAAAAACATGAAATTATTATCTCCTTAATATCTGGTAGTAATTGTATTATAGCTAAGGTAACAATGTGTCCTCTGTAAAAATTTGAAAAGCAGAGAAATCCATGAGGAAGGGAGCAAAAGACAAAGTCATATTCCCTAAGATAATTTTTTTTTTAATTTTTTATTGTTGGTTGTTCAAAACATTACAAATTTCTTGATATATCATATTTCACACTTTGATTCAAGTGGGTTATGAACTCCCATTTTTACCCCATATACAGATTGCAGAATTACATCAGTTACACATCAATTGATTCACATATTGCCATACTAGTGTCTGTTGTGTTCTGCTGCCTTTCCTATCCTCTACTATCACCCCTCCCCTCCCCTCCCCTCCCTCCCCTCTTCTCTCTCTACCCCCTCTACTGTCATTCATTTCTCCCCCTTGTATTATTTTTCCCTTTCCCCTCACTTCCTCTTGTATGTACTTTTGTATAACCCTGAGGGTCTCCTTCCATTTCCATGCAATTTCCCTTCTCTCTCCCTTCCCCTCCCACCTCTCATCCCTGTTTAATGTTAATCTTCTTCTCCTGCTCTTCGTCCCTACTCTGTCCCCTAAGATAAAATTTTAAAATCTGATGCACTTCTTCCCATTTTTTCTCTGTAGATAAATAAATTTGATATTTGTGTTTTCATGTGATCTGGTAAGGGTCATGGTGTTAAACAGTAATTTAAGAGATTTTATTTCTTATAATTGCCAGCTGTCAACTCAGTATTATATTTGGTTCATCTTAGAGAACACTCTATTGTCTCAGTGTCTCTGTCTATCTATCTACCTACCTACTTAGCTACCTATCATCATCTGTCTTCTTTCTTTCTCTAATGAAAGCATTGATCCTGAACAACAACAAAACGTTTTACTCCAGAGTTCTACATATACAGACTGTATTATTTTCTTTCTTTCTTTCTTTCTTTCTTTTTTAGCACAAAGAAGAGAGTGAAGCTCAATTTTGTGTGCTGCTTCTTAGCAAAGACAAAAACAAAACCATCAGGTATTCCTGCTTCCAAATATCAACCCAGCCAGGAGAGATATTCCAAAATAAAATATGTACAGAGACCTCAATGACAAACATTTAGTAAAGTAACCCAGTGGTCCTGAGGGCAGGTCCCCATGAGATTCAAAGTTCTACCTTAAGTAGCCTCACATATATATTCATGTACTAGTCTTATATACACTTAGATTGAGTGTGTCTATGTATTTGAAAATATGTCTTTTCATATATGTCTTTTCAAATATGTCTTCAATTTTTTTCATCAATGTTTTATAATTTTTGTAGAAACATCTCACCTCCTTTGTAGATGTTATTCCTATTTTTTGATAATTACTGTAATGGAATTGTTTTCTTGATTTCTTTTTCAGATAGTTTGCTGTGAGTGTATTCTAGAAATATTACTTATTTTTGTATGTTGATTTTGTATTCTGCAACTTTACTGAATTCATGTACTAGTTCTAACAGTTTTTAGTGGAGTCTTTAACATTTTATATTTGTATGATCATATAAACTGCAAACAGAGTTAATTTAACTACCATAGCACATCAAAAATATTTTTTGCTATGATAAAGTGGGTTCCTAGGGATGCAAAGATGGTTGCACATACACAGGTCAATGAACATGACATCCCATGAATATAATGAAAGAAAAAAGACACTTCAACAGATACAGAAAATACCTTAGACAAAACTCAACACCCCTTTATGATAAAACTCAATGATTCAGGAATAGAAAGAAAAACCCCTGACACAATAAAGCCAATCTACAACAATTCCACAGCTAACATCACACTGAAAAGGAAAAGTTTGAAAGCTGCTCCTCTAAGTATTATATAGCAATCATGTGTCAAAATTCAGAAGTAGACAAGGATACCCACTTTTACTATTTCTTTTCAACATAATACTCATAGTCCAAAACAAAGCAATCAGGCAAGAGAAGGAAAAGATGTTCAAATTGGTAAGGACCAAGAAAAAGAATTTTGAAGAATGAGACAATTTTGAAAACTTTCTGAATAAAATAATAAGAACAATTTTTTTTTATTATTGTCATGGCTCCATCTGAAATCTACAGAACAGTCATTGATCATTTACTCCATGTAAACACAGAACAATAATCCATTTGAGGATCTCAGTGACATCGCCATACCTCTTGATCTCAGTCACTTAGTTCTATACCTACTTTCACTGTCTTAGCTAAGGTGCTCGTCTCCTCATATTTACATGATTGCAAGACCTTTCTTTTTTCAACCTATTGGGCATAATGTTCCCAAATTAATCTTTCTAAAGCCCAACATAGGGCTGGGGATGTGGCTCAAGCGGTAGCACGCTCGCCTGGCATGCGTGCGGCCTGGGTTTGATCTTCAGCACCACATACAAACAAAGATGTTGTGCCTGCCGAAAACTAAAAAATAAATATTAAAATTCTCTCTCTCTCTCTCTCTCTCTCTCTCTCTAACAACAACAAAAAAGCCCAACATATATATAGATGGTTATATAGCTGATTGAGGACATTTGGTGTGCCCCTACTACAAACAATAAAATCTAGACTGATTATTCTTGTGCTATGCTTTTATAAGTTGACTTCTATAAGCTTTATTTACTCCACCACAATTCTACCATTTGTTCCTATAATCCCAGCCAGTTGGTGCTGCCCCACAGAACATGGCATATGCATCTCTGCATCTATTCCTGGTTCCTACTATTTTGCATGTGCTTTACACTCTTGAATATCTTTCCCTGTGTTTATCCAAGTTCTCCCAGTTATTTGAGTACATCCTTGGGGGTTTGTAGAGGAGAAAATCTTGGTTTGTAGCCAGAATGTGCTGCTCAAAAAAGACAGCTTTGTGTCAGGAGAGGAGCCAATTGGAAGAAGGGCATTACCGAGGGGACACTCCAAAATCAATATGGAAAAAAGAGGCAATTCTCAACTTGGAAATAAAGTAGGAGGATCAAAAGCTCTGAGATTTGATCAAATGACTTACCAGATCAGATGAGCTGAACAAACAGAAATTCAAAAGCTAACTTGAGTGATGTATTGGAGAATGTAGAAGTACAAATATGTTGGAGGCTGGTTTGGGAGTATGGTGATCACGTGTCCTCTCCATTTGTCCTCTTCTTATGGTATGGCATGCTTTATAGGGTTGAGGGATGCTCACTGGATACCCCATTCTTCTTGAATCAGTCCAATCTTACCTCTTCCAGGTCTTTTTGAAATTTTCTCAGCTTGCTTCTGCACATAGGTCTTGCACCTGCCTCTGACATCCCAGCACTCTTATCTCCACTCTATTTCCCATTTGGCAATGAATCACACTATTGCCGAATGACATTTATCATGAAGTTTTATTTTTACTTGACTTTTAAGTTTCTGTAGTTATGTCTAATAAGACTTTATTAGATGGTGAAAATATCTTTCAATATGGAGATATCCAAACAACGTTTATTGCATAAACCAGAAATACCATTTGCTAATTCACTTCTCTCTTTAACTAGGCCTGTAATCTACACTGGTAGACAGGTTCCTCTTTGAAACTATCTCAAAATTTACCCAAAAAGACACATTCAGAAGTAAATATGTTGGTTAAGTTCCATAATGAATGTACAATTACACTTAGAAAAGAAATGAATATCACAATTCTTCAGTTACAACAGACATCAACTCTGGCTAACTTAAGCAGAAAGTAATGTATCCTACGGATATTTTATCATTCAAAATTCATAATAAAGCTCAAGAAGACTCAGGAAAAAGATAAAAATGAGACTATTGGTTGGAGCAGCTGGCCACCAGAGCCAGGGTGTTACCAACAAAGTGAATAGACTCTGGCCAATTTTTCTTTTTTTGAGGGACTGGAGATTGAATGGCCACTTTTTCTCACCCATGCTCAGTCTGCTCAAGTTCTCAGTTTTGGGAGAGAACTGGTCTAATTTGAGTTTTTACTCTCCTCTTTGACCAACAGAAGTAAGACACCTTGCTATATACAAAAATGGGGAGAGGTAATTTGCCCAAAGTGAATTTTGTCACTATTATTGCGAAAAGAATAATGAAAATTAGGCTTCCTAGTAAAGAACAAATGGAACAAGAGGCATGCGTGTTAGTCCAATGCATACAGCTGTGAGGTTTTATAGATCAAGGCTCATTCTGGTGAGCAAATTCTATAATCAGTTTAGAAATAAAGCAGATGAAATGAGCATTGTGCAAAGGATTTATTTAAAACTGGAATTTTATACTTAGGCTTTAACCCTGAGGCAGAACTGGCCCCATAACACATTATGGGCTTTGAGGCTGGAAGCACAATTGGGTCAATTGTGAACGCAGAGAGTGGCAGGTTGCCAGGTAAGGATGCCTTTAGGATCTGGTCCTTGCTCTCATTTGAATACTTTTTTTGAAGTCACATAGTTATTAATGCTAATTGGTTCAAAGTGGATAGGAATTTTGTATGGGGAAGGTAGTGTTTCATGGTGAACCTGGGAAGAGACAAATTAACAAAATGTAGCAATGTTGTGCCTTGGTAGGGAACAATTCCCTTTCCTCATAGAGCCCACAGCCAGGCAATAACATGGACCAGACAGGGCTAGTAAGATGTGGAATTAGTGACTGCTATAAGAAAGGAAACACCAGAAGGCACAAGGGACAGGTTCGTAACCAGAAACTTTTACTTCCTAAAAGAAGTAATACTTAGCAGAAACCAAAAGATTGAGGGACACGAGAGCTTGGTCAGAGAAAACATCAAGTGCCAAGGTTCAAACCCAGAGCACCATGTATTTGAAGAACTGACATTAGGTCAGACTGGAGGAAGGACAGAGCGAAAAGGAAAGAAGTGATTAAATATGTGATGCTCATTTGGCAATGCAGGAACATTCAGAGCTGAAATGATTAGATGATGAGAGCTGTAAACTAATCAGTAGATTAAACCATTTGATGGATTAATAGTTTGAGTGGATTACTGAGCGGTAACTGCACGCAGGTGGGCATGGTTGAAGGAAGTAGGTCATGGGAGGCAGAGTGCCCTTGGGAATTATATTTGGTGTCTGACTCCTTGCTCTGTCTGTGCTTCCCAGCCACCATGAGCTGAGCAGTTTCCTCGGTTACTAGTTTGTGCATTGATATGCTGCCTCACTGCAGGCCCAGAGCAATGAAATTGGCCAATCACAGACTGAGACCATGAGTCCAAACTCAGTCTTTCTCCCTCTAAATTGTTTTATCCTGTGTTTTAGTCACAGTGGCAAAAAAGCTGGCAAGTATACAATATATCATGGGAATGCTAAACAGCTCATGACTTTTTTGTGTGACAGGGGTTCCCTGGAAACAGACTCAGGAGTTGAAGTTTTCATGCAGAAAGTATATTGGGAAGAACTCTCAAAACCAATACGTGTGGGGCAGCAAGGAAGAAAAATGTCCAACTTCTCTTTATGTGTATAGGGAGAAATTTGCCTGTAATGTGGTCACAACAAAGACTTCAGCCAGTTTCTTAGGGAGTTGTGAAATTGAGATGGGCCTGCAGAGTTGTTTCAGACTAGGAGAGGGGGCTGAGATTTTACAAGCCCAAACAAAATAAGCATTAGATAGATATAGGCCACCCTCCAGAAGTATGTAGGGCTAGTAGGTTCTCTTTAGAGAAAGTCCCAGAGACAGGACAATGGTAAGCTTGGACTTAAGGCATGGAAAAGACACTATTTGTTATATAGTTAGAAATTTTTTTTTCTGGTTGGAACAAAAGCAACAAACTGGAGAGAAGTGTGACTATGGTTAGAGAGATCAGTTAAACGTTGGTTGCAAAATCTCTGGCAAGAGATGATAACATTGCAAAGCAGGGCAGTAGCAGTAACAATGGAGAGTTGCAGGTGAATTTGAAAGAAGTACTAGGAGTAGGACTTAGTGATTGGCTTTTAAAAACTCACATTTATAACAGCAGATGGGGTAGAGAGGGAAGATGGGAGGGAAGGGGAGGGGGGATAGTAGGGGATAGGAAAGGTAGCAGAATACAACAGTCACTAATATGGCATTATGTAAAAATGTGGATGTGTAACCGATGTGATTCTGCAACTTGTATTTGGGGTAAAAATGGGAGTTCATAACCCACTTGAATCAAATGTATGAAAGATGATATGTCATAAACCAATTATTTGTTATATATATATATATATATATATATATATATATATATATATATATATATATATATATATTTTAAAGAGAACAGTATGTACTTTGGTGTAGATGCTAAACTCAGATTTGGAAACCTCAAATTGGAAGTGAATTGAACAGAGACATATTTATGGAGATTACTAAAGAGCATGCAGATATCCTTGTCTGGAGCTCAGGAAAATGATTTGGACCAGAAATAAAATCTACTGAGCTATCATAATTTGGGTGATATTTGTAGCAAACAAAGAGATCAAGATAGAAAGGTTTATCATGTGTGGAAAAAAAGAAGTTCTAGAATAAAACCATGAGTTTGTCTTTCTTTTGTTAATGAAGCATTTACATATTCTCACCCTGTGCTTTCAACATGATTAAGCAGGCAGTGGGAGAATAGTAGTTATTTAATGCGTTTGATATACCAAGAATATTATCTCATCATTTTATTTATTTTATTCAGATTATCATCCCCATTTAACAGATGAGAAAAAAGACAGAAAATCTAAAGGAATCACAGAAGCCACAACATTATTCATTGGCAAAGCAGGAATTTTGATTTAAATCAGCTTGTGTTTTATTGTGATTTTGATATGACAAATTGGCTAACTACAAATGATTATGTAATTCAAGTTTATTTTGAATTATAGTTTTTTGTAATCTAAGTCTTATTTTGCTTTATATAATATTCAAATATTTAAATATTAAAAAGTGATATTAAAAAAGGAGAAGCTCAAATCTGCTTTGGGGAATAAAGCTAGGGTCTCTATATGCCCAAACCTTAAAAATATAGCATATACTTTTACTCTTGTCAACTGTAAAAACAGAATAAAAAGACTTACTCTTTCATTAACCACTTTGTAAAAGAAAGCTTCGATTTATTCTGAGGGAATTAAAAATGTATAGGAATAGGCATTTGGGGAAAATTACCTCACAACAAAAAGTGTATGTACTATTAGCCCTGACGTTATTTATTTATGTGTAGCTAGAATTACAAGCCCATATAGGACACAGGCTTATGAAAAAATGTCTAAAATAGTTTCTCAGCTATACGAAACCATGAATATGCAGAAACCTGCGGGAGTTGTGAGATAATCCCCCTGTATTCTGTTGCTAGAGATGTATCAGAAATGCTTAATCAGTAGTCTCTGCTAGCGCATATCTGCAAAAGCCTTCTTTCACACATTTGGGCCCAAAGTTGGGGTTCAGTCTTCCTGATGAGAAATTAAGAAGAGATGGTAATGTTGCCAGAGGGATTTTCCAGTTGTGTTCCTAAGTAGGCAAACATGCATCAGCAGTAATCCTCCTGTGAAAGATGGTGCACACTCTTCTCAAGGGTGGTGTCCCTTAGCCAGTTCCAGGAGTTAGGCTTGAATACATTATTATCTTTTACAAAAGGTCATTTAGGTCAAGTGTGGTTCTGTGACATACTTTTGAACTAAGAATCTTGAGCTGTGATCAATGTTAAATTATATATGTTTCAGGATTCCTTGCAAATCTGTACCAGGAGCAAAGAGGTCATCCTTTTAAAATCTTCCTTTATCTCATTAAGTTTCTTGAGGAAGTTGGTTTTGACATTAAGATTTAACTAGGCCAAAAGCTGGTTTGCAGCCCTAGAAAAATTCTCTAGCTATCAAAGGGGGAAAAATGATTTGTACAGAGCAAATCCCATTCATCACAAATGTGTTTTTTAAGGATAAAATTAATACAGGATTGTGCTTTCTTTTAAAACTATACTATATACTTTTCTGGCCTTGAAGGGATTAAAATGTATTTATGTTCAAACTCACTTACTTTGTTCATAATTATGCATTCACAGATGAGAAATATATTCAAGGTTATACAAAAAAAGTATTTAATCAAAAAAATAGGATTATAAACCAAGTTATTTTAATTTCAAATTCAGAATATGTGCTACAACAACGCATTGTTTTGTTTCATAACTTCTTGATAAATAATAGATATAAGAATTCAAAACACTATCAATCAATATGTACCAAGTAAAAATGTCAAGCCATATATTTGGAAATTTCAAGGGCACACTGCAAACTCCTACTAAAACCAAATATTTATAATTTGCTTGGGGCAATAACATTGTTTTAAAATATCATACATAAATCATTTCTTTAATGAACTTTATCTTTTAACCTTCATTAAAAAGCAAAACAAGTGTCCTCTGTCATTGAAGATGCCAAATAAATGCATCAACAGAAATTAATAGGCAATAGAACTTGATGAATTCTCCTGGAGAATATTTTTATGATGAAAGCTTGGCAACTGCTACTGTGATTAATCATAATAATGCACAAACTCTTAGCTCTGGATAAACTGACCTATTTTTTCTTTCTGGAATATTCTTTTCTTTCCTCTTTTCCTTCAAGGAAGGCTAAATATTCTGCCTTCTCCTGTGATGTCCCCACCTCTACTTCCTTACCCAAATCCCATTTTACTCAAGATCTCTCAGACCACCAAGGAGGAAGCAGTCTTGTTATCCTTGAAACTTCATTGTATCGTATTTCCAGCACCCAACACTGATCACACAGTATAATATTGTCCATGCTATGTATTTACCAGACCTTAAACATTGCAAAAAGATTAAAATGTTGAGAAGTCAGGGGAACTGGGAGGGTAGTCAACAAATGCTCCTTGCTCTTAGGAAAGGTAATTTGAACAGCAGATGGCAAAGTGAATTAGAAGTATGAACAGTTTGAAAATCTTGTCATTTATTTGATTATTGGTCAGTACATATGCTGAAAGTTGACTTCCTGTATAAATAAGAAATTCACCCATCCCTCCCACATTTTCAGGATAGAAAGAAATTTTTAAAAATCAAAGAAAATATTTATAACTTAATTGAATCTGAAGATTTCCCTAGCTAAACATACTCTTCCTCTGGCTTGCTAGACATCAAAATTCCTGTCTTTGTGTAAGGTCAGCAAGAGTAATAGAAGTGAACACTATTGGAAGTCCTTCACATTTTCAGATACATAACCCCACTAAATTTTACAGCAATTCTACTAGAAATGTCTTATTATCTCCTTATCCTCCCAATTTTTCCCCTTGGATGTTAAAAAAAAAAAAAAAAAAAAACAGGATGACTTATAGAATATTGGTAAGATGTTTGTGGGTTTTTTTGTATATTTTCAATGTTTTGTTCTCTAACATAAGTTTATGTTAAGAAATAAAATAGCATCCAGGTATGGTGGTGCATGCCTATAATCCAAGCAGCTGGGGAGTCTCAGCAACTTAGTGAGACCCTATCTCTAAATAAAGTATTTAAAAAAGGGCTGGAGATGTGACTCTGTGGTTAAACGCCCCTGGATTCAATCCCTGGTACCCCCCCCCAAAAAAAAAAAAAGAAAAAAAGAAATGATACAGTTTATGTTTTCAAACTTGGAAATATATCAAATGTTATTGTTCATTAAAGAAAGCCAAAAATTTATTAGGGTTCAAAAAGTAGAAAACCACTAATATATTAACCTTTAAAATTCTTACATTACTAAAGAAATAATGTGTTCTGAATGTGTTCCAGAAATACTCTTCTTTTTAAAATACCATCAATGAAAGTCAAATTTCATCTTCTTTGTTGACCAAGTTAGCTATGTGGGACAATAGCAAAATTGAACTTCCATCCAGCCTCTGAATCCTATGAATGGTTGATTTATAATGTGCCTCACTACTGAAATTAAAGGCATTTTTTTTCTACCTAATTAAGTCTGCTGTCAGAGTTATTCCTTGTATGTGCAAAATGTACTTGCCTTTGATGCTCTATTGCCTATACTCTGCAAAGAGGGCAATGCTCTTAAATCTGAAGATATTTGCAGCTGTTTAGCTCATTGACTAATCACTTCTAAGATTTTATTCCCTAAAATAAAAATCATCTGGGGATTAATTATTATTTACTATGCCAGAGATTGGCTTTTCTGCAGATCTCTTCCTCACTTGATTTTACAGTCTTAGCCCATCTCTGGAATTATAAACTTTGCTTTCAAAATTCCAAAAGGGAACTCAAATGGTAGCAGAGATTCTGCATGGCAGGTTTGGTTAGAATTAGATAACCTTCACTCCCATTTCTCACCTCGCATCTATGCAGCCCTGCACTAGGTTAGTAGAACCCTATAGCATGATATGCTGCAAAGAGAGCCACATGCAGAGTTCAACATGCTGCCACCTTGGGTTCCATCTAAATAGAGACAGAGAATCAGGTCAGTGACTACTTTACATACCACACATGGACCTGGAAAGAATCCAGGCTTCTAGACGATCAAATAAATGATTATGCTCTGTAACGTATTAAGCATATTCATACTAATATGAATTATGATCAGCACTTATCTGTCATTACCCTACATTCTCATCAGCTTCTTCACTTATAAAAGAGCAGGAAGAATTCTCAGGGTATACAGTGTCCATGAGGAGAACATTTACAGCTTTTGTTAACTCTTAAATCAGTCTAGATTTTGCATAATCCTATTGTATCTATGAAAAAATCTTGACTGTTTATCGTTCTCTTCAGTTATGTTGATTTTTTTCATTTATTTGGCTCATGTTAAGAAATTGTTGGTCAGGTACTACTGTCCACTAGGTATGGGAACTCAGACAAGGTGTCTAATTTTTCCATGTCTTTTTACCAACTAAAGAATTGGAGGTAGAAAAGAGATCAAGTAAAAAGTACAAACAGAAAAGGTTTGGTCTGGAGTACCCAGTTCAGAAAATACAGATTTACTTTAGTTCTCTCCCTCTCTTGGAGAACTCTAGCCATCAGCAGAGGGAGCTCTGCTGGGTTGGAGCATCACACACTCACAAATCTTCACATCAAAACGTAAGACTGTGTTCAAAGTACAATAGCTTAGTTTGAAACTCAGACTAGAAGTGACTAAAGACTTTGAGAAGCAGAGTTTAGAAAGCAAAGAATTGGCAACCTAACAGATCTGGAATAATCATGTGCACTCTCTCTCCCCCTTTTTAAGGGGGATGTGGAGTGGGGTGGTGAATTATGTTTAATACGTATGGTCAGGTTATTAAAACAGTAAACAATAAACCAATGTGATAGTCTTGGGAAAATAAAACATCTCATGGAATATAGGGGGAAAACATTGAGTTTAAAGACCAGTGTCAAAGACTAGATGTCATCCTGTAATTTATAGAATATTTTAAACAGTAGATTACCAATGCCTAGCTTCTCAAAAAAAATATTGAATACTTACAAATTACTTAATAAAATATGTACAGAATAGTCCAAGTGGATCTTACTATAACCTCATTATAATTATTTTTAAAAATTAAACCATGAATATAATTGGATTTTTAAAGTACAAATATATTGCTAATTTTTAAAAAATAGACTTCTAGGAAAAACAAAACAATAAGGACAATTATTAAATGACATTTTCAATGAAAATTTGGGAATCTCTTAAAAAGTGAGGCATTATTTTATAATCAATATATCATAACCACTAACATTTTCTATTTAATGAATTCATGTTTGCATGTGTTCTGCCTTCTTAAAGTAGTTGGGGCTCCTCTTCATTTTTTATTGATAATCACAACTTTAGTATAATGAACAGTTATTCAGTATATACTGTGTTCTAGTAAGGCTCTGCTCTAGGTGCTAGAAATACAAGGAAAAATAATTCACATTATTTGTTTTTTTTAACGTTTAATCAGATTGGTTGAGATTAATGATATGTAAACAAACATGTTCAATAAGTGTATTATAAGCTCACTAAGATTTTGTAGGCCACAGTAAGATCCCAATGAGCATGATCATTTCTGTTGAGGTGGGGACAGAGGAATCAATCTGCAAACGCTGTTTAAAAACTGGTTCTTAAGTCTCCTAGGTATCACCAATGACCACTAGCACACGGGTATCCTTTCACTTTGGAGAAAAGACAGAAAAGGAAGTTGAGACCAGGGGTTGGGGTGAGGGGAGACAAATTTCCCAACACTGAAACAGAGGCATGGAATAGCATACAAATTTCTTATATCTGTAAACAATTCAGTGAGATTGAAATATTTGCCAAAATAAGAGAGAGAGAACATAAACTATCTTTTTTTCTTGACCTGATTGGAGAATTATCCATAGATCTAGAAGGGAGCTCCTTAGTAAGACTACCTATGTGAGAGTGACTAGAAATAGGATGAGAGGGGATCCCAGAGGAGAAGACAGTGCAATTATACCAGGCACTTAGGACTTTTTCAGAGATAATCTAATGTATCCGGTAATGACCCAGTACCTACATGTTCTGTGATTGCACTTGCAAAACCAATTTGGAAAAGAGAAAATGTTAGAAAGCCCCAAAATTGAATTTGGCTCTTTCTACCCTGATACGCACCCCCAACCTGTATGATTCTCATTTCATTTGAGAAGTTCCAGGATGTTTGGGTCTAATGAAGGGATGCAGCTGGGAAGAAGAATGGAAAGTGTCTTTGTAGGGTGCTTCTCCTGGTCTAACTAGATCACTTAGTGGTACTTATCCCAGTGAGTTCAAGAGAGAATCCAAGACTGAGAAAAATGTTCGAGCAAAATTATATATCTACCGACACCCTACTCAGTAACCCCCAAGTTACATGACCATTTTAAATGAAAGTAATTTCTGGATTGCCTAGGGGCTCATTCTCAGCACCAATAAACTCCTTCTCCCCCCTCCTTCTCTTTCTTCCCCTACCCTTCTTTCTCCTTTCCTCCCTCCTTGACACAATTCTGATGCAAAGCAACATGTAACTCAAAACCTCAACAATGACCAGGGCTAACAAGGACCTCATCAGTGTTGGCCACCATCCACTTTAGTCACCACATTAGGTCGACCTGTCTGGCAAAACATCTGTTTTCACCATTTTATTTATTGTCCAAATATTAGATAGACAAGTTGGATTTGGGACTATGGCATCCCTTAAATACAGTTACTCCCCCAACCCCCCCACTCCCTTAGAAAATATATCATTCAAAATCACCAGATTCCTCAGGCCATTACACAAAAGACAGAGGGTGGACCTGTCCTTGTCAATTCTAATACATGCTCAATGGCACTAATCATAAACATACCTGTTCCAAGGATGTAATGTATTTTTTCAGACTATGTGTTTATTTTTCTACTGATTTCTAACACATTTATCCATTATTCCAGAATATCCTTCATACTTTATTTCCAGTTCATCTCAGAACTCCCTGGACTTTGAGGTAGACCTTTTTGCTTGTCTGCCTCATATTCTTTCTCTCCTTCCTCCTTAATAAGGGAAATGAATTTTGTTTGAAGCACATATGAATCAAATTTGAAAATTATTTGTTTTCCCAGCCTCCTTCCTTGCTCCTATGAATACGCATATAGCAATTCTGGCCCATGAGACACAGGAAGATGTCTGCAAAGGATTTATGAGAAACTTGCTTCCCTCACACAGGATTTATGCCTAACCTCTTTGTCTCTTATATTCTGCCTAAACTGCAGAAGTAATGTCCAGGGTATCGGCAGAATGCTGTGATCAGAATGGGCTCAGAAACAATCCCCTTAGGGTAATGGAGGTGAGCCATGTTTCTCATAGCATATGAAACTGCTGCCATTTAAAATATGTAAGCTAAAATATAAAATCCTCCATATTATAATATAAAAATGTGAAAATCTACACTAAAGTTTCTCTTATCTCTATGAACAGAAGATAATGGAAGCAATCCTATTTTAAGGTGCAAAACATAATCAATCAAACCTCCAATACAAGAAAGGATCCTACACATAGACATAAATTAAATTCTCTCAGTTCTCTGCTTTGACCTCAAAAATTATAATTGGCCAAAAGATGTATGTATGTGTATGTGTGCACACATGGGTATGTGCATTTTTTTTAAGTGCTTCAACTGCAAAGATGAAAGATAGGCAGAGATAGCTTGGTGACCACCAAACCAGACTCCTCCTTCTAGGAAGTAGATGTTGAGCTAGGGATATCTGTCAGTTTTACATTTCATGCATGGGGCTATGCAACTTTCTCACTATTGAAATATAATCCAGTCATATGTCATTTCTGAGCTGATGGGGAGCTTAATTCTTCATTATCTCTTCTTTCCATTGACTCTGAATACCTACTGGCAATAGGTGTCATAAGACTGAGGATCCTGAAACCATGAATGATCACATGGATTGTTATTTGTCAACCAGGAGTAGCTATAGAAATCTGCATGAGTAAGCAATGGAGTTTCTTTGTGCTAAGTCACCTAGACTCTAAGGTAATTTGTTGCTGAAGCCAGGGTTACGCTAACTAATTTAAAGGGCAAATTAAAATCTCACATTTTACATGGATAAGCCTGAAATAACTAAAAACGTACTAATGTAATTGAGTGGGCTCAGAAATAATTAAATTCTCTGCCATTAGGTAAAAATGGAAATTAAATTAATTAGAAAATGGAGAAATGATAGTTTTGTTCTCCTTGAGTTTATCATTTATAAAATTCATACCTGCCAGTTAATAAAATATCTTTTAATTTTTAGGTCTCCAGTTAGGCTGAATCTAGTCTGATTTTCTGCTAAGATTTTTCTCTATTTGAGTGAAATGAGTACTGCATTGCATGTGGCTTTTTAATGAAGAAGAGGTTGGTGAGATAAGCAATTGTTTTGGACTAGGTTCGTTCCAGGTGATTGCAGTGAGAACTCAACTATCTTCCATGGAATAACTGAGTTTAATGGAAACTAAGAACTTCTATTCTAGTCTGTCCAGAAACTCTACACAAGTCTAAAGTTTTTAAATAGAGGGGCTATTTTGTTCCAAGTCCTTTCAAAGATGTCGGTGTTATTCCTTGTCCTAGCGTGAGGAACAGCTTCTGGTCTAGAAAGGCACTCCTGTAACCAAACTGCAGAACCGATAGAGTCCTTCCATGGACTAGCCAGGAGGAGCCACGTGCCTTTCAGTCTTGCTGATTTCCTTAAGAAAACAGAACAGAAAAAACTTAGCAAAAGTCTCTCTTCTAAATTAGTGAGACAGCATTTTACTAAGTAATTTCAGAGATTCTCAGGGTTGGATCTGTACTTCAGCACCCCTTTCTTCATCCATAGTCACATTCTCTTCAAGAAGAAGCTATTTTAGATTATCTTATTTTGGGGGGCATATATGGGAATAAAGGGGCCATGAACTCTTTTCTCTTTTTAATTCTGAAAAGTCTCTCCATACTTTTCTCTTTTTAAAATATTTTTCTTAGCTACACATACGGTGGGATTCATTTTGATTTATTCATATATGCATATAATATAATTTGTTCTATTTCAACCCCCAGTACTCCCATGTCCCTTCCCTTCCCCCTTTCCCCTGACCCCCTTCCTTCCTCTGTTGTCTTGTCTTCCTTCATTTTTTTTTATTATTTTACTGTTTTTAAATTGGTATATAAAAGTTGAATTCACTGTGATATATTCATGTGTACACATTGACTACACTATATTTATAAAAGCATCTGTTACTCAAGGAACATTCTTTTGTAAAAGGAGGATAATATTTTTCCATAGAAAGATAAGATAAAAAAAAATTAGAAGCCTTTTTGTGCTTTTGGAATATAAACCAGCTTAGACTAATGATTATACTGAGTACTTTAGGATTTTATAAGTAAGCAAGACTATTTGCAAAGGGAGAATTCACAGTGGAGAAGTGCCCTGTTTGCCTTGAAGACAGCACCCCAGCTTTAATTGTGAGTGGCAATAGAACCAGCTAAAAATTCAGTTCTCACCAACTCACTGTAGGGGGAAATGGGTCTTTTTTTTTTTACAATTAAGAGCTATAGATGTGGGCCAGGGATAAAGCTTAGTAAGTAGAGTGCTTGCCTTGCATGTATAAGGCCCTGAGTTCAATCCTCAGCACTACAAAAAAATAAAATAAAACAAAACAGCCATAGATGTAACCCAGGCCTCTAGGTGGTCCTCTGAAAGTTCTTGGAGAAAGAACTGCTTTAGCTGGCATAGGCCTTATGACTTTCTCTTCCTGTCCTCCTGCCTAGAATATAGTCAGGATCCTGGAGACGAGGCAGCCATCTTGAGACCATGAGGCAACAAATAGAGGGATGGGAGCTGAGGATGTAGCTCAGTGGCAGAGTTCTTGCTTAACAAGTTTGCTGTCCTAGGGTCAATCCACAATACCAGAAAACGGAACAAAACAAAAACAAATAGGAGGAAGAAAGTCACAGGCTCTGGGTGGTTGAAAGAAAGAGAAATGAACGTAGGTTCCTAGGACTATGAGTCTGCCAAACAGGCTTTGAAGGCCTACTTCCAGATTAATGTCACTGTAGAAAAATAAAACCCCTACTGGGTGAAGCTAGTGAACACTGGACTATCTTTTATCAGCAGCCAAACTTATACCAAGTTGATCTAATTAGTAGAATGCTAAAAATAATTTTATAAAAACTGTTTCCAAACTAGTATTTCATCTGTTTAGGCAACTATGAAATGCATATATAGTATAAATCATTTTCATGCAGTACTAAAAATGACTCCTCCAAAGAACTCTATTAGGACATAATAGATACATAAACACATTATGAATATGTTTTGTCCTTTCACTTACTGATTCATTTTTGAGGGCCCAGTAAACTGTCCCAGGGGCAGCCATGCAAGGATGAAACACAACACTAGACTATAAGAGCCTTGGTTTATTTGACAAAATAAAATAAAGCCTTCTTTAAAACATTCTATGTTTCAGCTCCTTGCTTCTCATGGGTTGTCTACTTTCATGTACATTAGCTCTTTCAGAGATGGAGGCACCATAATCAACAATGTCACAGTAAAGGGCTCTGAACCACCACCATTGTGGCTTACATCATTTAGTGTTCAGAGTACAATTTCTTAAGTTGAAGATTTAATTAAATGTTGCACCAACATGTTTTTCACTGTCATGGGAATCAGTTGAAGACAATTTCTCATTCCATCCAATATAGAAACTGTTTTGCCAAAACTCAGACTACCTCAAAAAGCAGAAACCTAGCACTTTGTTTTCTGTTGTTTCTATGATTAAAAAAAAAAAAAATTCACTGTGCTTCAGGCCTTACTTCAGGATCAAAAGACAACTGTTTACTCAAGTATGATGGCAAAACACTGGTTGGTTAGAGAAAAACCACAGTCCACTCATTTCTTCCTCTGTCAGCTTAGGCATGCCATTTAACTTCTTTCTACCTCAGTTTCCTTCTGAGTTAAGTGATGAGGTGGAATTAGATCACCTTGTTCTTTGGTAGACCTTAATTCTCTTATTTCCTCGCTCACTGTGATGCATTAGCAGACAAGCTTCCCAGCTAAGAGCAGAACATTAAGATTATTTTTAAATGATGCATGGCTTCTTCTCTATTTCTGTTGCCTCAGGAATTATACATCTTAGCCTGCATCCCATATAAAACCACAATTTTATATATAATTAAACAATATAATGCCATCTATATTAATAATACCATATCACTGTACTCAGAATTGGAACAGGGAAGTGAATATATTATTTCTAGCTTTTAAGGGCATAACTTGTCTTACACACATTTGAGATAATTGAATGAAAATTAGATGGAGAGAACATTGTTTTTAATTTGCTGCTTAAAGTATCCCCCAGATATCTAGGAGTGAGTCTAACAAAGATTATCTCAAAAGCACAGCTATCCCCTTACTCCATTCTGAGAAATTGTTTTCAAAGTCTAACAAAGATCCATTGTATGCAAAATCTGATGCTGATATTCAGATCTCATTTTTCAGTACAGACAATAGAAGTAATTAATTAGCACATCTGATATTTTTCTGCAGACCACCAGAGATAGGTCCCAGTTTTTCTCATTACTTGTATGAAGATTTCAGAAGTTGCAATACATTAAGCACAACTGGTTTAACCCACCACATTCTGAATTTGATATATGAGTAAAATGCTATCATCTTGCTTGCAAAAAGATGTTTAAGGAACATGAACACTCTTTACAAACACTTTAGTTATCATCCTGCAAAACAACTCACACCCCCAGAGATCTTCTCATTCCAGATACACAGTCCCCTCTACTCACCACAATGAGTTAAAGGTAGACAAAAAGCTCTCGGTAGCAGCCTTTGTGTTAGTATTTTGCTTTGCCATTCCCTTCATTTCAGGTGTCATGGCACAGGACTTTACAGACAGCAGTTCATCCTGTGAGGTTTACTGCAAACACCCAAAGAGGTGTCTGGCACTTGCTGGAAGATTTAGCTTTTATGTTTCTGGTCATTCTTCCCATACCAAAAATGAGACCAGTTTCTGAGCTATTCTTATCTCTCATTCCAAAACGTTTCAAAAGAGAAAGACAAGAAAGAGTTCATGATTTCCATGCAAACTCCCAGCCTGCCTGCCTGCCTGCCTGCTGCTACCAATACTTCTTATTCTTGCTGGTGATGACATTCAGCGAGCTCCCCAGCACCGACGCTTCGTTATGTAAGGCTGTCTAGGTCAAGTGTAGGAGACTCACTGCTGGCCTGTGGAAACTCATGGAACTGTTTCTTCAGATTAACACTTCAGGGGCTATGGAGACTGGAGGAAGCTGAGCTTTTACTACATCTTTTTGGGGTAAATATTTTTGCATGATTCAGTGGTTTTTATATTATGGTCTTGGCAGATGCCTGTCAGCCATGCTGAGAGGTGCAGGGAGAAATTACTAAGAGATTCCAGTTCTGTTACCATGCTTGAATAAGCATACTAAGTCTTCCAGTAATCCTAGCGTTAAGACATCGAGGAGTAAAAGAAAAAATAAATCATAAATTAAAATCTGCTTATCAAGCATCATCTCTGAGCATCAAGGAATAAATGTTGCTTTGATGTTTAATCTCTGCATACAATCTGTTTGATCAGAGGTGTGGCAGGACAGCATTATTAGATGGGCTCTTAGCTTCAAGAGATTTACTGCAGTTCTTGGCTGTTATGTTGTCCTTCTCTCTGACTACAAATTTGCTTCCCTGGGAAATGAGCTATATGTCTGCCTCTATTTGTGTTAAGTATTGTGACTGTTGGTGAAATAAGAATGGAACCTGCATAACCTGGCAGTTATGCGACTTCAAGAAATACTAAGCCCTACCTATTTAGTTTCAAGGTGAATACTGCAGTACAAGCGCCATTCAAAGCGAACACTGTGTGATGCTGGGTTCACTGCATTGGCTCAAATGGGATTCGGTTTAGGAGAGTCGGAGGGATAATCCCAGGGTAGAAGTGAACAGTTATTCACTCTATGAGTAAAAGTAGAAACAGTTTAACACTGATTCTGTTTTAGACTCTCACACGGTGTGCTGCTACAGGAATTAGTTAAAATAGCAAGATCTTATTGAATGCTGCAGAAATGCCTGGAGAAGTAGCAGGGTAAGATTTCAGTAGCAGGCTGATATTGGCAAGAAATGCTAATAAGATTTAACTGGAGATGATGATACAACAGATGGCACCTAATTTAAAAGATAGATGGATATTTTAAAAGTTGAAGGCAAATGTAACACACTTGAAAGCATTTGGCTTCTGGGTGCCCTTGGCAGGTGAAATTCAGTACTTTAGACATGATGCCTCGAGTTAGAAAAAAAAAAAAAAGGCTGTTGGAACTGTCTACGTGACCTCAAAGAGCTAAATGGAAAGTTGACTAATAAGTCATTTGCTTGGATGTCTCTAAATGAGGACTAGCACCAGGCAGGTTAATTATGCAATACTCTATAGGTAAACAGGTAGTTTATAAAATTTCTTGGAGTTTTTGTTTTAAGTTAAAGGAATATAAATGAGAACTACTGAATTGAATTTCCTTAAGAGTAATTTTCACTCTTTAACCATGAACAGTAGCATATTGATTATTTGATGAAAATATACTGTTTTATCCTATATCTAATTGATTAAGCATGTACATGTTTCCCCCAAATAATTTGAAAAGACATTTATGGTCCCTCAGGGCTTGATTTTATATTATTGATGTCAATAGTCATTTTCCCCATAGATGTAGCTTGGCATAAGAGCCCCATCAAATCAGTTCCTACTCTGTTTGGCATTTGGACTATATAAACTTACTGTTAAAAATGAGGCATACATACCTATATATGATTATCTTCTTTGATTTTATATATGTTTAGGATAGCACAGTTTGTACTAAGTGTCTATAAATTACTTTTTGTTTAATGTTGATTTCACTGGTTATTGTTAAAAAGGATTCTTCTTTCTGGTAAGAAGCTTAAAGATGAGGAATTTGAATGAAATGAGGGCTTAACTAGTTTTGTTTTTACCATTTATGATTGCATTATTCTGTTTGAATTAGCATGATCAAACACTCCTCTATCCTAATGTGAGATTAGGTCTTTGGTGAGATAATAGTTTTACATACCTACAATATGGGTTGACAGTTATTAAGTATCAACCAAGTGCTAGGCAGTGGTCCTTGATGTGTGGTGTGCTGATAAGCTACATTAGCCTTCTCTGGGAACCAATTAAGAATACAGACTCTTAAGCCTCACTCTATACTTCCTGGCTCAGAACCTCTGGAGTGGGTTTCATAAATTCTTTTTGTAGAAGTTCTCCAGCTGTCTGTAAAACTCACTAAAGTTTGAGAACCACCATGCAGGGCAATAATTTCGTTAAATATTATGAAAATAGTTTTATTGCACACAAATATGCATTATATAATGAAATGCTCTGCTTTCTTCAGATATCCTAATGTGAGCAGTACAGTTTTCTTAAAGGTTTATGCAATTATTTAGTACATCTGAAATTTAAATATTTCCATTAGAATATCTATTTTCCAGGAGTTAAATTTTAGACCTTCATCTCTTAAAAGTTGTTATAGTCAGCTTTTTCGCTCCTGTGACTAAAAGATCTGACCAGAAAAATTGTAGAGGAGGAAAAGTTCATTTGAGGGCTCAGAGTTTCAGAGGTCTTAGTACCTAGACAGCCAGCTCCATCCCTTAGGACTCAAGGTGAGGCTGAACATCATGGCGGAAGAGTTTGGTGGAGGGAAGCAGCTCACGTCATGATCAGAAAGCAGAGAGAGAGAGACTCACTTGTCAGATACAAATGTATACCCCAAAGCCGCACCCCCAATTTCCACTTCCCCAAGCCACACCCCACCTGCTTTCAGATACAACTCAGTTAATCCCAATCCAGGGATTAATTCACTGATTGGGTTAAGACTCTTATAACCCAGCCATTTCTCCTCTGAACCTTCTTGCATTGTCTCAAACATGAGTTTTTGGAGGACACCTCACATCCAAATCATAACAGAAGTTAAATTGTGTGACGGTAAAAACATGAGAGGACTTCGCTCTTCTGCTTGCTGAGTGTGACTTGGCAAGCGTCACTACCCCTCTTTGGTGCTGTTTTTTTTTTAATTTTTAGAGTAACTGGTGGGGCTAAATCAGGGTTCTCAATTCAGCATGGTCGAAATTTGGGGTTGGAATTTTTTTTGTTGTGGGGTCTGTCTTGTGCATAGCAGAGTGTTGAGCAGCATTCCTGGCCCACAAGTTTCTAGACACAATCTCCAGTTACAACAATAAGAAATACTTCCAGAAATTGCTACCTGTCTTTTGCAGGCAAAATTGTCCCCCTCCTGATTTATGTACCACTGGCCTAGTTTAACTTTCCTATGAAAATTTCTAGTGTACTAGATGGGACAACAAATGCATTAGTTCTCTTTTTGGATCTGAGCAGTATATATATATATATATATATATATATATATATATATATATATATATATATATATATGTCTTTGTTATATAACCCAGATATAAGTTGGAACCTCTTTGTCACCCTGAAGATATAGGTTTGATTTGCTCAAATACCTACTAATCCCAAAGTCTGTGGAAGGCCAAAACCCTTCTGCAATGTCTCAGGAACATGGAGTAGTTCTCTGTGTAGTCTCTATAATCCTGGAGTCCTGGTTTCATGTATACTACCTCATTTTTTCCCCAAATGACCCAGATTTCATCCACCAGTGGTTTCTAGCAAAGATTTATCTATGATAATCACCTTTTAGACTTCATAGATTTCATTAAAAATAAGGACTTATTTTCTCCCTCACCTATCTGTGCTCTTCATGCCCTCCCTATAAGATCTGATCATTCTAAATTCTTCTACCACACACAGTAATCCATTTCCACAGTTCTTATATCCAAACATAGATGTCCAAACATTAAAAACTTTAGAAGATTGCTGAACAATGTGACATAAAGATCAGAATTTCAAGGCCAGCTCGGGCAACTTAATAAGACTTTGTCTCAAAATTTAAAAACAAAACAAAACAAACAAACAAACAAAAAAACATGTAACAAGGCCTGGGGATGTAGCTCAGTGGTAGAGCTCTGCTGGGCTCAGTCCCCTGAATAGGAAAAAAAATTCTGAATATCCAGGGCCTTTGATCTAAGATGATTCACCCTTCACAGAAGACAGTTGAATCATATTATATATGTAAAATCTCATGGCTAGAGGAATGTTGAATTTATGTTCATTTTCATGTTTTTCTAAGTCATACTAAATGACAGTTCCTTGCTCTTACCTCAAACAATTCACCAATTCAGTCCAGATTTTCTGTAGCTGATATGTCTGGGAGAAACAGACAAGACAAACATATATGCACACATGTTTTTCCCAAGGGTTAGAAATTCCTTTTAGTTTGCTGTCTTACAAATTTAAATTGTTATTCTGGAATCCGTGTGAACTAAGGAACTTAATCTCGGATATAGACAGCTATGATTCTAATGAACAAAACAAAGTAGATAATATTTGAAAGATTATATCTGTGTTTCTAAGTAATTTTATAGACACGATCCTGTCAGAGACCCACAGGAAGCCAATAACATAGGTCCCATTAATTTTATCATTGGCAATAAGAAAATGAAGAACAAACTTCCAGATGCCAGATCTATCTGCTTTTCTATCAGATAAGACTCCATAGTACAAATAGTTTGAACTAAACCTAGAAGAACCCATAAGAGTCCACAGACCCACTTCAGAGTATATACCAATTTAAATTCCCTTGAATTTTAACTTGATATTTGAGACATGTGCCTACATGCTTATGTCCACTTCAGTATTATCAGAATAGCCAAGATATGGAAGCAACTTAAATGTTCATCAAGGGAAGCTGATCAGGAAGAAGACAAGAATGTCCACTCGTGTCACTTCTAGTCAATATAGTCCCGGAGGTCCTAATTTCTCTGATAAAGTATCATTATATTTATTTTTTCTGATATTTTTAATATCCATCAAGTAAAGACATGAAAAAGGATATCTGAAATTTGGGGGTGCAAGGGAAGTAGAATAGATATCAATCTTTCATATGAAATTGCCTTAGACTATTATTATGATTCTCTATTACTGGGAGAAAGGAAGATCGTAATGATATAAAGAGTGTTTTGATTTCAGATATATAGTTTCCGGTGTATCAGGGAACACAATAATGATACATACCCATACATGCCAGCGCGCGCACACACACACACAGTTTTGGTTTGTTCTCTAGATTTACTAAGCATTGTCCCCTGACAATTGACCAACTCTCTCTTACCCAAGTCCACTATGTCTAACTTGGATTCTAGGAGAACAAAATTCAATTTAGCAGACACTACTACCGTCAGTTTGTGTCCTAGCAGGGAAGAGACACTACATTATTACAGTCCTGACTGATAGAATAGTCAAACAAAAGTGGATTTGGCATCTGGAGAATTTGAGCTTTTATTTTCTTGGTTGCGAAATGATGAAATTAATGGAACTCATCTTATGGGATTTCTTGAACCTCTGAAAAGATCAGACTTTCCAAACTCATGGATAAAAATATATATATATATATATATATTTGATTTTAATTTCTCAACACTCCAGGTTTTCTTTTGGATATGGTTGCAGCTTCCCCTCTTTGTCATGGGTGCCAGACCCTGTGCAATCTGGCCATCACTTGCCCAAACCCTAGCCACTTCCAAGATTCAACCTTGTATCAATTTCTACATGATATCTCCCCTTCTTAAAGTGTGGTTTTGTTTTCCCATTACTCTCTCTGTGCTTCTCCTATTAAATGACTCAGGGAGACAAAATCAAGACTTGGAGTAGATGTCACCTCAGAGTTAACAAAGAAAACAGTTTGGTAATTCTGGGTGATGGCAAAGGTGTGGAAAACAGGAATCTTATGACATTGTTGTAGTATTAAATGGTAGGACATTTTTGGAAGAAAGTCATCAATATCCCCCCATGTTAAAAGGTAGAATAAAAAGAAGGAAAAAAAAAAAAGACAGAATCATTTCCTGAGAATGCACTTAGAGAAAAACTCACATAAGTGAGTAATGTGTTTGTAAAGTGATGTTTACACTAGCATTCTTTGAAATAGCATGTGTTTGTCATTTGAGGGCTGATTAAATAAATTTTAGTGTATTCATCTACAAACATGATAAGATACTCTTTAAGCAATGGGAAAGAGATTAGAAATACACTATTAATTCCAACAAGGTATAAAGCCATATATAGCATATAATGTCATTTCTGGGGAAAAAATAAATCATATCTATTCATATGCTTGGATGTGTACAGGAATTTTCAGAAAAGATTCAAGGGAAATTAACAGTAACTGCCTCTGCAAAATGGGCCCAGAGAAAGAGAAATTGGAAAGTTGTTTTTTACTTAAAAAGACACCCAGGTCAATTAACATATGAAATGCTACTTAAAGAGTAGATTAGGAGTTTGCCTGGTGTGTCTGAATCAGGGTATACTAGAAGAGGCTAGAACCTGTTAGGCACCTGTTAGGTGAGAAGAGCAAGGGTTACTGAACTACACATTCTGGGTGTAAGACAAGCAGGGAGGTTTAAAGAGCCCAGGTCAGCTATGAAGGTCAACAGTATTCTACAGCCCTGCTTCTCAAACATCAATGTGCATAGGTCCTTGTTAAAATGCACATTCTGATTTGACTCGTCTGGAGTGGAGCCCAAGAATTATGCATTTTTCAACAAACACAAGAGATGGCCATGCTGCTGGTCCTCTGCCACGTTTTGTGAAGGAATTGAGGCTTTAAAACTTAGAAAGTATTATGTTGTTGTGTGGTTCATGCCTTCATAAATATGAAGTAGAGCCAGAAAGCATTTGCTTTTAGAAAATGAGCTGAGGGAAAGAAAAACATTAACAACAACAACAACAAAAACACCTCATTGAGCATGATGTTTGCTACATGAAGATTTGCCAAAGCAAAATTATTGTTGGATGTTCATGATCAGCAGCTCTTCTATTTTAGCTTCTTCATTTTTAACAAATTTAGATTTCTGGAGACCTAAGCATCACCAGATTGAGGCACGCTTCTCCCCTCTGCTCCTCATACATTTAGTTTATTTGTTGATCTAGAGAGAGTATTTCCAAACATAGCTACATTCTTTCACATGCTGCAGATGATGGAAGACTCTAAAACAAGTGAGAAGGAAGAAATGCCATCTGCCACCCTCCCACCCTGCCACACGCCACCCCATGGCATATTCAACAGACATCAAGGCTGCAGATCTGCCATACAACTAAAAAGTCCCTTGGCTTGGCCACATGCAGAAATGTCTTTCCTCCATGGTATCTGTGAAAGTAATGCAATGTAATCCAGGCCAATGAGGAACAGCTGTATCATCTCTCCTGTGTTTTTGTTTTTACCTTTGAACGAGGATCCCAGAGATTTCCCACCATCATTTTAACAATGTGATATGACAGAGAGCTTTATGTGAAACAAGAAAGCATGGCCTTACAGCAAGATTAGTCCTTTGAAGATAGATTGTTGGTTTCAAAATCACATTTTCTCATCTCCTTGTTACCTTGTCCGAGATACTCAATTATTCTGAGTCTCAGTTGTCTTTTTTGTAAAATAATGATCATATTAATAATATCTATTTCATGAGATTGCTGTAAAGTTTCAAATTCCAAGTATATATTGGATCTTTGATAAATATTAGCCATAATTTCTATTCCTCTTAAATTACATTAGGATTAATTTGAAAGTAGAAATATTTGAATGTAAGCATTTGTTCCTGAGTATCTAACATATACTATTATATACTGCGCTAAGCGTTAAGGTATGAAATTGAATCATTTGTGATAAAGATTTTGTTCATATCTTTAAAGTATTTAATGCATGCATTTGTTTTTTAAGCAGAGAAAGAAGTGTTTTGGGAGATAAGGTGGGACACATTTTTTTTCCCCAGTTCCCACCAGCTCTTCACATCTGGTGGGGCTTCCAAGTCACCCTCCCTGTGATTACAAGACAGTGGGTGTGGATGAAGGGGCCATACACAGGACAGGCTTCAGAGAGCCAAACAAAATGATGAGTTATGCAGGGTCTTCCAACAGACATGTGGAGGAAACCACATTCCCAGAGCACAGCGGGAGTGGGAGCCCTGGATGAGGGGCTGCTGGCAAGATCAGTAGACTCCAAAAATGTAGGCCAGGTGAAGTGAGTGGTAGAAACGGTGATGTAGTTTAGAAGTGGGACAAAGGCTAGGTGAGAAGAAAGATTCTCAAACTCTCAAAGTTATTTTCCATGGATTGCATAACCTGGGAGCTTTGTCCCTTGAATTTCTTTGGGTTCAGTCCAAGTCAGACATTAGCAGAAAGCTGGAGAGACTTCCTCACCAAATTTTTCTTTTATTCTAAAAAAGAAGCTGTATCCCTTTGATTAAATCATCTACTAGAGTCTTTCAAAGTCCAGCTTTCTTTTTGGGGGGGCGGGGGGGGGGGGCTCTGATGTCACCACTCCCCAATTTTTTTTATTCATTTATTTATTTTAAATTTTTTGGCCAGGGTCTCAATAAGTTGCTATGATTGGTCTTGAACGTGTGATCTTTCTACCTCAGCCTGCAGAGGTGTACAGGCATCAGATGTGTGTCACTCCATCCAACTAACCTTGGCCCTCTCTATTGATAATTCTTGAGTACTTTATTAACTATCTTAACATTCTTGGTAAATAGTTTCTTCTCTAAATTATTTTCATTTAATCCTTTTTCAGTTTAGCATGTTATTTCCTTCCAGGAAGTTTACTGAATCACAAGCATAATTTTAAAGCAATAGATATTTCGAGCTCTGGTTGTAATGGCTTAGAGAGGAGACTCCAGACAGATGAGACAGGCACAAAGGTTTCGCAGTCCTGCAAAGTAGAGTGGAGAGGGGTGGGATAAGGAGAGAACATTAACAAACAGCTCTGTGTGTGCATAACATATGCACCTTTGAACTGGGGTCACACACACACACACACACACACACACACACACTCACACTAAGAAACAGCAACCCATGTGAATTAAGGTAAATGATCACCCAGTGTCATTGCTGAAATCATGGAATGATTTTTTTTTTTTTTTGCCTAGGGTAGAATTTTGCTTTTTTCAAGGGGAAAAATCCAAATACTATATTTGCTTAGCTTCAGAAAAGGGGAAGTGGAAATGTAAATGTCCACATCCCCTATGTGGTAGTTAAAGTGATGAAGACCTAGGAGTCCTTTCTTGATTTATTCAGCCTACTCTTCCCCAGAGAGAGGAGGAATGCAGGTTACTTTCATGTAATGATAGCAACCAGAACTAAAAAGAGACCTTTCAAAAATCACTCAGTGGAACAAGGAAACAAATATGTCAGTCTCTGAGTTTCCTTATCCAGTAAGGAAAATAATAGAGAATGTGGCTCTGTTGTTTCACTGTTCTATACTAACCAAAGAAATCTCTTCACCTTTCATTTGACTGCAGCAGAACAAGTATGGGAGTTTGCACGTAGGCTGCCCAGCACTTGGTCTCAACCAGAGCTCCAGGGAGTCCCAAGTGGGCAAAGGACATTTTGGTGTTCCCCTATAGGATATGAACAAGAACAATTCCAAAACTAGAAATTCAGTTCAGGAGTCCTAAAATTTCCAAGACATTTCAGGAAGGCTGGATTAAATGCAATTATGACCTGACCTTTCATGCATCTTTCACTTGCAATTCTCTTCTAAAAAATTTGCATCCCTGCAGTGGGGCTTAATGACTTCTGCCCTTTTTTTGCTTAGGGTAGAATTTTGCTTTTTTCAAGGGGAGAGAGAAGAAGATATGTAATCAAATATGATTGCATCTGTGTGCAAATTAATTGATAACCCTGGAACTGCATAGGGAAGTGTGACAGCTGTTATTTCGTTGAGAAATGTTGTAATACCTAATTCTAATAACACATAAATACATAATAGATTGTTCCTTTAGACATGAAAAGAAAAAGATGTTGGCAAGAATCCTTTAGGGGAACAGAAACCACATATTTGCTTATGCTAAGTTATTGCAAAGTTCAGTTTTTTTCTGTAAATAAAGAGTTGTCTTCATAAATATTAGCAATTTCCTTTAGTGTCAAGAAAATATTCTACAATAAAAAAATATAATTAAACCTCTTGAATATGTAGGCAACTTATATGGTTGCCTTAAAGATATATTAAAATGGCACATTGGTATTTGGACTGATAGTAATCAAGCATATTTTTCTTAGTAATAGCTTTGGTTAATTCACTTTTGCAAAGGGGGAAGCTACTCAATGAGAGCCCAACATTGTGTTTACCTGACTTAAGAACATAGGAAACAGTACAAATAAGCACAGAATGGAACCTAGCATAGTAACCTAGCTCTTTAAAATTGTTCATACATTTTATTTATTTACATTAATATTTATTTTGTGTCTTTATCCTCCTGTGGCAATAAATCTGAACATAGTGATTTAAATATTGTAATGTACCTTGATCTTGTCTCAGGAGCCAAAGCTTTACAAAGCCTTGGTCTATTTAAAGGAGAGGTTTAAAGCCAGCTAGGCACAGTGGTGTACAACTATAATCCCAGGGACTTGGGACACTGAGGTAAGAGGATCACAAGTTTGAGGCCAGCCTCAGCAATTTAGCTGTACTCTGTCTCAAAATAAAAAATACAAAGGACTGGAGATATAGCTGAGTGATAAGAGTCCTGGGTTCAATCTGCAGTACCCAAAATAATAATGATGATGATGATGTCAACAACAAAAAAGCCCTCAAACATCTGAAAAATTATGTTTTACTTCTTATTTGAATATAGTTTATTAGCCTAAAGAAACAAATATGTTTTTAGGATGTGTTTTAGCTTTTCAGTGAAATTATAGAGCAAGACCACTTACTTCCCATTTCCTTAGGCTCTCTTTCGGCTTGCTTAAAGGCTGTGAATGTTTTACTCTCCAATATGGTGTTCCTGTTTTTGAGTTTGGGAACTTTGTGGTTAATATTTAATAGCATGTGTCTAAATTCACCCAGAGAGTCTATTAATAAGTTTCAAAATAAATATGGCTTTAAAAAAATCAGTGAGAGAAAAACACCCAGCCAAGACATGTTGACATCAATCAAAACCCTTTCTAAGACTTTTCAGATACAGAGGTGGTTTCCCATTGCCACATGAACCAGAGGGTAAACTCAAAATAAACTTCTGGGAAGTTGAAAAAAGAAAAAGAGCAGTATGTGGGAAAGACTAAAGGATGTTTGATGTCTTTATTCTTTGCTAAGACCAATGTTGGTTAGTCCATCACCTTTTTAAACAGTAACTGCGATCGTAACCTCCATCCCATTCATCTCTCTGTCAAAACATGAGTGAAAATCAATTGTGGTGTATCCAGAAATACTCCACTCACTTCCATTTTGCTTCTTGTGTGCTGATGCACCTACTCAATATTAATTTCCTTCATAGTTAAACTGTGGAAAAAACTTGAATGGACTTTTGTGATACATAACTATCTATGTGACCTTGGACAATCCATATTACCTCTCTTGACGTCAGTTTTCTCCTATCCAAAATAAGAATGCTTGTCTGGATGGACTCTGAGAATTTTTTTGGCTCTGTAATTCCTCAGTGATTGGCAAAATCATCTCCATAAAGCAGTTTAACAACCTTGCTTCAACTACCTAGACTGGACTATGTTTGGGAGATAAAAATGGTAGACTTCTAAACTATTTCTGTTCATGCCTTCAAACACATTGTAGGACACAAACATGCTTTCAAACACATTGTTAGGCAGTTAAAGAGTAGATGCGAATGTAGCCAAAGATGAAAGAATCCTCCAAGCAGAGGAAATGAAAAAAGCAAAGTTGTGAATGTGTGAAGGCTCCTGGCTTATTTAGGATAAGGCAAACAGCATGTTCTTAGGGAAAAAAAATGATATTTTTGCATCATTTTCAGTAAATAGTAATAATGTACCCTCACACATTTGCTGAAATAAACCAGGTTCTCAAATAATAATATGTTTAAAATTTTTAAAAATACAGAACACTAAAGTTAGTTTTTTTTTTTTAAATGCTGTTTAGAGAGTGCTATAATAAAGAAATGATACTATTCTGTGAAGTGAAAAAAAAGAAATTTTGTAATTGAATGCACATTTGAAACTTACTTTGCAAAACTGATCTCATCAGATGTTTTACATTCATACATTTAATTCCTCTTTGAACAATCAAGCTCATGTATTATTGTGTCTTGTTCATAAAATCTATTTCTTTGGTTTGGGAGTACCATATTTTCTTTCCAACACTAGTGGCTGTCTAAGCCACTTAAAGGAAATTACAGTGAATCTTCCAATAAGGAGTAACTGCGTACTTGGAAATGATCATCTGTAGACTCATAAGTGAATGCTGGCCTTCCAGGCCTTTGACTGGGGAATCCGATGCTCTCCGTCATGATCCCACAATCTCCCTCCTTTCTCTTTCACTTTAAATTTCTGGTTTGTGCTGAGGTAAGAAAAGCCAGAACTATTCTTTCTCCTCCTCTTCCAGAAAGAGAAGAGAATTGAGAGTAATTTCAGTGATTGTGTGGAAACTTTTCATAAAATTTTAAACAGTTCTTTGTGTGCCCACAAACACATGGATTCTATAAATACTTGAAAAATATTTGGAATCAAACCAGTAAGAAAAGTAATTTTTATTATTTAGGTTTATTATAAGTGATTTTAGAAACCATGATCTATGAATCAAGAATCACAGACCTATAATGACTTTGATATAGTAAAATCCAGTTGTGGGAAAGGGATTCCTCTAATATTTTCATATTATACTTGAAAAACTGACTGATTATTTGACTTTCATTTTTCATCTATGGGATATATGGATTACTGTTTTAAACGATGACATTAATACCTATATAATATTTTGAAACAAGGAAGCCATTTTTTATTCTCAAGAAATTATAAGATTAAACTTCCTGAAAACCAAATTGACTTTAGTCCTAAAAGAGGGCTCTTCATTACACTTTCTGTAGGCAAATTTTGCATATATTTTTGGCTCATTTTTAAAAGGAAAAATTAAACTCAAAATAAATACATAGTTCATTATTTTTGAGTATGAACTGTGTTCTATTTTGATTTAGGGTTTTCTAGAGTCATTGTTAGTAAATGCTTGAGTGAGTGCAAGAGGCTGGGAGTATATATTTGCAGAATGCCCCATTTACAAAATAAAATACTGGAAAAGTTATATACACAAAGAAAAAGTTTGGAAATAGTAAATTATTGTAACTGTAGAATCATTACTGGTCCTGGGCTTTAACAAGGTTTCACTTTCCAATTACAAAGGGATAAGGCCACGATTTGAATTCAGATAATTACACAATGGTCCTGTGGATTTGGAATCATACCATATGGCTCTATGTTGGAATCATATACCACTCTGTCAGAGACCTGCTACCATCGGAGCTTGTGTGGCATGAACAACATCTCCTCTGAGACACCTCCAAGTTCTCCTCTTATCCACCAGTATCCTATCCCTTTCCATTAGACGGGAGAAGACCTGGTTTTGTGTCACACAGAAAGTATAGATTTAAGAAAAAAAATTATAGAGAAATCAAGAATGATTTTCTGCCTTAAAATTGAAATTTAATTCATAACTCTGAACAAAGAAATCCAGAACCCAAAATACGATTTGGCCATGACTTTGGAAAATTTTAGCCAGTGATCAGGATAATTCCCTTCTTGACAGCCTTGAAAGTGATTAACAAATTCTCTTTTTATAGGGCATCTGAATAAATGATCTAGAACTCCAAGAGATGAACATCAGGAAAAAAAAAAGCTTTATGATAACAAATTGCCTTTATTTTCTAAATAATATCCAGATATTAGTCACACTACTTCTTCAGCCTTCTGATGCTGAGATACTTCTCTCCTTGAACACTTTCACGATTCCAATTAAAACATAAGATTACCTTTTATTATATTTTAAAACTCACAGGAAAAAAAAAAAAGACCAGGCACAGCCTTTTCCACCTGAGGGACCTCACTCCTTTATGACTAGGGTCTACTGATAGAGAAGAAGCTCTGTTACCATATTCCTTCTCTCTCTGAGCACTAAGCTGTGACCTGCTCAATGCTTTCAACTCAACCAATGACCATATTACATAAAAGGAAAAATAAAGTTGTTTCACAACTAACAAAAGAAAAAAGATTCTATCTACTGAGAAAATTGAAAGGACATTAGAGCAGAAGGGATATCTGACTTAGCCATTTAAAGGATTGGTGAATTTTGCCATGGGTGTAGAAATGGGTGAAAAGTCTTTTGAGATATGAAGGCTATGAACAAAGATGTAGCAGTGGAAGAAGGGAGGTGTGCACCTTGAAGTCAGCCAGGGATGTCATTGTAAACTCACAAAAGGAGGGTTTCGATCTGGTTTGTTCACTGGCGTGACTTTATTACCTGGGAATATGTTTGACACATAGCAAGTGCTTAAGAAGGAAAAAAAATGAAGTGTCAGATGCCCAGAATATGAACAATATTGACAGAAGCAGTTCTTGCAGATTTCTTCCAGTGAGTGAACTGGTTAAGACCTCCATAGAGTAACAGGAAACAGGTTTGAAAAAGCAAAAATGGACTTTATTTGGTTCAGTCATGGAACCCTCAATAGGAAGGTATTTGGATCTTGTATGAAATGGGAGTTAGAAACAGAAAGGTCATTGGGAACCCAATTTTCTGGCTCGTGTCTTTTGTCACAACTGCTTTCTCTATGTGACTTCTTTCTCTTAGCACCATGGCCTACCTGGCCCTGAGTCTACATGGTGAGACAAGGCTAACCTCACCCATTGCCAGTCACTTGTGGTTCTCTGTATAAAAGGAGTCAGGTTCACCTCCAAGGAACAAGGAAGGAGAACTGTTGGTAGAACTATTAAGAACACATGCTCAAATATTGACCTTTGTAATATTCAATTGGAAGACATTGACATGTTTTTCCAGGGATGTTCTTATTTTTTTTATATCCATATATCTAAACCCTAAGTATTATTCATACAGAATATGTTAATGTTAAAATTTTTAAAATAATGTTAAAAAAACCTTCCTGCTAGTTCCAATATTTTCCCTTTCCCTTTCATCTCTAATTTCCTGGTAATTATTTGCCAAATGTTGGTCACCTGTTTTCTCTATTTTTTTAATCTACTTTCTTTCAACATCGCCCTGACCATAACAGAGAATGATCAACATCATTTCCCAGACACCAAATCACTTCAAATAATGTGTTCATGTTACCTTTATGGGTTTTGGTGAAAGTATAGGATCTTTTAGCTTGAGCAAAAAAAATCCTAGTCAATTTCTTTCTTTTACAGATGAGAAGATGGACCCATGAGATAGACCCACATGTTCATAATTAAATATTTTGTGAGCATAGAAAAAAAATTTACATTTCTATGATTCTAGAACAGAGAAAGAAAGGTGGATTTTTAGTTTTGTTATAAAGAACATGAATTTTTAGACCAAGGATCTTAGTTTTATTGCTTTGCAAGCTGTGTGGTCTTGAATAAATTCCAATGATCTTCATAAAGCTTCTGTATTCTCAATTGTATAATGGGAACAATTATGATAATATTGATAGTATCTATCTCACTGACCTATTGTAAATAATAGAAAATTAAATATTGAAGTTTATGTCTTTTAATAAATGATAGAGTACATACAACGACAGTTATCAATAATGAATGTATTAGATGGCAAGGGGAAAACAACCATCTACACATAGTTAATTGTGAATTTGTACATGATGAATGGGTGTTAGAGTCTGTCCGGCAAATGGGAGAGACCAACTCAATTTTAAAGTTCAGTGTGTTACATAGGAAGCTCTGCTCTTGGTTCCTTGAGTTATAAATAGTTTTGCATGGATTCTCCACTGTCATAGAAAAACCTCATGTGCATGGCTTTTGTAATTTTATTAATGAATAATTCTTAATTTTATTCAAAAGTATATTTGTTTATTAAACCAGTTTATTATAATTGAGCTTTAAATCATCTCCGCAAAATATGGAGACAGATTGGAGCAAAAGGAGTCAAACCATAGAGTGAGAAATTAATCTTGTTTAACCACTAATTACACCTGAAGACGGGAAAAATGTAAGTTTCCATAGAGGAAGTCAGTCACTTGCTCAAAAGATGTGCTCATTAGTGCTGAACTTGAAGTGAAACTCATATCTTATTGCTCTGAGCTGTTCACTGTAACAGAGAACTTTCTTTTATTTCATCACAATATTAACAATGAGGAAAATATATAAAGCCATAGATCTGCAATAAAGGGTCACCCATCTTCTCCTGGTGTAATAAAAAGACAATTATAGTTTTTTTCCAAGATTTCTATAATTTGCAGAGGTAACAATAGTTCAGAATGAGAAAAAAAGTAACATTTCCAAATAAAAATATTTTAAAACTTGAAAATAGCTGTATTTAGTTTTAAGCTTTCCAACCTTTAGTTGGTAGCTGTATGATAGAACAATCCGGAATGAAAAATAAAAAGAGGAAGTAATCAACAGAGCGAGAAGGGAAAGAAGGAAACAGAGAGAGAAGAGGTTGAGAAAGAACACACAAATACAGGCGGTGAGAACATGTTTAACAGTTGGCCACTAGATGGCAATATAATGTAAGGTGCCATCTCCACTTTTTTTTTTTTTTTAAACAAGCTATTTGCTGATTTGTATTAGGTACCATAGAGTGAGGCGAGGATGAAGCCGAGAGGATACTGCAGAGGTCTCTGATGCATGTGTGTATGTGTGCGTGTGTGTATGTGTGTGTGTGTGTGTGTGCGCGCGCGCGCGTGTGTGTGTGTGTGTGTGTTCTGTTCTGCCCCAGTGAGACTGCAGCCCTTGTAAATACTTGGTCACCTTTCGCAAGAAGAAATTGGAACAATTGCAACTAAAGGCACATTATAATCATCTTGTCTTTGGGAGATGCTGTTCCTCACTGCAGATGGGTAATTTTCCTTTTTATCAGGTAAGCCATCTAATTGTTTCATTGCGATCTTAGGCAAATTCATTCTTTCCATTCCTTTCGAAAAAGAGCCCATGGAAATACAGTTTGGGCAGAACAGGAAGTCCATTTTTGTATGTGAATCTGGACCAATTGTCCCCCTCCTCCCTCTCTTCTCCTCCCCTCTGCTCCCCTCCCCCCGCTCCTCTCTCAACCTTCCACAAACTGAAATCAGGTTTGTTTTGCAGTTCAGCATTTTGATACAAGATGAGATTCTTTGGCCTGAAATAACTTGGAATCGGGCCAGTTCTTGCCTTTGCTTGCCTTCATCCTATTCAAGATCTTCTTTCCAAGCCCCCTCTATTACTGGTGCTTTGGAACTGGATGAACTGGCTGTGAATAGAGGTCATATTGTTCCTAAGGATGGAGAAAATTTAAATGTCAGTTTTAACTCCACAGGAAGGAAGAAGGCAGTCGGGACTGCTGCCGGAGCCTAGCACTGCAGGGGTAGTCGGCTTCCTCAGGCAGAGGCTGGGCTGTTGAGAAGAGATGCCTTGGGGGAGGAGGGGACAATGACTTCTCCCCCTAACTCCTATTGAACCACACTTGGAAAGGAACTCAGGGAAGTGGTCAAGAGTTCCTTGCTCCGTGCAATGACAAACAGGAAAGACTGACTTACTTTTAATTAGACAGAGGTCACAATCAGCAATGATACTGCAGATGCTGCTTGGTTCCCAGTGTGAGCCGTCTCGCTTTTCCAAGAGCACAAGAAGTATTTCTGGGTGGACATGAGGCTTTTTCAAATGCCTTTGTTATCGTGGATTCCCTCTCTCTCTTACCTGTTTGAGGTATGTGTTTAAAGACCCTCCCCCTTTGTCACATTCACCTCTTGTGTTTCTTTTTGTTCTCTCTGGTTGTTAGCTAGCGGTTGTCACTCCTTTTAACAAATCAGTTCATATAGATTGGTGGGTAGGTGCTTTTTTCATGTGTCCAATGAAATGATTAAGTCAAGACTGATTCGTTTTGGTCCATATGTGCATGTGACTAAATATTTCTGAGGTGCAGTAACAAACTTGCAAATTGCCAAACGCTGTTGCTATCACACCTATAAAATGTGGCTTCTTTTTCTATGGATTTGCAGGTTCACATGGTATTTCTGATGAGCTAGTGTAGTAACAGAACATGTTTCTACAGAGAGCACTCTAAATCGTCCCGAGAGAATGATGCCAAACAGAAATAGGAAAATTCCATGCTGAGGTTGGTGATTCCTGCTTTAGTTCTTCCTGCCCATAGCAGGGGTAGCTACCTTTCCTATTTGCTGCAATACCTGGCATGCCAGGGTGATGCAACTGGGAGCTTCCGCAGGTTCACCAGGAAGGCGTCTGGCACTTTTCTTTCCCTTAGCTGGGCACTTCAGAAGCAGAACAGCCATGGTGAAAAACTCCTTTAAAATTCCCCTTTGTGGCTATTGCTTTCGTAATTGCTATTAAGCATTGCTCCTCTCTTCTTAGGAGGAATGTTGCAATTTAGGCCTTCCTCCACAAAGCTCCTTGAAGAGATTTTTAGATGGTGTCTATTTTAGGAACATAATGTGTAGACAGGAATGGATGGCCACAGAGATTTACGGGAAAACAATCTCGTGGAGAGGGTGAGGTAACATTATAAACCACTAGAACAGAGTACAAGTGGCTGGTTATATCACATGAACTTGACAATGTAATTAGTTTCCATTAAACTTGGTGCAATTTGAGTAGTTTTTTTTTTTTTTTTTCTTTCCTCGCTTCATATTGTTTGCCTAGTTGTTTGTTGTTGTTGTTTTAAATATCTATTTAGGGGGCCAGTACATCCAGAGTGCTCATACTGGTAAAAATAACACATGGGTTTTTGCTGTCAATACTAATAGTCTGTCTCTACTTACATGACTCCCACTGACTGGGAAATTTGCTATTTGGAGACTCACTTATTACGGCAATTTTCCTTTAAGATATGTCAGGGAGCATTTCTCCATCTTTGGGGGTTGGGGAAGCACAATTGGATCCCTAATTAATTATACAGTATCCAAGAAGGCACTAGGGATATTGGCCAGCATGCTGTCTTCTCAACCAGAGATACCAGGGGCAAGTGGCCAAACTGGAAACCTGAAGAAAACTCACCACACCACAGGGAACAAAAACTAAGGGATCCACAGAAGGATGCAGTAAGAAACATTTCAGCTCTTTGCTTTAGAGGGCGGTCAGTGAGGGAAAACACAAGAGCATCTTTCCTGGGTATGGCTTATGAGAAAGGGATGTAGGGCTTGTTTGGTGCTACTCTAGGACATCACAGAAGGGACAGTTCTTCAGAGAGGAGAGACTATGTTGATATGAGCTTGGTGTGAGAAAATGTCCCTCCAAAATTTAGCTGGGGGACCCTTGCAAGGTACTGTTTCCCTCGCAGGTAGTGAGAGAAGCTGAACCCCACTCCTCCCCCGCACCACCCCTTACTTGCCAAGAACACAAGTCCTGATCTCTCCCAGCAAACTTGGAAGGGGAGCATGGGAGAAAGATCTCAGGGAAAGAGGTGGAAAAAGAAAGAAATTGAGCAGTGAAAGGCCTGTCTCAGCCAGCCTCAGGGTCAATGGGGCTTTGCTCATTGAAGTAATCACTTCCCTTTGAAATTCTGATTAGTCAATTAAGCACATTTTACAGCTCAAATTAGATCTCACTGGTTTAGGGTAGGGGTGGGATAGAGATTTATTCTCAGTGTAATTGGGGTCAGGAAAAAAAAAATCAAAACTTTCCTACCCTGCCCCAAGTTATTCTTTTCCAAATTTTTCCCTTTGTCTACATTCCTAGATCCCACTCATTGTTTTAGTTTAAAAAGACATGCAATTGTTCACTCTATGTCAATCACTTTTATAAGCTATACTTTCTAAATATCACATTATTGAATCCTGCCAGGCAGGTATTATTGTTAAGTTTACCAATGAGGAAACCAAAGCACAGTGAGACCAAGTGCCCATTAGTGCACATTTAGGTGAGTGGCAGACTACAGACTTGAACCCAGGCAGAGTCTGTGCTCTTGAAGTCTCCTTGTTTCCTGTGTGATAATAGTTACCAGTTAGCCCAGATAGTGAGGGCTCAGAATGTGTGCAATCTGTACCTGCCAGCTGTAACTCATCTGTTTTCCTACGTGCCCAAATTTCAAAACTACTTCAGTTTAGAATGATCCCCCACATCTGCTCATTTATCCATCATAAAAAAAAGTGTACTGTCGTGGAGTCCCATTCTAGTTTCTGGAATATGATGGATGAAACAAAGTTCCTGCCCATATGGGGCTTTCAGTCTTAGTGAAAGAGCTAGATGGAATGTACAGAAATCAATAGGTAAAGAAATGTCAGTAAACATAAGTTCTTTGAAGAAAAATTAGCACAAGATAAAGGAAAGTGAAAATGAGAGGGTCATGGAGAAAGAAAAGAGGTAAAGAAAGTGATTTTTAAGTAGAGACCTTAATGTAGTGAGTGGTGGAGTAAAGAACATTTGAAGCAGAGGGAAGAGAGAAACAAAAAAGTTCCCAAAGAATGAGATGCTTCATTGATACAAGTAGTTGCACCTGTTTGTAAGTGAGCCTCTTAGCAGAAGAATGGAAACAAATGGGAGCATCCCAGTGCCCACTCAGATCTGTGGTGTCCTGAAGGCTGGGCTTTGGGCTCTAATTGCCTCTGGGATTCCTAGGAAGCAAATCAAAGACATATTCAAATAAACATAAGTCTTGTCTTTAATGTTGACAAATTACTAGATTCAAATAAATTAAATCAGTCATATCCACAAATTTTTTTGAACAATCTTTAAAGTTCTCTGGAAAATGCTATGTAGTTCCTAGAATGCAAAATGCAATGTGTCCTAAAGACATTATTGGATGTAAAAAAAAAATAATAAGAAGAGAAAATTAAAGGTGAGATTATTGCTTAGATTAATAGAAACTATCAGTTAAAAACAAAACAAAAAAAAAAAAAAAAAACACCTCCCACCCTCTCACTTCGCTCTTGCCATCTAGTTAGGCTTTCTTGCACCTGATGAGGACTATGTCTCTAAAATCACCAAATCAAGGAAGTGTGTGCAAGGAAGAGAGTAAATATAGAAACCAACATTTAGATTCCTCTTGTGGCCAGGACACAGGAGGTGCTCACAGGCGTTTGAACAAGTCATGTTTTAAAAACTACCCCATTATGTCCCACCCTTCTATATGTAGGACACCTATAAAACGTAAATTGAAGCCAGGTACACTAGGGCATTCCTGTCAACCCAGTGACTTGGGAGGCTGAAGTGGGAGGTTCCCAAATTTAGGGCCAACCTCATCACCTTATCTAGATCTTGTCTCAAAATAAAAACTAAAAAGGACTAGGACTGTGGCTCAATGGTGGAGCACCCCTGGGTTCAATACCTAGCACCAAAACCAAAACCAAAAATCCTTAATATGAGCAACAAATAGACCATTTACAGTCTCTTTGAAATAAATGTTATGTTTTTAGAGGTCTATTTTTTTTTTTTTGAGAAAAGAAATAGGTGTATATGAGAGAATTTAAAGATATAATACATATATTTCCACATATATGAAAATATATATAAAGGATGTATAATCTCAAGATTATGATTTTCAACCTAATTTAATGCACCCATGGCAACTTCATAGAAATATTTGCAAAATTGAAAACTTGGGACTTAATGGGTTTATGGATATGAATTTGGTTTCAACATTTGGAAAAATAGGTCAGCTTTCATTTTTGTCTGTGTTAAGACATTTGTTGTTACATGTTTACTCCTTCAGAATTCACATTCCAAGGGTCTTCCTTTTTATCTCCTGGCTATCTGCTCTCCATCTCTCTCAGATACCTATAGACACTATAGCTCTTTTCTGGAAAATGCGAATTTACTCCTCTTATAACTTTTTAGTTTATTCTTGGACATAGTCAAAAGTCCTTGTTTCTTCTGCTGCCTGGTCTTCCTTTGGTCCTGTAGCTACAACCATGGCTATAATTTTGGTGAAGCATCCTATCTTTGACTCTAATTTTTTTCACTTGCACTTTTGATGTCACATAGAAGAAACTATTGCCTAACCTGTCTTGAAAATTTTCTCCGAAGTTTTCTATAAGTTTTGTATTTTTAGTTCACATTTAGGTTTATGGTTCATTGTGAGTCAACTTTTTGTACATAATATGAAGGAGGGATCTGGCTTCATTCTTTTGCTTGCTGGTATCCAGGGTCCTAGGACCATTTTCTGAAAATACTATTCTTTCCCCCAGTTGAATCATCTTATTGATCATAGTGGCCATGCATCTATGATTTTATTACCAATTATTTCACATGGTTTGCTAGGGATGCATTTTTTAAGACAAGGTTATGGATATTCTCCCTTCTTGAGAATCTGTATAATTGTAAAATATGAGAAAATTGACCCATATACCCTCAACTGTTAACTTTTTGTACTAAGTTCATGTCAAAATTTTCTTATTATCAAAATCATATTCATTTTTTACTCTACCAGAAATTAAGGCAACAATGATGCATGGTTCTTTAATGAGTTAGTCTTTTTTAGAGAAAGATCACCACTTATTTCCAAGAAACACCTGTATTATGTTGCACGTGTTCCTTTGAACTTGTACCAACATTATACATATTCTTTTTGTGTAGCTTTTCTACCTTTTGTTTCAAAAATACCTTTGGGAGGAACTATTGAACTCAAGATAGAAATGTGCCAGTCAAAAAGGTTTGGTTGTTGTGTTAGTCATCTGGGGCTGCCATAACAGAGTACCATAGACTGTGTGGTTTAAATCACAGATATTCATTTCCCAGTGTTCCAGAGGCAGGAAGTCTAAGACCAAGGCATCAGCAGTTATGGTTCTCAGCTTGCTAAATCCATCCATCTTCCCACTGTCTCCTCACATATACTTTCCTCTTTGCATCTGCATCTCTAATGCCTCTTTTTGGGTCCAAATTTCCTCTTATAAGGACACCAGTCAGATTGGATAGGGACCTACCCTAAAGGACTCACTTAACTTAATTCTCTCATTCCTTAATGCAGTCACATTCTATGGTAGTGAGGATTAGAGAGCCAGAATACTGATTTTAACGGAGACATAATTCAGCCATTAACAGTTGTTTTAGGGTATAATTATGACTACCAAAATAATGAGAAAAGAAGATTTAATTAATGTTTGTTTTTGTTGTTAATGATGTATTTTCATTATTCATCACCTCCTCCCATTGAATAGTGAGTTGCCTTTATATGTATTAATATTACAGGGCAATTAATTAGGTTTGTATTTAAAGAGGCATGATGAATAACAAATGAGTAGAAGAAAATGATGATAACTCTGATTCTTGTGGTGTGCCTATGATGTTACGTTTATATTCGTGACCTGTAGTCAGAATTAGGCTATTATTTGTTTCAATGAGAAAATTGACAAAAATGGACATAATAATTAAGAATTCATGAATTATAAATAAAATAAAATGATAAAACAATTAATTCCAAAGTGTTTCCATGAGCAACTGAAACTGAATCAAGTTAATTTAAGTATAAAAGTAACGTCCTGAAAAGACATTACTGTTCAAAGGGCTTAGGAGCAGCTAAAATCTTTACTGTAAAATAATGAGAGCCAGAAAAGCTGTGATAGCATCCAGTCTAGATGTTGGAATATTTGGTGATTTCTGTAAGGTATTCTTACCCCACAAAATGAAACAGCGAAACTGCTGTCAGTCTTTTTCTGTTTGTTTCCTTGTTCTGACATTATTGTTTGACCCTAAAAATCCAGAATGTTAGCATCCTCTTGGTCAAGTTGGGTCATAAATTTTATCCTTTCAGCTGAGGGTAAATTGGATTTCTTGAGTAACAGTCCCACCAAACTATTCCCTGTTTCAGAAAACATTATACCCAAACAAAATTGAAAACAGTCTACATAAATAATGTTAAAATAACGGTCAAATGAGCCGTGGTCTGGGCAAACAATAAGATATATTTGTGCCATAAAACAAAAATGTTTCAAGGAATATTTAGTCCTAAGTAAAATTGTTCAGGATATAATGGCACATTACAATGTACTTGACAAGCATATATATCTAATATGGACACAATTATGAAAAAAATGCTTTTGTTTAGGAAGAAATAGAAAAAAAAATAGTTATCTCTAGTTTATGAGTTTATGATTTCTATTTTGTTCTATATAAATTTTCTTTATCTTTTATTTATTAATTTATTTGCAATACTGAAATTAAACCCAGGTTTTCTACCACTGAGCTATATCTGTGGAACTTTTAAAAAATATATTTTTAAAATTATTATTCTTATTATTATTCTGAGGACTGAAACCAGGGACGCTTACCATTGAGATACATCCCCAGTCCTATTAATTTTTTGTTACAAAATAGGTTCTCACTAAGTTGCTGAGTCTGGCCTGGAACTTGTGACCCTCCTGACAAGTTAGAATTACAGATGTGTTCTACCATACTCTGTTCTTTTTTATTTCATTATGAGACAGTCTCACTGGGACCCTGGTTTTTTATTTTAAAATCAGAATACCATGTTGTTTATTTATTTATTGGTACCAGCGATTGAACCCAGGGGTACTTAATCACTAAGCCACATGTTATTTTTCTTGTAACAAAAGTAATACATGTTTATTATATAAGACATTGGGGAAGTACAAAATAGTTTTATCAGTATTAGGTAATTTATTTCATTTGTTCAAATGCTTTAGTTTTTTTTTTTTTGAAAAAGAATTCCCAAATAAGTATGTTTTGCCTTAAAAATTAGAATAAAAGTTTGTATATACTTTTTTAAAAAAATGGAATTCAGTTAAATCTATTTTAATAAAAAATATCCTAATCAATATAGTAAATTCTATAAAGTTATTGAGAAAACAGTAGAATATTTGTATACTTTATTTCCTGGAATATTAATTAAATTAGACTGCATACCATTAAAAATAAAAATATAGTACTTTGAGAATTTTATAATAATAGGAAAGATTTGAGAAGAAGTCTAATATAAATTATATTTGAAATATCAGCTGGATGGTTTTATGAAAATTGTGTAATTTGTTAAATTAATATTTCCCTTTAGAAATTAAAGAAATTCATTTTATATATGAGGCATCACCTATTTGCAAAGGTTAAGTAAAAATTGACCTCACACCAATAGATTAATACTAAAAACTAAATGGACAAAAGCACCCTTAAATACTGAGACAGTATGTACATAAATTTTTAAACTATTTGGAACCAAACTTAACAAACTGAAAAATCAAATTATAAGATTACAAAATGGAATGATAACAGAATTAAATGACTAGTGTATATACTTCAACCAGAGATGGCACAGTGGAGCAATGAGGGTAATTATTTAGGTATGTTGAATTTGAGGATTTCAAATTATTTGTTTTAAAGAAGTGAAGGAAAACATATGTTCAAAGAGGAATAAATGTTTAATGGCATATCTTTGATAACAAAATATTTTAAATATTTTAAAACAAATATTTATAATTTGGATATTAAAGAAAATTGAACAAAGAAATCAGAGTTCTGAGTTTTCAATTATATATTCATAGAACAGGGAAATCTAAGAAAATTCTATCACATATATATCTCTCTCTAAGAAATTCACTGGATTTGAAAATCCTAGAAAGAGTTACTCTGAGACTTGACAAATGCTAGCAGGCAGCACTTTTGATATTTCCCTGGAATGTGATATGCCATTAAAAAAGTCCAGTGGTATTTTGGGCTATGTAAGTCAGTCTGTTGGTACAAAACCAAAGAGACAACAGACTGGTTTCAGGTCTAGAATGCCATAATTTTAGCACCACCTGGGCCCTGGAGTTTCAGATTTCTAGTGATTTGAGGACCCTGGAAGATTTCACACCAATATTCAGAGCATTATTCAGGTATAGATCAACCTGTATGGGTGAAGGCAGGAGTACCTTCTGGAGGATTTTCAAGGAAGTTTGAATATAGATGAGAAACTAAATAGAAATCAATAAGGGGAAAAAAGAAATAAAGAAAAAGAAGAGAGAGAGAAAAAGAAGAGAGGGTGAGAGAAAGAGAGAGAGAGAGAGAGAGAGAGAGAGAGAGAGAGAGAGAGAGAGAGGGGGGAAGGAAGGAAGGAAGGAAGGAAGGAAGGAAGGAAGGAAGGAACCAGGAGAGTGATCTTCCTTGGGAAACTTTATGTAATGAGGAAGAGCAGCATCTCACTCAGCTGTTTCTTTTCTGGGACCAAAACTACTTGCCCCACTCTCCCTTACTCTCTTCCCCCACCACTTAATTCCCAGCCTTTTTTTTTCTCCTCTCTCTCTCTCTCTCTCTCTCTCTCTCTCTCTCTCTCTCTCTCTCTGTTCTTGATTTCAAACCCTCTCCCTCTCAGTGGGATTTGTAAAAATATTTTCACAATCATAATCTCAGTGTGCTCATGGTTCATAGTGATGGATGCGTGTAGTAGTCCAAAGATAGAAAAATTTTTAAAGTAATTTTAGCAGTTATTTTCACTCTGGACCACAAGGTTTTCTGGCATTCCCTTAGGAACTTTCAGGTGGTCCATCAGGTCAAAACTATTTTCATAATTGTTCAAAAACATTATTTACTTTTTTACTATGCTGACATTATGGTGCCAGAACAATTAAGACTCCTGGCTTTAACCTTCATCCAAACAGTGCTATTAAACTACTGGTAGTTGTTATATTTTTCTCTGCAATTCACTTCCAGAAAAATAAGTAAGTAAGCAGACAAATTGAAATAAAAGGCAATTTCCCTAAAGAAATGATTTTTTTATGAAGCATCAAAAAGTAATTTGGTTTAATCTAAAACTTTAACTATATATATTTTAAATTTTCTGTATGCTGAAACCTGAAAAACATCTATCACACACCGAAGTGCAATGATGGTTGCTCAAAAAAGCATCTGACAATTGTTTGAGATTTGTACTGCATTTGCTGCATTTCCATGGAACACTATATTTATTTGAAAAATAACTGATAGAGGGCTGTGTTATAGCTCAGCGGTAGAGCGCTTGCCTCGCACATGTGAGGCACTGGGTTCAATCCTCAGCACCATATAAAAATAAATAAATAAATAAATAAACAACAAATAAATACATAGATTGTGTCCGTCTTAAAAAAAAAAAAACTTTAAAGAAAAATGACTGGTAGACAAATTATCATTATCCAGACTTAGATATTGAATAGATTTTTTTAATGAATAAAGTGAGCCTGTCATTTCAAGAACAATAATTGACTATATTTGTTGCCAATGACAAAATATGACCATTCAAGAGAAAATTAGAATTTTGGGAAACTTATATCTGCCACCATAAGCTCAAGAGGTTCTCTAAAAGATTTTCTGATGATTAGCGCTGGTTTTAGCAGATGGATAATGAAACTTGTCAACATTTTGAAGTTTTGAATAATTCAGTCAACTGATACTTTACAAATGGACAATGCATATCATACATGGCTAATAAATGCTATTAAAGTGCGAGACAGGACACAGGATGTTATAGTAGCAGAGTACAGTTCAGTCTGTTGATAGGTTAAATCATAAAAGCATTAAATAAATTTTAAGTAACAAATTTAAGGAAATACCACATCAACAAAATAAATTTTAAGGAGGGGAACCATACTTCTAAAGAAAAATAATGAATGACATGAATGGCATAATGTTAACGTTAATTAAATAAAGTTGTTAAAATTTATTTAATGCTTTTATGATTTCTCTATTTTAATTTATAATATTGTAAATAACAGTAAATTTAATTGCAGAGAAGTTAAAAGCTTTTTGGGTACCTCAATAATACTAACAATCGGTAGATTAGGCCCCAACTTCCTTAATAAGATTCCTAGAGCACAAGAATTAAAATTAAGAATCAATAAATGGGATGGATTCAAACTAAAAATCATCTTCTCTGCAAAAGAAACAATCAGTGAGATGAATAGAGAGCCTACATCTTGGGAACAAATTTTTACCACTCACCCATCAGATAGAGCACTAATCTCTAAGGTATATAAAGAACTCAAATTTAAACACCAAAAAAACAAATAGCCCAATCAATAAATGGGCCAGGAAACTGAACAGACACCTCTCAGAAGATGATACACAATCAATCAACAAATATATGAAAAAATGTTCCACATCGCTAGCAATTAGAGAAATGCAAATCAAAACTACTCTAAGATTTCATCTCACTCTAGTCAGAATGGCAGCTATTAAGAACACAAACAACAATAAGTGTTGTTGAGGATGTGGGGGAAAAGGCACACTCATACATTGCTGGTAGGACTGCAAATTGGTGTAGCCAATATGGAAAGCAATATGGAGAGTCCTTGGAAAGCTGGGAATGGAACTACCATTTGACCAGCTATCCTACTCCTCGGTCTATAGTGAAAGGACCTAAAAACAGCATTCTACAGGGACACAGCTGCATCAATGTTTATAGCAGCACAGTTCACAATAGCTAAACTGTGGAACCAACCTAGATGTCTCTCAGTAGATGAATAGATAAAGAAAATGTGGTATATATATACAATGGAAAATATACTCAGCAATTTGATAATTCATGTTTTAGGGTACATTTATGGGCATTACACTATAGACATGTGTTATTATTTAGATATAGTGACCCCAAAAATCTCACATGTGAGACAATGTAAGAAGGTTCAGAGGAGAAATGACTGGGTTGTGGGAGGCTTAACCCAGTGAATTAATCCTCTAATAGGGATTAACTGAGTGGTAACTAAAGGCTGGTAGGATGTGGCTGGAGGAGGTGTGCCTTGGAGGCATGGCTTTGGGGTATATATTTGTATCTGGTGAGTGAAGTTTGTCTCTTTGATGCCTGATCATCTAATGAGCTGTTTCCCTCCGCCACACTCTTCCGCCATGATGTTCTGCCTCACCTCAATACTTGAGGAATGGAGTCTGCTGTCTATGGATTGAGACCTCTGAAACCATGAGCACCCAAATAAACTTTTCTCTCATACAATTGTGCAGTTTGGGTCTTTTAGTCTCGGTGGCGAAAAAGCTGACTAAAACAACATATACTGAGAATATTAAAATGCAGGTAGTTGCCAGGAGCCATCCTAGATGCTTGGAAGGCTGAAATAGGAGGATTATCAGTTCAAAGCCAGCCTCAGCAACTTAACAAGACCCTGTCTCCAAATAAAATATAAAAAGGGGGGCTGTGAATGTGGCTCAGTGGTTAAGCACCCCTAGGTTCAATCTCCAGTACCCTCCCTGCCAAAAAATTAGATAGATAGATAGATAGATAGATAATTGAGTCCCTTGAGGTCATGCAAAATAAAGAAAACATTTGTCTCATTATACCAGTCAGTATGTTTTCTATTGCCATGATATGGGCTGCACATGTCATCAAAAGTTTTAGTAAAAGTGAGTAAAAAGTGCTACAAAGCAAGTCAGCAAATTATAATATATGAGTGTTGAAATACTCTTTCTTTGGATTTCATCTTCATTCACCTGAATGAATGTAAGAATTTTCTAGGGGTCTTATCCAAATCTCCCCCTACTCCTTGTCCCCAGTTAGAACTGGCTGCCCTCCATATTCTCACCAGTGACCACTCTAGCATGTACATCAAATTTGTTAAAACCATTATTATGTCTTGGGTTGGTTAAAAGCCCAATCCTTTTAGATGGCTTCCTTTAGTGAGCTGTGTTGATTTATCTCTTACCCCATGACCTATCTATACTATCATTAGTCGTGCAAAAGTAAATGTATTTCTGTGAACATCTGAAGCTGTTCCTTTTAGCTTTTGCTACTGTTTTCTTCTCTTCTTGAAAAACCATGACCTCTTCTCAACCCAAATATGAATCATTTCCCTTTGTGCTGTGCCTGTGCTCAGGATAGACTTCTGTCACAGTACCAACTGTCCTTTATCATGCTTATGAGTTTGACTCCTTGTTATATTGTACCTTCTTTGCAAGGTAGTGCATTCTATTTTCTGTTATGGGTAAATATCACCTTATTACCTCCTTTAGTTTTGATTATATAAGTACTAGATAGATGTTAAATAAAAATGAAGTAAAAACATATTTTAGACATATCTACTAATTCTACGATTTAAAGATTATTTTCACAAATACTATTGTTGTAAATACATAATTAAGCGGCATATAATGATTCTTTTTCTTTTATTTTTTACACAAATTGCAAACTCCTGTAATACAGCTCATGTACATGGTGACTAAACACAGTTTTTCAAAGTAATTTTGAAATTAAAAAAAATTATTGTCTACAGCATTTATTACTCAATTACTGTTTAAGAATTTTTTTTTTTTTTTTTTTTTTTTGGTTACTGGAAATTGAACTAGGAAGCACTTGACCACTGAGCCACATCCCCACCAATATTTTGTATTTTATTTAGAGATAGGGGTCTCCCTGAGTTGCTTAGCACCTCACTATTGCTGAGGCTGACTTTGTGATCCTCCTGCCTCAGCCTCTGAAGCCACTGAGATTACAGGTGTGCACCACTGCACTCAGCTTCAAGAAATTTAATTACTTCTCCTTTTGTCATTTTGAGGCATACTTTGGTCTTTTTAGTTATAAAATGTCTTAATCTTATTATAGAAAAACTAAAATACTTATAAAAGAATAAAGAAAAATATAATATTTATGATCTCATGATCCATTATTTTGGATCATTTTCCTATATCAATCATAGCATTGTTTTAGCATTTTAACGTTTTGCTCTAAATCATTGTTCTTTTTGTGGAAATAGTGGAATTCTTATCATACTTTCAATTTGGTACCCTGTGTTATATCTTAAACATTTTTATGCCATCAAAATAATTAAAAAATATAGTTTTAATAACTTCATAATATTTCATTACAGTTTTTAATTTAATGATTCTTATAGTCATGGGAATTTTGTTTCTTTCTGTCTGGATCATTACTTTTGAGATATTGCTAAATAAGACATCAATAATACCAAGCATTTTATATTCCTGTTAATAGTTATCACTTGTTGTCTAAACAGAGCCTTAAACTTAAAATTTCTGGGTAAGGAAAACAGAACCCTAGCAACTACCAGGTAGCATGTAGAAGAAGAAGATGCAGTCAACTAACACTTCAAGGAGAGCAATGATTCAGATGCATAGTTTGGTGCAAGAGATTTCTCTTCACTTTTGATTCCGCTTTCCGTTTTTCGCTAGGAATACAGATTGCACTTAAGGTTTGGCTCATGAATTTTATTCATTGTTTCTCCTTCTTTGCAAAATTTGTTCAGAATAAATGTTTTGGGGCTACTTTATTAATATTTCCAAACATTTTCCTAGTTTTAGAAACAGACAAAATAACTTACATATTAACATTGAACATCTGCCTGAAAACCATTGGTTTGCCTATTTGATTTGTGATTTTTGTATCATTTTGTGACAGGGAACAATTCTCTTCTTAAAGTCATTGATAAACAGTTTATTTTTATTTTTATGTATTTTTAATTTTTGAGGGGAACTGCTTGGGATTGAACTCAGGGATACTCGATCACTGAGCAACATCCCCAGCCCTATTTTGTATTTTATTTAGAGACTGGGTCTCACTGAGTTGCTTAGTGCCTTGCTTTTGCTGAGGCTGGCTTTGAACTCTCAATCCTCCTGCCTCAGCCTCCCGAGCTGCTGGGATTATAGGCATGTGCTGCCATACCCAGCTTGTATTTTTAAATTTAATCTGTTTTTATTTCTTTAAATGTGGCTACTAGGAAAGTGAATCTTGCACATTTGTGGCTTGAATCTGTTTTCTTTTCTTTCTTCCTTTTCTTGTTTTGCCCTTTTTTCTCCCAACATTTTATTATGCTTTATAGTTGTACCAAATGGTAGAATTTATTGTTGCATATTTGTAAATGTACACAATATAACAATATAATTTGGCCAATATCATTCACCACTGTTTGTCCTTTCCTTCTCCTTCTTCTTCCCCCAGTTTCTTTCCTCTGTTCTACTGATCTCCCTTCAATTATCATGAGATTCTCCCCCACCTTTTCCTTTTTCCTCTCTAGGTTGATACAAAGTTTTTAAGAGATGTAAGATTTTCGCTAAAATATATCTTTAAGATGCATATTGAATAATATGAGATTCAGAATGGATATAGAGAATAGTAATAGTTTTAAAGTTCTCATTTATTTTCAAATGTGTGTAGTTATAGCTTTGCCATCAACTAAGAAAGAGAATCATTAATATCTCCCATGGGATCCAAAAATCACATATCCAAATCCAGGGTAACAATGCAGTGTTAAAAACTATGTTAATTACCATTTTGTCTCAAAGTATAGTCATCTGCATCCCCTAGTAAAAACCCACAAAGCCCTCCATGACATCAAAAATTTATGACTACTACTCTTCCTAACAGGAACAGCCAATGGCAGAAATGCATAGGGAAAGGTATGGGGGAGGGTTGTTCACCAAACCCATAGTCTAGGATTTTTTATGGAGGTTCCATTACTTAGGCATGATGGACTAAATCACCTACTGGTGGTGATTAACTCCCATCTCCAACCCCTCTTCCTTTCCTGGGGATCCAGGGTGGCACCAAAAGTTCCAAACTTCTAATCATGCCTTGGTCTTTCTGGTGATAAGCCCCAATCCCGAAGCTATCTAGGATTGCATCAGCCACCAGTCAGCTTTGAAACATACAAGAGACTCCTGTCACTTTTGTATCAGGATGTAGATTTAAGAAAAAATATGACAAAAAGATGCTCCAATTACAACTAATACATGGGCAATAACAAGGATTTTAGGAGGTCTGGGCCAGAGCCAGGATGAAGACTTAAATATATAATTCATATTATAGCATAATATCACACCAAGCATGTAAAAATTTTTAAAAATGGAATTCATTACTTCTGAAGTAATGAATATATATGAGTACCATCTCCAAACATCAATATTACTGATCTTAAAATCAGTATTTTTAATTTTTTTTTTAGTTGTAGATGGACACAATATTTTTATTTGTTTATTTTTCTGTAATGCCATGGATCGAACCCAGTGCCTCATGCTTGCTGGGCAAGCGCTCTCCCACTGAGCCAAAACCCCGGCCCACTTAAAATCAATATTTTTATTCATATGTATTAGTCTCACTGAAAAATCTGTAATGTGCCTCTTGGTCAGAAAAGATTCAATATTTCAACTTAGAGTAGATCAAATGGTTTTTCTTTATTGTAATGCCCAACATAATGTGAAGGGTAACTAATACACAATTAAAGAAGAATCTTTCTTGACTTCAGGTGAAAAGAAAATTTCTTAAAAGAAGCGCGTTAACCAAATGCTGTCATTGTTATTATCTTTATAAAACTCTAAATTTCTTGAAATCCTTTCAAAAAGTTAAAAATTTTAAAATGATCATGGTGTTCTGATTCAAAAGCTAAAAATAAAGGGGTGAATGTACCATGGCTTACATGATTATCATTGTTAGTATATTTATAGTTATACAACCATCCTTAAAAACTCATTTTAGAATATTTCCATGAAGATGTAAAGAAACATAATGCCCATTTGTAGTAACTCTCCATTTCTACTCCCAGTCCTAGGCAACCACTACTTCATTTTGCACTGGTACATTTGCCTTTCTTGATGTTTCATATGAATACAATAGGTCATATTTTGTAGCTTGCTTCTTTTGCCTAGCATAATGTTTTTGAGGATCATCTGTGTTGTAGCAGGTGTGAATGTTATTTTTTAAAAATTCTCCACAGTATTCTGTCATATGGATATACCCTATTTTGTTTATCCATTCTCCAATTAATGTTGATAGATGGCTGGCTTCCATGTTTTTGATATTATAAATAATGCTGCTATGAAAATTTCATATAAGTCTGTGTGGATATGTGTTTTCATTTGCCTTTATTAGATAGCTAAGAGTGATTATTGCATTATGTAATAAATCTACTGTGAGAAATTGATGAAGTGTTTTCCAAAGTGATGGTGCCATTTTAAATTCCTACCAGCAAAACATGAGAGTTCTAGTTTCTCTACTTCAACAACAACCCTTATTATTATCTGTCATTTTTATTATAGATGTTCTATTGTGTATGGTGCAGTATTTGATTAAGGTTGGGTTTGCATTTCTTTAGTGATTAATGATGCCGAGCATCTTTTGATGTGCTCATTAGTTATTCATGTATCTATTTGGGGGCAAATATCTATCTTTGTCCTCTGCTTTATTTTTAAATTTTGGCATTTGTCCTTTTGCTATTGATTTATAAGAGATCTTTTAAAAATATATATTTGAAATCAAATATTTGATTCAAATATTCTCCCATTCCATGTTATCATCAGGATACACATATATTAATTTTGGAGTCTTTTTAAAGTGAAATAATGCTCACTGGGTAGAGGAGAGGTACATTAAGTAAATATGTATAAAACATTAAATTAAGAAATCTTCACATTCTTTCTCTATAGCAAAAATCCTAGAATAAGATATAATATTAAAGCTATCCCCTTTATGATTAAACAGAGGTCATTTGAAACAGATCACAAATAAGCTGAGAAATTGTCTTATTTCCTTTTAGGAGTGTTCTTCCATGGATAAATTATTTTTTGTTTACTCCCTAATGAAGTATTTTCTTAGGACCCTGATGTCAGTTGTGTTCTTTCTTACAAACAATGCTGTGCTTTCTTCCAAACACCACCGTGGCAAGACTAAGTGTTCAATTCACTTCAAAGATGAAGGGACCTTTAAGGGCTATTAGCCAAGGAATTTGATTTGAAGATCCCCGACATAAGATGCACCTTCATTTATTTTTTTAATTTTTATTGATTTAAAAAAATGACAGTAAAATACAATTCTTATTACATGTATACAGTATGATTTTTCATTTTAAGAGCATTTATTTCAAAGGGAAGATGTACAAAATATTGAGTGGATACAATTGCTAAATGGAACTTTAGAGAAGACCCAATCCAATCTTTTATTTGATGAAACTATTCCATCCTATCAAGTTTAAACCCACATTTGTTGATAAAGAAAAAGATTAAGGGAGGAGAAATGATGTATTTATATTCACAAAATTAGGATCTGAGTTAAACCATTTCTTCTTTTATATAAACCTTCAAATTTCTTCATCTTTACACCCACCTTCCTTTCAGTGATCTTTACTTCTCCAGTATATAAAAGGATGTCTTTCCTACTAAAATGTTCCTTCTCTCTCTAGCTACAGGATCATCCCACACTTCCACTCACATACAAGCTGCTTGAAAAGAGATGCAGTGTCTCTTATCATTGCCGGTGTGCTTTCTAAACTATCATAATCTTTCTTCTACTCTAGCATGATGTGGCCAGTAAGGGGATTAAGGCCAGGCTTAGTGCTGATTCAAGGACTCTTCCATTGGTGCCTCACTGGATTATGGGGCAACATCAGACACTGCTTATCCTCTTCATCTCATTCTCACCCGCTTCCTTTATTTCCTCTTCTAGAAAGTGGACATTGTTTTTTTGTTGTTGTTGTTGTTTTCTATAAAGGTGAGCAGTCGAATTCAAAAAAGAAAACATTCATTTTGACCAAAGTCTTAGTGGCATCATGCTCCCTTAAATGTCTTGGCAAATCTGGTCATGTTGCTTTTCAATTGTTTTCTACACTACCCATAAATACCACCAATAAAATTAACTGACCAACTAAATTCAGTTTTATTTCAAATCATTCATCCATCCTTTCATTCAGCAGATATTAATTTAATGAGCCTAGTGCTAGGCACTATGCCGTAAGTGACGACTATTTCCAGCAAATATGGTATGATGTAAAGAACTTAGGGCTGGATATAGGCAAAACAGTGTTTGTAAACCAGCTCCAGCTGTATCTGGTATCACTTTAATTAAAGTCTTTCTTTATTTTTGTTTCATCTGTAAAATAGCGAAAATAACATATATTCGCAAATGGCGTGATTAAGTCTAAAGTTATGGTTGCCAAGTACATAACGCAATGCTTGGCACTGAGTAGATGCTTTTAAACACTATTAGCATTTTGTTTTGCTATTTTTTCCTAAGTGACCAAAAACACCATATTAATTTTACATGCCTCACATATCCTCAGTCCTTTTCCTTTGTCTTCCTAGTGTATTTCCTTTCATTTTATAAAGCTCATTTCCACTCTTGCCTACTTAGAAAATTTCTTTGTACTATTTCTACCCCTCTTCCTATCCTGAAAGAATTGATCATGTCTTGCTTTGCACTTCTTCTATGTCTCATAGGTAACCTGCTGTTATACAGTATCACGTCTATTGGTATTCACGTGTGTCTCCCTTAATAGATTGCATGATTCTTCAGAACAGCAGCTGTATGGTGTGTGTGTGTGTGTGTGTGTGTGTATGTGTGATTCCCAAACCCAAAATCAGGCTTGGAACCTAGTAGGCAACTCAAAAATTACTTATTCTTGATTCTTGAACAGGATTGAAGCATCCTTATGTCCAAGTCTTGCATTATACACAAAATACACAGCATTAGATATCACATTACAAACTCTCTCGGGTTGAATGTTATTTTCTCTACATCTATGTAATATCTATACAACAATGAGATATACTTATAATTACTATATTATCTAAATAATTCTTCATGTTCTTAGCAAACAAAACAGGTTTCTTCAGTTCAGTGGCTTCTGGATGCTAACAAATATATATTTCATTATGAAACTAAATGTTTTATATAATTCTTCTAGAGTTAATTATTATATTTACTGTTCAAACTTCATTTTTAAATTACCAAATGTGTACCCAAATATAATGCAACTTGAAAGTGTTCAAGTAAGCTTACTTTTAAAAATGCATTCATTGAGATAAATATAAAAAGATCATTTTACCATATGTTAAGTTTTAAAGTTCAAATATTTTTTATATTATTATTTTAAAATTCAGGAATTATTTTCTTAGCTGTGATTATGTGCCCAATTAATGAATATCCAGCAAGATTAAGCACATATTTATTCTCATTTTGGGCATTAGTATATTACTTTTTTATTGTTTATAAAATATGTCAATATGAAACTTTCAAAATGTCAATATTCTAAAATAAATGGAAAAGATGTTTGGTTGGCAAATAGTTTTAATATACAATATATGCATTAATTTACTATAGTTTATAATTATAAATGAGGAAAATAAGATTTATATTTCATGTAATTTAATAAATAAAAAGCCTTATATATCCCACATTCAAATGCTAACTCAAAGGATGTAATTCTCTACTCTAGTATTAACACACACATGCATGCACATACATGCATATACACACACACAGACACACAGAATCATCATAAATGCAATTGAGAAGAAAACAATCTAAAAATGCAAATTGTACATAGATATTTCTACAATGCACTTTATTTATCTATATATGTTTTCTAATTCTGTAGGAATCTAGAATATAACCTCAAATCAAGAATGGAATACAAGGGCTTTTGAACATCCCAAATATCTTTTCATATCCCTTAGTTTTAATTGAATTTTAAGCAATCTAACATATAAAAATATTTAACTATGCTACTGTTTAAATCAACTCTCAGGAGATACCTTTTATCTCATTTGCTAACCCTGGCATTTAGAGAGGGCAAATTAATGGGGGCTAAAGGATGAACTAGGGATGGAGTTCCAAGAACCAGTCATTGCTTTACAGATAAGAAGTGGCAAAAATGAATTTAAAAATACAGGCAAAATGCAAATACTATTCACTTATAAAATGTCATATAAGAAGACAGAAAAATTACACAATATTCTTAGATTTCCATCATCAATGATGAATACATAGAGGGCTTATTAATTCTAATGGGGATATTTATGAAAAGGCAAATTTGGGAGTCTATATTCGAGAAAAGTGATTAAACAGCTTTAAGACTTTCATTTTAACTCAATGTCTTGAAAGTTCTATTTAAGTAAAACAAGAAAACAATAACACATTTTAAAATTGATAGTCAATTAGAATAATGGAATAGAAGTCATTATGATCTTGTGAATTGACATAGTGTCAGACTAATGTAATTTCCTTCGAAGACAAAATAAACAGTTGTGTTAATCAAGATGAAGTATAGACATTACTTATCTGTGCTTCAGAAAGGGTTTTACATATCTGTATATGTCCTTGTAAGAATAATTGATCTCTCACCACTGATTCACAACTTTTATATCAATTGTAAAGGATTGTCACATGAAAGAAGCTGAATACTCTGTGTCAGTTGATGGTAACAATACACACTGTCAACCGGCTTCTCCAAAGCTAATGACTCTTTGAAAGAATTGGCATTTTATTAAAAAACCACCACATATATAGTTTTAAAACTATATAATGGTGAGATTGTTTATAAATCATTATGGAGCACTAACCCAAAACTGGAGTGGACATTACAGATTCTTAGAATCTATCTCTCTAAGAGACATTCCATTTTTTAAAAAAGTTTGAGGTATGCTAATATTGGCTGGCTTTTTTTCTGATCAAATTCCTTATTATCTTTTAAAACCTAGAGCTCAGTATTCCAATTATGTATTAGTACAAGTTCTTAAAATTGTGTTTAAGGCTTTATTGAGGAAGATTTGACCTGGAAGGTTTTTTTAGTCTACTTCTATGAAAAAATAAATCTGAGCCTGATTTTCTGCAAATATTAATTCATATCATATAACTGTTAAGAGTTGAGGTCAAATGGTCAGATGGTCAACAGTGAATTAAAGATATCTTGGGGAAATATGTTAAATAGAATCCAATTGAATTAATCCAAAGACTATTACTATTTTAATAGCTTCACTTATCTGAATGTTGAAATTGATAATAAATGTTTAAGTCATATATAGTACATGAATAGCTCCAATAAAATGTAGGAATAGGAAACAGAGTAATCTGGAAACTTTAGAAACTGATCCATCAAGGCAGGAGAGACTTTCTATAAATAACCAGGCAGTTGAAAAACTAGTTAGTCCCAAGTTTGATAGAATCACTAATACCTTATGTTTAATAAGAAGTCAATGAATAGTTGTTTCAGGTTACTAACAAGAATAAGAGAATAATTGAGTGTTTTTATATGCAAAGAACAATTTTATTATTTTAATTCTTCCTTTTTAAAAAATGCCAAATTGATTTATGCAGAGATACAGACTACATACATAAAAGTATTCTATCACTAAAAATACTTGTTTAAACAAAAGTATTCTATCACTAAAAAAAATAGGAAAATGTATCCAAAATCAGGCTTCTTCTCTGTTATTCTTCTATTCTATTCTATTCTCCACAAATAGGGGGTCTACTTGAAGCAGATCAGTGAAGCTGGGATTATATAGTCTTTACTATAAAAGGACAGCTTTAAAAGATTGAATATTTTTCTTCTTGAGAGTAGAAAAATAAAGAGAAATGTGATAACTTCATTCAGATGTGTGCAGACTCGTCACAGGAGGGTATGCAATTGAATTTTTATTTCTGTGGAAAGATAATAACTTGAAATATGCATTAACTGTAGCAAGGCAGACCTTCATTTATTTATTTATTTTCTACTTCCAAAACTAATTTGTTCTGACTTAAAAAAATCAAATACAATATAAAAGTGGACAATGAAGATCAAACAAACTAAATGCAGTGGTGAAATAGATGTTAAAGGGAGAGGGTAGAAAGACATGGTAGGTTATATGTAGACCCATTTGTCTATACAGGAAGTTACTAATGAAATGGGAGCACACTACACATCTCTGACAAACCTATACCTTCTAGCACATGCCGAGTATGTCTGTGGTTTATTAGTTTATTTGGTGATTGATTAGTTTTTAAAGCTTGTAGTTGTTGAATTCGGATTTACTATTTGCCTAGCAACTGAATTATTAGAAGGTGAAATTTCTAGCAATATGCCAGCTGAATAGAACATTCTGATATTTTTACCATACCAAATTTATTTTCTGCATTTGGACCTACTTTGAAACATTTAAAGTACTAGATATTTTTATACTAAGATTCTTTGAATTTTGAAGTGTAACATTCTGAATGTTATTCCTTATTTCTGCCAGAAAATTATATAATAACATCTAAAACTGTGACTTTCTGTAGAAAATAAATTTGACTCAATTTAAAATTCTGAGCACAACTTACTGTCAACCATGCCAAAACCTCTTCTGTCTGACAGATGTTCTTTGGAGTCTAAATTGATAATTTAAAAGGACACTTTCAACCACTCAACTTAGTAAAGTGATCTCATTTGTACACAACCCATTCTGAAAGATCTATCAGTATATAGTTCTTCTAAAACCAGTCACTCTCTAAGAGACATTCCATTTTTTAAAAAAAAGTTTAGGGTATACTAATATTGGCTGGCTTTTTTTCTGATCAAATTCCTTATTATCTTTTAAAACCTAGAGCTCAGTATTCCAATTATGTATTAGTCCAAGTTCTTAAAATTGTGTTGAAGGCTTTTTTGAGGAAGATTTGACCTGGAAGGTTTTTTTAGTCTACTTTTATGTAAAAATTAGATGACAATTTCAAAGAGTCAGATATGTAATGATCATAAATGTTTCTAGTAAAATATTAGCCCTGTTGCCTAAATTTTCCAGTTTTAAAACAAGAGTGTTAGACTGTGAAACATAAGACCCACATTCAAATCCCAATATCATGGTCACTATCTGACATTGGCAATCACCCATTATCTGTGATGTTTAGCTTTGTTGAACCTACAATTTCTTCCTTATGGTGCAGGTTGTTAATATAGAAATGTAGGAATCTGTTATATGCAAACTATTTGAGCACTGTATGTTTATCAGAGAACTTATGGTTTCAAATTATAAAAGACATTCAAGCTGGTATAAATAAAATGGGTTATTTATTGCAGGAATACAATTGGAAATCTCATAGGCTGAAGTACAATCAAACCATACAGAGATTGAACTGGAACTGAGAAATCATCAAACAAATCAGAGTAACACACTCTTTTTCTAAGTGGTTGTCTGGTTTTATTTCTATTTCTCTCTCCTTTGCTGTCTTAGTTGGTGTCCTCTGCCTGCTCATGGACAGATTTGGCTTCTTAAGTTTCAACTCTAGAACATTTAGAGATCACATTCTCTCAGCATTCTGCCTTACCCTACTTTACCCAATTTGGAGCCCTGTTATCTCTGTGAAGCTAATAGTTGGTCCCCCATGATCAGTGTCCTCATACAAGCTATCAAGCTATGGTAATGGGAAAGGGATGGGAGAGTCTTATGGCACAAACATAAATGTTTATGTTCATGTTTCAGTACACATTACACTTGGAGGACATTTTTTTTCAAAGTAGCCAAGGTGGGTAGGCATCTAAAATGTTTCATTTTAAGTGATAGGGGGAATTGAAGTTGACAGAGATAGATAGGTTTTATTAAGGACTAGAATCAAATTTTGAACCTGGGTATTCTCATTCTAAGTTGAGTGATTTCAGAATGAAATTCTCATAGTAGAGAGAATAAACTTATGGGATGGAAATGATTCCTTCTATTCTAAATTAATGGAATTATGGAATCATCTCTAATAAACAAACTAATAATTGCATGAATTTACTCACAAACTTAGGTACCAAGAACTTGGTTTTGAAATTTGTAAAGGCCGCCCTTTTATCCATTTTTGTATGTGTGTTTCTCAAACTTACTCATTAATCAAGTATGAACTCCACATTCTAGTCACCAGGACAGGTAATTTGAAGACAAATTACAGGTCCAAACTCAACCTCAGGAACAAAATCTTGGAGTGGGACTTTTAACCATGTATTTTCACAAAATTCCTCAGATGGTTCCTATGAGTGCAGTGATTTAAGTTCTGTAGTGTTTAGTCTCTACCAAATAAACAAACAGTTTGCTGTATTATTTTAGTTCACCCCCCAAAAAAATCTTCACTTAATTAAAATTAGTGTCACATTCTCAGATTCCACATAGGGGAGCAATTTGTTATCTAAATGAAGCTCTGAAAAATTTTTATTATGACTCCATGTTTGAGTTCCCTTGATTTGGTAATAGTCTGCATGTTAGACTGAGAGGAGGCAGAAAGATTGTAGTGTTACTGATGAGCAGATGATCAAGGATAAGTCACTGATTATGAATTCATTCAGTTATTCATTCATTCAAGAAAATTTCACTGAGTATCACATTGTTGTAGCACACATTTTGTCCCAGCATGTCACATAGAATGGCTATGCTTATAATTCCACAGGAGTTGGGATAGAAACATAGGTTACTGGAGATGCGATTGATATAGTTATCGTGGGATCTTTGTACTATTTGCCCTCCCTCCCTCCCCCCAGTCCCGATGTTGTCTTCTCTGCCTTCCTTTTTACCAGAAAAATAACTCAAAAGAAAAGCAATTGAGCAGCAGCAAAAGGGTCTTGATTTGCCTGTGAGGCCAAAAAGATAGATCAGTTTATACAAAGTGCTGAGCAATGCCTGCAAAGCTAGGGGCAGTTGGCCCCTTTCCTGCAGCTCTGTTCACCTCCTGTAGCAGTGCTGTTTAATCTCTGATGTTTTTTATAGCCCTGTTTCTAAACTCAAAATGAACCTCAAACTAAATAAAGCATCATCGAATATATGCACCAGAATTTTCTTTATTCAATTCAGTAGCACCGATGACTCTTTTGTAAGGATGGCCTTGCTTTACTTATTAGGTAAATAAAAACATTTAAAGTTTCTATGAGGATCTCTTCTTTCTAGAAATTGCTAAATGATTTCCTGAGCTAAATACCTTTCTTTGGACTTAGTGCTTAACAGAACTAACACTAGGCTAGGTATGTGAGTTTTCAAACAGAAATTTCCTTTTTGACTCAGCTGAAAACAAAGGTGCTCCAGAAGGGAGTGATTTTTGATTTCCTAGCCTTCCTGCATCTCCATACTGCATCAGTACATTGCTATAAAACTGTGCATGGTGTAACTCTACCCATCAGTGAGCCAACAGCGTAATTTTTCCAATAAAATCATTGTTCCAGAGGAAGGAAAAAATAAAAAAATTCAATGAAGGTTAGTTCACAATGTACATTTTGATATCTGTTTCATGTAGATTGTGGTAAAAATAAAATGTTACTAGTTGAAATAGAATGCACTTGTAGTTTGAAATCATTTTGACTAATTTGTCATTTTCAAACATAGATTTTAAGAAAATAAAATTTTAACCTTCAGATTATTTGGTTAGGAGTAATAAATAGCAATACGAATAAACTGATACATAATATATTAGATTTGGGAATTTAGATTATGTTTTAAGAGTTTGCTTTAAATATATTTCAATTAACAATTAGTTATTAACCAAAAATTATGGGAAGTCTATTAAGTAAACTCTTCTTAGTGCTCTTTTTGGTTAGTATAGGGAGTTTCTAATTGCAGTGAATGTGCAACATATTAGTTATAATTTATATCAGGTAAATGGTACAATGTGGGCTGTGAACTGTGGAGAATAGGAAGTGCTATGGCCTGGCTTCTGTTTAAAGAGAGCTAAATATTGCCAAATTCCCACTTATCTTTTCACTTTTGATAGGAATATATTACATCACTTTTAAGATTGAAGGCAAAGTGGAATTACTTTATCTCTCAAAAGTTTATAGGTTATGACTCAAAATACTATTGTCTTTGTCATTGCAGTTGTCCAGAAGGAGCAGTTTTATCCCTACTGGTCTGGATTACCTTTTCTTTCTTTGCTTGTTGGGTTTCTTTGTGTATGGCCTATGGAGTCTGTAGTGGAGTGACAAATTCAATAAGGAAGAAAAGCAAGTGATGGGGACAGGTGTACTACCGAAATCTTTGAGGACCATCTTCCTTCGGTCAATAATAAAGAAAATCTATCTGGAAAGTGCAGAAACAGAATATTAACCATGCCAAGAGTTGAGTTTTCAGAACCTTCTATTTGAGATTTCTGCTAAAACAGAAACAAGCCAATTAATATAATCATTACTATTTGCACATAATTAGGCCTTGAAGAAATTTGTTAACTTGATCTGGCTTGCCACTTTATTTTTCCTTTTATCCACAAAAACCCTGCAAAAATTAACAGTGGTTTTAATAACTAACAAAGTATTATAGCTAGTCAATTTGTTGAGTAAGATTCAGATAATCTCAACATATGTTCCTAAATAGTTCTGTCAATCCATTATTTATTCTTTCAACAAACATTCATTGTTCCTATTGGCCTGGAATTCTGCTGTGGCCTGTGGGACCCAGTCACAGGCATACAGATAGACCATGCACATTTTACCATTTATAAATGATATTCTTCTACAATGAATACAAAATATCTTTATTTATTGTGATTACCTTACTAATTATAATTATCTACTCCCTAAACAAAGTGAATATCTTTGACACAGGATGAAATAAGTTATATTGTTTCACTACTCTATTGGATCTCTTCACCATTTCTGTAAACATAGCACTGATTTTAAAATTTACCATAATGTACATTTGAAAATAAAGCATTCCAGTGGTTCCCCTCCTAAGGATTTTATATTTTGAGAATAATTCTAGAATGAATGAACTTTCCTTGGCACTACCACATTGTTTTGTTCTTCTTCCTCTTCCTCTTCTTCTTCCTCTTCTCCTTCTTTGTGACATTTAAGGTTTACATTATCAAGTTTTGGAACACATATAAATCACTGTGTATTCACTATATTTTATTCACATATAAATCACCTGTATTCACTATGAATACAAGTTTCACTATCATAAAACAGATTAACATATCTATCACCTCACATAGCTGTTTTGGTTAAGACCAGCTGAATATACTCATTTAACAAAAATCACCCATACAATACAACTGTATTAAGTGTCTTCCTGTTGTGCTTCAGATCTCTGCCTTTGTTTATCCTACACATTTACTGCTGTCTCCTGCCAACTGCATCTCCCTATCCCCTCCTCTTATTTTTCTGTATAGACTTTCCTTGGCACTTAGATAATTCTATCAGAAAAGCCCCACTAAAATTAGTTTATTGTCAAGTATCCTTCTCTTGAAATGAGTAGCGCCAAGCCCACCGTGCAGTCCCCCTCTTCCCAGCAAAAGAAGATCTCCTAAACCCTCAATCTGAACCACTTTGATGCTGAGAAATGAATTAGATATTGAAAAGAAAGAAATCTCTTTAATTAATTCGCACTGATGCATGAACAACTCATCTACTTTCAAAGATATCTGTCTTTAAAAAGGGAATGCTTATTAACTGAGTGGAAGATGTATTTAATTAAATTTCAGGCAATTTTTTTTTTTTTGTAGTTGTAGATGGACAGATGCCTTCATTTTTTTTTTTTTTGCTTATTTTTATGTGGTGCTGAGGATCCAACACACTGCCTCACACATGACAGGCAAGCACTCTGCCCCTGAGCCACAACCCCGGCCCAAATTTCAGGCAATTTCGAAGAAAAAAAATTTTTTAGCAGAGCAGCCTTTCTTCAGAGTGAGGGCTGCCAGATTTGAGGAGTAAAAGTGAAAAACATCCTCTTATTTTATTGGAAAGTCAAATAGTTAGTGATTAACTTTTACTGTAAGTGTGCACTAAATATCATGTTGGATATATTTACACTAAAAAAAAAATGTTGTTTTGAAATTCAGATTTATTTTATTTTCACCTTCTGAGCAACCCTAGTAAGATTTCTTAAATTATCATTGTGGTTACTGGTATTTGCCTTGGCATTAAGCTGTCCTTGACTTACCTGACCTTGAACCTGCTAGTCCACCTCCAGCTGAAGAGTTGGTCATCTGACACCATTATATTTCTTCTGTCTATCAGTCTCCAAAGAAAAGATCAGTGGTTTTCCCAACAAATTAAACACTCTTTTAGACTAACTCTTTAACTCAAAAACCAAAGCAATAATGCCCTGCCTAGACCAAAGACTGGGAATTTGCTGAGAGTGAGGGTGGGATAACAACGAGAAATATATTTGGGGATTTAAGCAGAATGAAAAATAGTTTGAGTGTAGGTTTTAATTAAATGTGATAATAGTATTTAAATTATTTACAAGGTTTTATCAGGCATACAATTGAACATCTTAAGCTGCCACCTGCTATTGAGCATTAAAAACTAGGAAATTTTCTCAGCACTGAAGGCATGTTAGAAAACATATTGAACAGAAGAATAAACATGAATCCAAACAGCATGAATTTTTGTTTTAGAAATTTGTCTTAGATATTTTGTCTTGGAAATTTGTCTTAGAAATTTTTGTTTTGACTATATTTCCAGTTCTTCATCATTAACTCCTGAACAAAGGCATTGGCACCACAAAAACAGGTCGAAAGAATGCAGGACATGCATTGAATCTTATGTTTCCTTGTCTACCATGTTTATCAGCATTCATTGATAATCTTTAAATGAGATGAGTCCTAAAATGTGCATCTAAATTAGACAAAATGACTATGTATGAATATGAAAACAGGTTATATCATGGTTTTCCTCTTATTTTATTATATTCATTTTTCTTTTTTCCCTCCCAGTACTGAGGTTGAACCCAGGGGTATTCTACCACTAGGTCCTTCCCCAGACCTTTTTAATTTTAATTTTTTTTTTATTTTGAGACAGGGTCTTACTGATTTTCCCAGCTTCAAACTTGGAATCCTCCTGTCTTAGCCTCTTTTATAGCTGGAATTACCAGCATGTACCACTGCTCCCAGCTTATCCTATTATTTAAAAAATGATTCTGTGATAATTCAGGATAGTGTTGCAACTTTAGTGTGTGTGGCACACACTAACTTATGGGGTTGAAAGAGATTTTCTGTTTTCAAAGTCAATGTTGTGATGATGTTCAACCTTTTTTTCCCTCTACTCTGGGACTTGAAAAATAAGTCCATAAAAAACCAGAAATACCTAAATCTCCAAGTCAAGGTCCAAGTAGCCTAAAATCTATTTCACAGAGCAGCTTGTAAAATGAATTTTCTTACTTTCCAGAATTTCCATATTATTCTTTTCCTCTTGCCGACTCCTGTGCCTTGTACATGGGTTCCTTGTACATGGGTTCCTTGTACATGGTGTATATTCAATCAATATTTGTGGGATGAACAAAATAGATTTGCATATACTGAATATCATACACTCAAACAGGAATAGACTTGGATTTGCTTTGACAGAGTACTGTGTATAAGGGTAGTATCCAACCAGTACAAATCTGTCTTATCAGCTGGTGGGCACTCTAACAGAAAAATATTATAACAATCCCTGAGGGTCTCTAATCCTGGCACATGTACCACAAAAGAATATGGAATGATTGACTTCACAGTGTAGACTCAAGGCTAACTTAAGTATAATTTTATATAATAAATAAATTAATTATATAATTTTATATAATGAATAAATTAATTATATAATAAATTAATTTGTATTATAAAAATAACATATAGGGAAAACAATATAGTGAGTTTTGGGGTCAGGAAATTATCTCTGCCCTTTAAGACCCATTTTCTGCAAATTCTTTCAGCTTAATCCCCAAAAAAGTGATTCTACTTTGAACAAGAGTCTATAGTAATAAGAGAAAAAAGAACTAAATGTTTAGTGTCCAGATTTTATACACACAGAATCTTTATGAACTGAATTTCTACAGCTCTGACTCATAACATCTCGATCACTCCTAATACTTTCTTTTTCTACAGTTCTATTCGCTTTCCCCATCTGCCCCTGGCTGCTTTGCTAAATTCTTCAAGCATCAACTATGCCCCTGGAAATTTTGCTTTGTGATGAGGTAGTTTCACAGGAATTTTTAAGAGCCAGAGAGCAACTTTAAATTGAATATAAGCTGAAGAGAGACCCCCTGAGCAGAATCCCACATTCCAGGACAATGTCACAGTATTTACATTTCTTCTGGCTATAGCAGTTCAAGGACTTCTGCAACCATTTTCCATTCTGAATGGCCCAGGCAGCATCACAAGAGTAAAAGGTGAAAGTTATTATAAAAATTAAAATATCTATGAGTTTTTAAGAACACATATACCTAGATATCTAGTAAAAATTCTACCAAAGAGACATACTTTGTCTCTTAGGAACACATTCTAATCATGCCACAAATCCCAAAAGGATTTTCATACTGATTGAAAATGCCGTGTTATTTCAGAGAAATGGTTATCCAGGCAGATATTTGCAAAGTGAGAGTGTAACCATTTTCCCCCAGCATTTTCTTTTTTATTAAAATGTTAATGATTCTTTTTTCCTTCCAAGGGAACTGTACAAAGTAAGCTTTATTTGTTTGTTTGTTTGTTTGTTTTTTCCCTCCTATTATGATCTCACAGCAATAAAAAGACAAATGCTGACTCTAGCAGCATTTCCTCTGGTGGCTACTTATAACTACATACTTCCCACCTTTACCAGCAATTTTGGCAAAATTGACCTGCACCACCCGAGAAAGCAGAGAACAATGACATTCACTTTGCTTGTGTCTTCCTGAGATTTATGTTGTTAGTTTTATTTATTTTTTTTAAAGAGAGAATGAGAAAGAGAGAGAGAGAGAGAATTTTTTTTTAAAATTTTTTGTTCTCAGCGGACACAACATCTTTGTTTGTATATGGTTCTGAGGATCGAACCCGGGCCGCACGCATGCCAGGCGAGCGTGCTACCGCTTGAGCCATATCCCCAGCCCTTAAGTTAGTTTTAGATGATAATATTCAAATACAAGTTTGTTGACTCCTAACATTTCTACAGAGTCATGGGTAGGGGTGAGAAAGGGAAGGATAAATGGGCTTACCTCCAGGTTTTCTCCTTTCCAAGTAATTCATTTTATTCAAAACTTATCATACACAACTAGGCTTTAGGCAGTGCCTTCCTCATCCTCAGCTAACCAGGCCCAGGAGACCCACATTTGATTTTAGTGCCTATACCTCACCTCAAAATTAGCAACCACAAACACAGTCATGAGCTGTTGGAATTCTCTTTTCTAGATTCTTCCAAATCTCTATGACTAGACAATTTACCACTAGAATAAGATTACTTATTTTCTACCATGGAAGACCTCCTTAATAATTTGCTTTTATGCAGATCACTGTTTTTTTGTTTTGTTTTGTTTTGATACCAGGGATTGAACCCAGGGGCACTCAACTATTGAGCCACATCCCCTGTTCTTTTTTTATATTTTATTTAGAGACAGAGTCTCGCTGATTTACTTAGGGCCTCACTAAATTGCTGATCCTGGCTTTGAACTCACAATCCTCCTGCCTCAGCCTCACAAGTCCAGTCAGTCAAATCATTGGGATTACATGAATGCACCATAGCACCCAGCTCATTTTGGTTTTCTTGTTATAAATTAATCACAGTTGTTTAAAGGAATTCTATATCTTTTTATCCTGCTTCCAGACAGCTGCCCTGGCTGCTTTGATATATTTTTTTAGACATCAACTATGCTACGGGCAGTTTTGCTTTGTGATGAGGTGGTTTTACATGAATTTCTAAGAGCAGGAAGAGTAACTATATTAGAGTTTATGCTAAAGAGAGACACCCTTGAGCAGAATTCTACACTCCAGAACATTTCCTCTGTCACAGCCTTTAAACATCCTTCCAGGAGCAGCACCAGTAGGGGAGGGTTACAATTCTTTGGGTTTTTAGGGAACATGTGTGGTCAAGCAGATTATGGGAACTGATTAAAATGAGTCTTGGTACTTTTCTTTCTCTTCACAGTCATTTAATACTACCTCAGATATATTGCCAAACTGGAATTAAATCCCCAAATAATGCCAACTGATGGGATTAAAATTTTAGTCTTCTAAAATTTAATTCAATAAATTATATGATGAGGCAAAAGGTGCCTACATTTGCACAACTTTATTAATTAAAAATATTTAATTTAATATTTAAATATTTCTTGATTCCATGTATGCCTAGAATGCAAAATTTTATTTTAGTTCAACATAGATTGTTTTTCCCCACGATGTATTACCCTTACAGTAGCATCAGAAGTAAGTATAGATTGTATATTCAATAGTAACAAATGATGCAATTCTTTTAATCAACAAAATCACAAGTGAATTGAATGAGATCTGCATTTCTTTATTATTATGAATTTTTGAAAAACATATTCTTTTTTTCTTTTCTTTTCTTTCTTTTTTTTTTTTTTTTTTTTTTGTGTGTGTGGTGCTGGGGATTGAACCCAGGGCCTTAGTGCATGCAAGGCAAGCACTCTACTAACTGAGCTATGTCCCCAGCCTGAAAAAGCACATATTCTTTCTTTAAACAAAAGCATAAGAACGTCAACCTGAGAAGACACAAGTCTATTTATTTAGTTCATTGGTCCATTGGTTAATCATTTGTCCCTGTAAATGAGTTCCAGGATCAGACAGAACATAGAATAATGGCAATTATTCTAATGGATCATAATGATAGCAGTGGAAACTGGAAGGAGAAAAATGAGAGATTTGTCCCACCAAGTAGGGGTTGTGGGGGTCAGGAGAGTGGGTAGGAGTTATTTTCATGTTTTAAAAACAATACGGACCTTAGGGACATTGATGAGCACAGAAAATCTCATGAAAAGTTACCTCAGCTGTGCTATTTCTCCAACTAAATTGATAATGGCATCAGAATGTGAAGGTGTGGGTATTGGGCCTCAGTTGGAGGGGAGCATTAGACAGGATCGGTCATTCTCACCCTGGTTCTGAAGCAAGAAAAAGGTGCAAGTAGTTAAGGACAGTGGAAAGAAGGAAAAATCACAGTGGTTAACTTAAAAGGGGAAAATTTCTTCAAATACAAAGCATTTATAAGATTGACTTTATGTTTAAGTCTTTTGTGTGAGATGCTACAGTAAAATTAAAATTCCTCATTTTGAGCTTTTGTAGCTTTTGTATTTCTGTTTGGGTGGAGAAATTTATATGCCCAATGAAGGCTGAACTGTGAGACTTCATGAGTTAAGGTTACTTTAAAGAAAGTCCCTCCATCTGCACTACCAAGGTAACCAAAACCAAACAGTTTACCACCTCACTTGGAAAATCTTTTGGCTGGTAATTAGTTTGCTTAAGTCCACTGTGGCATACATGTGTAATCTTCTATGGGAAAGACAGATATATAATGTCCAGAAGTAAAGACTTCAATGTATAGTTGAAAATTTATTATGTCATGTATTAAATTAGGTATAAAACTAAAAAATGATAGACTTTAGAAACATCTACATAAAGAGCATCACAGAATAAATAATTGGAAGGAAATTAAAAATTTGAATTTTACATGTTCGAGTGAAAAATATAATACTACATATTACTAAAATGTAATTCTTATGGTACTGGTTTGCCCCCTCCTTTTTTCTATCAGTTAGATATGCTCGGAAATTATACTATAATTTCTTTAATTTATTATTGATATGTTCTAATAATTTTTCCTATCTTATTCTTCTTTCTTCCACATTAATTAATATTGGTCATACAGTTGCTATTTCTTTATCATTATTATTTTATCACTCACAAATTCCATTCATTTTCCTACAAGCTTTTTTGTTTTCATGGTCCCTCGCTTGCATCTCATTTTCTTTTGGATTTTTAAAATTGTTTTTCTATTTCCTTTAGAATGTCTTATCTGACTGGCTTCTACTTTTAATTTGTTTTTGGTTTTCTTTTAAGGAATTGATCTTCTTCCACATTTTTGTTGTTTCATACACTATTTATTCTCAATCTATTTTTTTAAATTCATCCATTCAGAATTGTTGTCTGATAACATACACCTCATTAATTTTTTTCTTCCTACCTATGGTTACTTTTCTAAATGCATATCCATATTCATTTTGAAAATATTCCCTGTCTCTTTGATGTCTTTTCTCACCAGGTAAGTTTTGTTGTCTAATCTTTAGAAAATAGCAAGGTCTCCCCTATCTACCCAAAGACATATTTAAATGCTGATTATAATGTAAACAGAAAACTGTCAAGTCAAAATCACAAATGCTGCTGGTTATTATAAATCTCTCCAATGTATGTTTTCATAAATCAGGAACATTTTAAGTAGCAATTATAAATTTTGAAGTTAGAAAGTCAAAGTTCTCTTTCAAGTGTAAATGCTTATTTATATCAACTTTTAGCAGAACAAATAGGGATTTCAAGTGTAATTACAACTTTATTTCATAATATTTCAGAAAAAAATAGTAATAATATTTGACATTTTTTTACACATTTAATAAATAACATCATGGAATAGGTCATAATTTTAAAAATGTGTATATTCTTATAGTTAAGAATAAATTAAGAATTTTTAGAAGTATTTGGATATGAGGTCTATTTAGCAGTTGAAGAAACACTGTCCCTAAGCTCAGGATTATGCTGTTATAATATAGGTTAAAGTTCTCACAAATGAGTATATTTCCACAACTAAATAAATTTATAATTATATATAATACATTTGAATTGATGACATTCATCAGTGGAACTTGCCCTTCTTGTTACCTTCTTGGCTGTTTACTTCTGTAATTGGCACTGACAACTAATGACTAAGGATGGTTTCTTGGAGGGCTTTTCTCAACTGGCCTATTTCTGTAGAGTAGGAAGGCTTTAGGGAACTATTTGTGTTCTATTCATACAACTTCATGGACAATGAAGCCCGGTGTGGCATTCTCTATGAAAGGCAGTAATTGTTCATAATGATCATATGTGTGCTTGTTTGTTTATGTGCATGAAGCGGCGGGGGGGGGGGGGAGAGAAAACACCTATCACCTATATACAAAATCTAAGTATATGTGTATTAAAGAAAATGCTAAAGCTTTGAAATAGAAAAGATGAAACCAAGTGGACAAAGACATACCAGCTAACTGCAAAGAAAAAGAAAGTAACAGTCACTGTATGCTATCAAAGTTGACTTCAGAGGGAGACAAATCAAAGTCAGCCAAACAAAGGTTATTTAAGGATATACAGTCAGGTGGCATATACTGACATTTTGTTCAACAACAGACTGTATACACAACAGTGGCCCTGTAAGTCTTAGCTATCCTGAAATCATGACAGGATGTGTTACTCTTATGAATATGATGATGAGGGTGTAAACAAAGCTACTGTGCTGCCAATTATACAAAAGTATAGTAGCAATACAATTATGAACAGCACATAATACTTACTAATGATAATGACCATATTACATAATGCCTATGTTACTGGTTTATGTATTATCTATACTTTTGTCATTATTATAGTGTGCACTCCTACTCATAAAAAAGATTATGTCATGTTATGCTAGCAGCAGCCTCAAACATATGTGTTTATTATGTTTCTTCATGCAATAATGTTGAATGACCTGTTCCATCTAGTTTTCTAAGTATACTCTGTGATATTGGCATGAAGACAAAATCATCTAACAACACATTTCTAAAAACATATCCCTAGCATTACATGATATATGACTGTAATGGATTTAATCCACTGCAAATATATGATCATGGTGGTGGAATGAGATGGACATCTTTACTCTCAGTACATGTATGATTGCACAAATGTGCACCTCTGCATCATGTACAACCAGAGAAATGAAAAGTTATGCTCCATTTGTGTACAATGAAAGGAAATGCATTCTGCTGTCATGTATAACTAATTAAAAATTTTTATCTAAAAAATGTTTAAAAATAATAAATAATGAATGAACATTAAAAAAAGATATGGTCATAGCATTGTCTACACACAAAATAACAGCATTGGAATTCCTAGAACAAAAAAGACAGAAGCTACAAGAATAAATAGAATCATTAAAAATAGACTTTAATTTATGGCTCCCAGTGCATAACAATAAAGTATAACAGAAATATGTGCATAGGGAAATAATATATGATAAGAAATAAGGTAAACTCATTGAGATGTACTCAATTCTGTTGCTTTTAAGTAAAGAATAAGCTTCTTTTCAGTGTTTCTATAAGAATCATTTAAAAAAGAACCCCTCTTAGGACAAAGAGAAAAATCCCAATAATTCCAAGAAACATAAATGGCACAAATAAAATTATCAGATCATAATGCATTGAAACTAAGCATAAACAAATTAGGAGTAAATTCTGGAAATTTTAAATATATTCTCTTAAACAATTCTTACACTAGAGAAGATATTGAAGTCAAATTATTTTAAGAATTTTCTGGATATTTTTTCTTGATTTGTACATATGAAGGGTAAAATAAGTTTTTCTAATCCACCCAGGCTCCACCTCTTGTCTGGCCCTAGTGACCCTCCCTTTCTAAATATTAATACACAGTTCAAAGGGGCTGTTGTCTTTTCTATTGGAGAAAGACCATATTCTTCCTTTAGTGTGTATTCCTTGCTTTACCCCAAAGATATCTTTCTTCCTGCCCCCTCTCTTGATTGCCCCCATTCTCCCTTAAATATGTACCTAAATAAACCACTGTTTATGCATGTTGAAATTCTTTTTCATCATCTATGCCAACAAACCTGCTGGTCCTGGGTCAAGTTCCTGCTTCTCTCTGGGAACTCCTTAGATACTCCTTTGGAGACATCTCTTCCCCTTGTGATAGATGTACCATAATTTATCTACCCTTTCACCTCTTTATTGTCTCCAACTTTTGGAAATCACAAATAAAGCTGTAACAAACATCTTCATGTAGGATTTTCTGTGGACATAAGGCTTAAACTCCTTTATGTTAAATATCAAAGTGTGCACGAGTGTGTTAGTTTTGTAACAAATTGCTATGCTGTTTTCCAAGTAGACATACCATTTTGCCAACCAACAATGAAAGAATTTCTATTGCTCGAAATCCTTGCCAGCATTTAATGTTATCTGTGTTCTGGACTTTATTCTTTATAATTGACATATTGGAGCATCTCATTGTTATTCTAGCCTTCATTTCACCAGTGACATAAAATACAGAGCATCTTAACATATGCATATTTATCATATGCATATCTTGTTTGGAGAGATGTCTGTTCCTGTCTTTTGTCCCCTTTTATTCAAAATATTTATTCCCTTAATATTGAATTTTAAGAATTCTTTGTATATTTTGAGAAAGAGTCCTTTATCAGGTATACCTTTTGCAAATATTTTCTCCCAATGTATGGCTTGTCTTCTCATTTTCTTGACCTTGTATTTCACAGAGCAGATGTTTATAATTTTAATCAAGTTCAGTTTATAAATTCTTTCTTTCATGGATCATGCCTTTGATGTTTTATCTAAAAAGTCCTTACCAAATGCAAAGATAATCTAGGTTTGCTTCTATGTTAGAGATTCAACATTTAGGATTATCATGCCTTTTGAGGTAATTTTTCTAAATGGTATACGGTCTGTGTCTAGATTTATTTTATTTATCTATTTTTAACATATAAATGTCTAGTTATTCTGACAATACTTATTAAAAAGATTATCTTTTCTCTGTTGTATTATCTTGTTTCTTTGTCAAAGATCAGTTAAATGTATTCATGTTGTTCTATTTCTGAAATGTCTTTTCTGTTCCATTGATCTATTTGTATATTTCATTTGTTTGGTTTTTGCTTTTTCGCCAGCACCACGCTGTCCTGATTACGTTAGCTTTATAGCAGTTTCTACAGCTGGCTTAGTGTCAGTCTTCAGATTTCTTCTTTTTCATTATCGCGTAGGTTATTCTAGGTCTTTGCCTTTCCCTCCTAGAAACTTTAGAATTAATTTGTCAATATTCACAAAATACCTGGCTGGAATTTGAACTGAAATCACATTGAGTTTATAGATTAAGTAAGGAAGGACCTATATCTTGACAACATTGAGTTTTCCAACCCATGAACATGGAATATGCTCCATAAAATTCTTTTATTTCTTTTTTCATAGATTTGTATTTTCCTCATACTGATCTTATACAAATTGTGTTAGATTTATACCAAAGCATTTCATTGGGGGCGATGCTAATGCAAATAGTATCATTTTTAAGATTTCAAAAGTCTATTTTTTCATTGCTAGTACATAGGAAAGAAATTAAACCTTCATATATTAACCTTGTTTTCTGCAGCCTTTCTATACTCACTTATTTACTTTTGGCAGTCTTTTTTAACTTTTTCAGTTTTCTATATAGACAACTATATTATCTGTAAAAAAGAAGAAAAAGACATTTTTATTTCTTTATTCCCAGTCTGTTTGCCTTTTATTTCCTTTTTTTGTCCTTCAGCATTAGTGAGGACTTCTAGTACAATGTTGAAAGGAATGGTGAGAAGGAGTGTGCTTAGCTTGTTCTGATCCAGTGGGATGTCTTCTAGCTTTCCTTGTATTTTAAACTCCTATTTTTCATACAAGGAAAATATATTGAATTTTTATGTTAATTTTAAACCTAGATTCTTTAATTATTTTATTGCTTGTAGGAATTTTATAAGTGTTCCTATTGAACTTTCTAGGCATAAAACTGTATAAATACATATAATTTTACATTCATTATTCTTACTATTGTATAATGTAATTATTTATATATTTAATTGGATTGGTTTGTACCTCCAGAAAATGTTAAAGAGCAATGTTGATTTATTTATTTTAATGGAAATGCATTTGGATTATTTTGTCAATTTTTTTTTGCTTACTTTGGGGCTCATATAAATATATACACAATTATATTTCTAATGTTCTATGAAAACTACCTTGTGTGTTGCCAGGAAAAAGTTAGTTTATTCTGTAATTTGTGTTAGAATAACTGAGTAACCTAAGGGGAAAAAAATGGACTTCTACCTCACTCCAGATAAAAATCAAATCCTAAATATGAATATCAAAACTTTTAAATTTATAAAATTAAGCCATCAAAATGCTAAAATTGCAAGAAACCCTGATTGATAAGTGTATGTCTATATTATATAGAATCTTTTTATCTTTTCTCCCACCTTCACCTGCTTGCTCCCCTGGATACTTTTCTAAGCATGGCAAAAAATCCAGAAGCCAGAGAAGAGTTAGCTAAGCACATAAGATTTTTAACATTTCTAATTAAATTTGTTAATCTGCACAAAGTCACAAAACGTGATTCATTCTTTTTAAAAATCCACATATCACAAAGTCAAATGGTAAATTTTATACCTAAAAAGATGCCATAGTTATGGAAAAAAAAATAACTACAAAAATAGGAGTGCTTTATATAGGCAGTCACAAAAAAGGGAAAAAAACCTCTTAAATATATTTAAAAATATGCTCTACTTTTTTATATAGGACAAATGTAAGTTAAAACTATATTGTACTCCCATATGTGTCCCTATCGTGCTGGAAGTATTGAAACTCTGATGACACATTATGTTGGTGAGGATATAAGTAAATATAGTAAATACTAAGGAGAATCACCTCAGAGAGATTCATTTTATATTAATCATCAACATTACATTTTATTCTTTACACAGCCAAGTTCACCTTGAGAGTTTAATTCTATAAATATCTTATTTAATTCTATAAATAATTCTATGCATATATGAGAAATTATGCGCATAAAATATATTAACTGCAGCTTTGTTTGTAATAACAGGGTTGTGGCTCAGTAGTAGAGTGCTTGCCTAGCACATGTGAGGCACTGGATTTGATTCTAAGCACCATATACAAATGAATAAATAAAATAATGATCCCTCAACAACTAAACAAACAAACAGAAAGATTAGAAACAACCTGAATACCTGTAATTGGGGAGCTGGTTCAGTATATTATAGCATATGCATGCAATGGAAAATTACATAGCTTATAATAGAAATGAGTGAAATATATAAAAACTCAGATGGAATGAATTCTTTTGTTTATTATTAAGTGAAAATATAAGGTGAAGACAGCTGTATATTACGTTGCTATTTGTATAAGTGTTTTAATAGAATACATAGGAATATACATATAATCATATGCCAGCGAATACATATTACATACCTGGAGAGAATATATGAGAGACAGATAAAGGAACAAGGTGGAAGGAGACTTTGTACTATATTTTCTTTCAAATGTTCCAAATCTATATCATATATATATATATATATATATATATATATATATATATATATATATATAATATATAACATATATATATATATATAATATATACACACACATATATATCTTCTATCAAAATCTAGTTAAAATAAGAATCTATATATATTCTGATATATGTATATCAGAATAATTTCTTTATGAGAAAATTTATCATATTTGTTATCCCTAAACTTTGTTTTCCAAATAAATAAATGCCAGTATTATCCTGGTACCTTATGGAGGAGCTAGCATTTTTAGAAAAATCATTCCTTTTCCTTTGTTCTATAGGCAGCCTATTCTTCCAGGCCCAAAGCTAATTGTAGACTATAACAGACTCTGAAAAGTTTACCTAAGAGTATGAGAATAGAACTTTAGACTTAGGTCCTTCCTTCTTTTTGAGCATTCAGTGAAAAATATGGCCAGTAACCTCATAGCAATGGTAACCTCCTTCAGTGAAATTTGAAGTCCCTAGAGGACTCCTCACAAAATAATTATACCCAAAATTTTATTACTGCAGTTTGTATACAGCAAAGCTATAATTTAACTGTATGATAGCTTGCTGAGCTCAATGAGTTAATGTGGTATCCAAATAAAATTTGAGCCTGAGCTCTGGGAAGTTTTGGCACAGTAATATCTGTGAAATTTGAGCTTATATTAAATATGCCTTAAAACAATACATCTGGGATTTGTCCTCTGGCATCAAATCAGGTCTGACTCTGCTAGATGGAGCTGTGAGTTTTGCCTCAGGTCTTTTTAATACGTTTAGCACTATTGGACTATAGAATCAGCAAGAATATCATTATTGCTTTAGTGAAGAAAAACATTTCAGTTCCTATTGAGTTTATGGCACTATCTGATCTTGAATCTTTTGTGTTTCTTACAATAGGAGATTTCTGCTGTATCCTATACCTACAACTATCTTCTCCCATCCCAGACCCAATCTATAATTCCCCAACCTACTTTTTCTCTCATTCTTAATCAGTCACATAAATGACATTTGTCTAACCTTAGACTTTTTTCCCACCTGTGTTCAGGTCAGCCAACCTTATCATGTTTAATGAAGTGAGTAGGTCACAGCTCTAGTCATCTCAAATCTCAGAGCAGATGAAGGACCACTTAGGACACCAGTGACTATTTGATTGGCCATTAAGGCTGACTGCAGCAACCTACTCTGACCTGCATGGCCAGGAGTGACTTGTCAGGCCTAAGGGATTGCATATTATGTCTTCTTAGAGATAGCTCCTTTCCACTTTATCCTAGTTGACATGACTATACTATCTTTTGTGTCTGTAAGTGCACCATCTCTGTCTTCTGGGTGGGTTTCAGGGTGAACATCCCATTAGTGAAGTATTGGCAATTAACCTAATGTATTTTGGTTAAACTATATTTGAACAAATTTTTGATGTGGCCTAGCTCCTGTATCAGTAAAGCACAAGAGTTCATAAACATAGGATGCTGAACAGAATGCTATACAGGAAACACATTTGTTAAGAATTTTTATTAAGCAATTACTTTTCAATTTGAGGAAAAACAAAAAGCTAAATCCTCAAGGTCATATTTCATGACAAGTATTATAAATATTAACAGCTCTTAATCTTCTCCCTAATATATCTCTGTTTTTTTCTTAGGGATTTCAACTGCAGAGTAAATGGTAATTAAAATGTGCAGGATGACAAGATGGAGCAAACAGTGCTTGTACCACCAGGACCTGACAGCTTCAACTTCTTCACCAGAGAATCTCTTGCGGCTATTGAAAGACGCATTGCAGAAGAAAAGGCTAAGAATCCCAAACCAGACAAAAAAGATGATGATGAAAATGGCCCAAAGCCAAACAGTGACTTGGAAGCTGGAAAGAACCTTCCATTTATTTACGGAGACATTCCTCCAGAGATGGTGTCAGAACCTCTGGAGGACCTGGACCCCTACTATATCAATAAGAAAGTGAGTGTTTTTTGTCAGGCATATTTTGCTGCTAATTGCCTACTGCATATGTTGGACCATTGTAGCAATGCCATACTAAATTAGCACAGTCTTAATTATCCTTCTATTTAGAAATAAGACACATTTGTGGGTGTTTTATGCATATACATGAGAAGTAAATCAATTATAACATATGAAGCTGTCCCAAATGCACTATGACAGTTACCTAAAAATAAATGTTAGTTGTAGGCAGCTAAGCTAATGAGTTATTTTCCCCAGAAATTACATTTACTATGCAATTTATGTACTTTCTGCACTTGGAAATCTGGAAATCATCATGAGTTACAAAAACTTAAGAAAATATTAGTATTAATTTGTCATGAAAGAAAATTCAATATTGTTGATTTTCTAATTTCTGTATCATTAAAAGCAATACATTGATCAATTTCCTGAAGAAACTTTTCCACATGGAAAATAACTACATCAACTGCAACTTTAAAATTAGTTGATATTTTGGTAGAAATGTTTTGACATTGGTAAAAATTAGCAAAAATGTAAAATTCTGAAGAACCGTTTATAAATGATATTTTAATGTATAAGTTTTCTGTATCCATGCTTGAAATGAATACCTGATATTAAGCACCTAATCTTTTATTACCAACATGATTTCACCAAACCAAAAAGGAATCACAGAAAGAAAATCAAAAACAAGGTTACTATATGGATTTTTAGTTTAATATATGACTTTGGTTAATTTGCTACATTTTATTATCTTTTTACCAAACCATACATTTGGGAACTCTGGGTGAAAGGTTAGAAAATAAATGTGACTAAACAAATAAAAGATTTAATTGGACAGGGGCCTTAAAATAGCCCCAGAATTTTTAGGGATTTTTTATTGCTACCACAGTTTTATTCGTAGTTAATGTTTGTTGAATGCACACACAAAGTTTGGCAATTTTACTATGTGAATTCAAGATGGTTTGTTAATCACTTCTAATTGACTTCTAAAGCTACAGAGGCAAAATCATAACCAAGAAGATGACTCTTTCCATGTTTACATTTTTTTAAACTCTTCAGGGTATAGTCACATTAAGTGTAACATACTTTTCTTTTTCAAAAACTTATTAACCCAATTTATGGCAGAGACAAAGAATCCTTTTCCATGGATTTCATTTTCTTTTATTTAATTTTGCTTTTTAACACTGTATTGTCAAACCTTAGTTTATAAGAGAGATTATCTATCTCGTGATTGCCATTGAAATTATGAGAGAATTTGCAGTTCGTCATCAAATCAGTTCTTTGAAAATTACCTTAATTTGATATCTGAAAAACCAAAGCTCAAATTAAACAAACTGTGAGGGTTTTATTTGTATAAGGAATGTGAAACTGCAGATAATCCAGTTATTTAACATTGCATTTAAAATTCTTTAATATTTAAGTAGACTTTGATGTTTCCCACTCAGAAATCCATTCACAGCATGTAGATATTATTCATCTTATAGTCATTGGGTATATCCAGTCTCCTCAGAGGCTGTTCTTGTGATGGGTTACTTAACTACAACCACAGCAGGCCTGTAGCTACCCTCAGACATCCAGTTCCCGTTCTCTGGTGGCAAACACCATTTAAAAATTATTAAAGCCAAACGTGTCCACCCCTTCATCACACAGGGGTAAAATCTAGTATTCCCAACTCCTACGCTTTGTCTTTTTTTGTAAAAATATAAATGAGTGCTTTGAGAGGAACCAAACTTATTCATGTTGAAAAGGTACTAAGTCTCTATGTGGAAACCAGACCATCCAATCAATCTTTTCTTTTAAATAAAAGAGCTTTCAGACTGATAAAACCTCTTGTCTTGTGGGGAATTCCCCCGCTCTTGAAAACAATAAGTCCATAGTGAATTATATATAACAAAGGACATAAAGAAAAACAAAATAATGCAAACCCTTTCAAAATACCTAAAGTTCTTTAAATTGAGGATAAAAGACCATCTCTGAGGAAATGAACTGTTAACCAAACTTTGGTAGGCTCCCATCTAAACTTGCCATTAATATTGTGCATACTTATCTTCAAATGCATATTGTTTGAGGAAGAAAAAATATCCTGACATTTTGGAACAAATCACAGTGTGTAAGCAGAACAACTTGATAAGAGAAATATTGTTATCAGGAAGGAGTTTTCCCCAAGGTAAGGTACATCTCTTGCTTTCACATTGAGCTGACATCAGGCAAATCTTCAAATGTAAGTCATTTAGCACCAAAACGAACACAATTTTTTTGCAGGGCTGAAATCCTTAAAAACCAACATGGCGTGGTTTATGCTCATGATTTACCTATGCATCTGACATTTCCTTCTTTTACATTTTTATGTTTTAAAACTTCCTGTAAACTGCTTGTGTACTATTTTCTAGTACACAGGCAGTTTACAGGAAGTTTTTAATTTTTCTTTTATAAGTGGATTATTTCAGTATTGAGGAATAGTCTTCCTCAATTCTCAGTGAATTTTCTCTGATTAAACTTGGAGTAGCTTAACAAAATTTCAAACTTTTAAAAGTAACATTTCTTTTAATATTTGATAACTGATTTTATTTAGAGACTTTATCTGAGATTGGTAATGTGTTCTTCATTAAAACAGTATAGTGCACACACAGTACTTTTGGTGCAGCTGAAGGGTCAAATGGTGGAAAAATCAGTAAGTAAAATGTTTCTTGGGGTGAGATTTCCCATGATTGATGATATTAGGGATATAAATCTGTTTTGCAAACTGAGGTGAAATATGCAAACATCAGTTAGGCCAGTGGCTTCCCCAAGTCAAACTCTTAATACTACAGTTAATGTGTCATTTGATAACGTATCAAGCATCTGGTTTCTTTCTTAGTAACATATAGAATAAATAAATCAAGATGACCATTTTAGTCCCTTTGTGCTACTATAACATAATACCTGAGTTTGGGCAATTTAAAATGAGCAGAAAGTTAGTAGCTCACAGTTCTGGAGACTGAGAAGCCCAAGATTGAGGGACTAGCACCTGGGTATGAAAGGCAGTAAGTGTAAGACAAAGGAGAGCAAGTGTGGCCTGAATTCACCCTTTACAGTGGCATCAATCCTACCCATGCAGGTGCAGCCTTTATGATCTAATCATCTCTGAAAGGTCCCACCTCTTAATACCACAACAATGGCAATTACATTTCAACATGAGTTTTAGAAGGAGCTAACATTCTAGCAATAGCATTGACTGTAAAAAATGGTTTCAGAATCCAATCTTTATAGTTTGGGTCTAAGTGCAATGTCATACATGCAGGGACTTTATGTGAATGTAAATGACATAACACACTAAAGTTCACTGTGATCTTTTACAAAGACAATGTCCATGAGCGTATGGAAACATCACTGCTGCTGGTGTATTTTTCATTGACATATGCCCACATATTTTTATCCTCTATGCCCCAGTTTCAAATGTACAAATTATATAATATTCAAATATTCTACTAAAATTGTTAGAACAGTTGAAACCATGATCAGTGGTATTATAATAATAACTGAAGAAATAGTAGTAACCATCTCATGAACATTCCTGATGCAGGGAGCATTAAGTGTTTTACAGACTCTCAGATATTTTGAGCGTTCAGAAGTCCCAGGTAAGAACTAAGAAAAAAAAATGCTATCATAATAAAGTCACAGAATTTTATGTAATTCATCTGCCCTGAACAAGTGACCTTCAGAACATGATTCCAGGTTGGGTTTTTTGTTTATTTGTTTGTTTACTTTAGCTGTGTAATAGGCACATTTTGCTTGTGAACACATCTTTTCCCCCTTTTATGGGATGTATTTCAGTTTCTGTTCACAGCTCGGGTTGATGCACCATGTGCCTATACATTCAAATTCTTCACTTGCTCTTTATTACAGAAAATTCCTCTGTTCTCATGTCCTTAAAATTACAGATGACTCATTAGTACCATGGGAAGAAATATCCTTTTGACAGTGTGGCAGTTTACTGGAAATAGAATGAGATATTTTAGATCTGCAGGAAAAAAAAGTTTGTTAATTATGCAATGTAGAAATGTGTTCACTTAAAAACTGTACTCTGTCCTTGACTGTCTCCTGATTGTCTCTTGGAGTATTTAAATACAACTGATCATCTTTCCGAAAAGTATGTGCACTCCCTCTCTACTGAGCCTGCATTGGACTTTCAGTCTTGCAAGAAAGGCTGAAAATTTATGCCTGGTCTGTTATAGTTATTGGAATTTTAATTGTTATTTTAGGGTGTTATTTTATTATTTTTTGTTTGTGTTATTTTAAATCAGCCTGAGGAAGTTTTTTCTTGTAAAAGTAATTTAATAGAAAATCGGAAAAAGAAATGATAGTTAAAAGCTTAGGGTTCCATGAATTGTCATATAGATGGTGTCACATTGCCAATGGTTCTTTGCATATTGGCTCCTCTGTAACAGCCTTTCACCAGGCCTCTCCGTTTCTTCCAAAGCACTGAAGCTGACTTCTAAATCTTCCTTTTTCCCATATATCATTTTTCCTTTATGCCCCTTTCTTTTTTGTCTCCTTCCAGTCTCTGACACAGAAAGTCCCAAGATGATAATGTTGGTAAATAAAATGGTAGTTTACATTTGTTGGATGCCTTTCGTAAAGTAAGAGATCCTTCAAATGAAAGTGACCAAAACCAACCGAAAGTACTTTCAGGAGAAAAAAAGAAAAAGAAAATGTTTGGGCTCAGTCTGGTTTTACTATGAAAAGACTCTACCTAAAATGACGTTATCAGGACAGTCCTTTTCCATTTTGAGCTCTGCTTTTACCCACGCTGGCTTCATTTATAGACTGGTTATCCCACAAGATGGGAGAAATTGCCACCAGTAGTGCTAAGATAACATCCTATAGTCTAGTAAGTCAAGAAAAAGGCTCATATTTTCTTCAAAACCTCTAACAAATGTCCTAGAATCCCTTCTAATTAGGCTACCTGATATTATCTGAATCAATTACTGTGGCCACAAGTATATGAGAGTATTTTTGGCCCAGGTTGCTGAGGAGTGGGTCATTTCCATTAGACCTACATAAGTAGACAATGAACATAGACTTTTTTCCTAAATTGAAAAGAATAGAGACAATTAGAAAATAAAAGACATGCTAGACAAGTCATAACAAAACCTATATATTCTATATATTATTCATCAAGATATTTAAAATTCTTATTTAATCCATGTGTCCTTCCAATATAGCACTTATCTTTATTTAAAACTAATGAAACTGGAGTTAAGTAGTTTTCCTTTGACCCAAAGCTAATAAGTAAGAGACTAGGTTTAAAACCAGATCCACGAAGTCCTGTGGCCCCTTTGGGTTTGTGGTTATAGCACTAATGAGATCAGTGGAAAAGAAAAGTCGGTGGTAGAATCTTAATACGCCTACAACTGCTATCTTGCCCCTCTACTCAGGCCACTTTGCAAACCATAAGTCATGTCTCCTGGGCTAGCAGTGTTTTCAAACCCTGACTTCACTGCTTGAGCATCCCCTGCCCTTGTAAGAACTAAAATCTTGGTGACTCGGTGGTCTGGAACAGCTTCTAAGTGATTAGGATTACATTTCCCACCAGATTCTAATAGGATACTAAGCATATTTTTTCAGAGACAATCAGTCCAGGAAACTTAAATTGTGTGGCTTTGAAAGGAAGTAGCATTTGAATTTGGATCTGAAGACCCAAAAGGATGACAGAGATGAGTCTTACAGGGGAAGGGAATAACATATAAGAAGTCATGTAATAGGACTGAGCATAAAACATAAGCAGAGAGTAAGATGAGGTTAGGGAGGTGGCCTGGTAGATAAAGGCACATTTTAGCAGATCTTGAAGTGTTTGAAGTGTATCTTGAAAGGAAAATGAATTCTCTAGAATGCTGTGAGTATTGGAGTGACACGGTCCACATTATGTTGTTTAAAAAAAAAAATCACTGTAGTTTGGCTGGGGTTATGGCTTAGCAGTACACTTGCCTAGCATGCAAGGCGCTGGGTTTGATCCTCAGCACCACATAAAAATAAATAAATAAAATAAAGGTATAAAAATAATTTTTAAAAAAATCACTGACGCTTCTCTATGGAGAACAGAATGAACAATTTGACAAAAGAAAATAAGTTGGGAATCTTTATGGAGGTTTGGTCTAGTACTGTGACAATGGAAATAGAGAATGCTAGATAGACACACAATGTGGTTTTGAGGTATAATTTTTTTTAAATTTATATATTTATTCTAATATGCTATACATGACAGCAGAATGCATTTCAATTCATAGTACACATATAGAGCACAATTTTTCATGTCTCTGGTTGTACACAAAGTCACAACATTCATGTCTTCATACATATACTTAGGGTAATGATGTCAATGTCATTCCATCATCTTTCCTAATACCATACCCCGTCTTTTCCCTTTTCTCCCCTTTGCCCTATCTAAAGTTCCTCCATTCCTCCCATCCCCACCCCCGCATTCCCATTATGAATCAGCATTCACATATCAGAGAAATCATTTGGCATTTGTTTTTTGGGGATTGGCTTACTTCATTTAGCATAATATTCTCCAACTCCATTTACCTTCAAATGCCATGATTTTATTTTTTTAAATGCTGAGTAATATTCTATTCTGTATATATACCACATTTCCTTTATACATTCATCTGTTGAAGGGCATCAATGTTGGTTCCACAATTTAGCTATTGTGAATTGTGCTGCTATAGACATTGTTGTGGCTGCATCATTGTAGAATGCAGTTTTTAAGTCACTTGGGTATAAATGAGTAGTGGGATAGCTGGGTCAAATGGTGGTTCCATTCCAAATTTTCCAAGGAATCTCCATACTGCTTTTTATAATGGTTGCACCAATTTGCAATTCCACCAGCACTGTATTAGTAGTATGCCTTCTTCCCTATATCCTCACCAAAACTTATTGTTGTTTTTATTCTTAATAGCTGCCATTCTCACTGAGGTGAGATGAAATCTTAGAGTAGTTTTGATTTACATTTCTCTAATTGCTAGAGATGTTGAACATCTTTTTATATATTTGTTGATTGATTATATATCATCTTCTGAGAAGTGTCTGTTCAGTTCCTTGTCCCATTTATTGATTGGGTTTTTTGGTGTTAATATTTTTGAGTTTTTATATATCCTAGAGATTAGTGCTCTCTCTGATGTGCCTGTGGTAAAAAATTGCTCTCATTCTGTAGGCTCTCTATTCATCTCACTGATTGTTTCTTTTGCTGAGAAGAAGCCTTTCAGTTTGAATCCATCCCATTTATTGATTCTTAATTTTATTTCTAGGGCTATAGGAGTCTTATTAAGGAAGTCAGGGCCTAATCCAACATGACGAATATTTGGACCTAATTTTTTCTTCTATTACGCACAGGGTCTCTGGTTTAATTCCTAGGTCCTTGATCCACTTTGAGTTGAGTTTTTTGCATGGTGAGCAATAGAGGCTTAATTTCATTTTGCTGCATTTGGATTTCTAGTTTTCCCAGCACCATTTGTTGAAAAGGCTATCTTTTCTCCAGTATATGTTTTTGGCGCCTTTATCTAATTTGAGATAACTGTATTTATGAGGGTTTGTCTCTGTGTCCTCCATTCTGTACCATTGGTCTACAAGTCAATTTTGGTGTCAGTAACATTCCATTTTTGTTACTGTTGCTCTGTAGTATAGTTTAAGGTCTGGTATAATGATGCCACCTGCTTCACTCTTCTTGCTAAGGATTGCCTTGGCTAATCTGGGTCTCTTATTTTTCCAGATGAATTTCATGACTGCTTTTTCTATTTCTATAAGGAATGTCATTGGGATTTTGATTGGGATTGCATTGAATCTGTATAGTGCTTTTGATAGTATGGTCATCTTGACAATATTAATTCTGCTTATCCAAGAACAAAGGAAAACTTTTTATCTTCTAATGTCTTCTTTAATTTCTTTATTTAGTGTTCTGTAGTTTTCCTTGTAGAGGTATTTTACCTCTTTTGTTAAGTCAATTCCCCAATTTTTTTTGAGGCTATTGTAAATGGGGTGGTTTTTCTAGTTTCTCTTTCACAGGATTTGTCACTGATGTACAGAAATACCTTTGATTTATGGATGTTGATTTAGTATCCTGCTGCTTTGCTGAATTCATTTATTAGTTCTAGAAGTTTTCTGGTGGAATTTTTTTGGATCCCCTAGATATAGAATCATGTCATCAGCAATTAGTGATAGTTTCAGTTCTTTTCCATATCCCTTTAATTCTTTCATCTGTCTAATCACTCTTGCTAATGTTTCAAAAACTATATTAAATAGAAGTGGTGAAAAAGGGTATCCCTGTCTTGTTCCAGTTCTTGGAGGGAATATTTTCAAATTTTCTCCATTTAGAATGATGTTGGCCTGGGGCTTAGCATAGATAGATTTACAATGTTGAGATATGTTCCTGTTATCCCTAGTTTTTCTAGTATTTTGAACTTGTAGGGGTGTTTTATTTTTTCACATGCTTTTCCTGCATCTATTGAGATGATCATATGATTCTTGTGAATTATGTTTATTGATTTTCATATGTTGAACCAACCTTGCATCCCTGGAATAAACCCCACTTGATTGTGGTACATTATCTTTTTGATATGCTTTTGCATTTGATTTGCCAGAATTTTTGCATCTATGTTGATTAGAGATATTGGTCAATCAAAAGTTTTCTTTTATTAATATGTCATTGCTTGGTTTTGGAATCAGGGTGATGATATTGGCCTCATAGAATGAGTTTGGAAGTGTTCCCTCTTTTTCTATTTTATGAAATAATTTGAGTAGTATTGGTATTAGTTCTTCTTTGAAGGTTTTGTAGAACTCAGCTGAGTATCCATCTGTCTTAAGCTTTTCTTGGTTAGTAGGATCCTGATGGCATCTTCTATTTCATTGCTTAAAATTGATCTGTTTAACTTGTGCATATCATCCTGATTCAGTTTGAACAAATCATGTGACTCTAGAAATTTGTCAATGCCTTCAATATTTTCTATTTTATTGGAGTATAAACTTTCAAAATAATCTCTAATTATCTTCTGTATTTCTGTAGTGTGCATCATAATATTTCCTTTTCATCACAGATGGTAGTAATTTGAGTATTCTCTCTTCTTCTTTTTATTAGCATGGCTAAGGGTTTATCAAATTAATTTGTTTTGTCAAAGAACCATCTTTCTGTTTTGTTAATTTTTTCAATTGTTTCTTTTGTTTCAATTTCATTGATTTCAGCTCTGATTTTGATTATTTCCTGTATTCTACTGCTTTGAGGGTTGATTTGTTCTTCTTTTTCTAGGGCTTTGAGATGTAATGTTAAGTCATTTATTTGTTGACCTTTTCTTCTTTTAAAGAATGAGCTCCATGCAATAAACTTTCCTCTTAGTACAGCCTTCATAGTTTCCTAGAGATTTTAATATGTTGTATCATTGTTCTCATTTACCTCTAAGAATTTTTTAATCTCCTCCTTGATGTCTTCTGCAACTCATTGTTCATTCAATAGCATATTATTTAGTCTCCAGATGTTGGAGTATCTTCTGTTTTTTATTCTATTGTTGATTCCTAATCTTATTCCATTATGGTATGATAGAAGGCAGGGTAATATCTCTACTTTTTATATTTGCTCAGAGTTGCTTTTTGGCATAACGTATGGTCTATTTTAGAGAAGGATCCATGTGTGGCTGAGAAGAAAGTGTATTCACTTGTTGATGGGTAAATATTCTATACATGTCTGTTAAGTCAAGTTATTGATTGTATTATTAAGTTCTATAGTTTTCTTTGGAAGATCTATCCAGTGGTGAAAGAGATGTGTTAAAGTCACCCATAATTATTGTGTGGTGGTCTATTTGACTCTTGAACTTGGGAAGAGTTTGATGAACGTAGATGCTCCATTGTTTTGGGAATATTTATAATTGTTATGTCTTGTTGATTTATGTTTCCCTTAAGCAGTATGAAATGTCTTTCTTTATCCATTTTCATCAACTTTGGTCTGGTCTACTTTATTTGATATGAAGATGGAAACCCATGCTTGCTTCCGCAGTCCATGTGAGTGGTATGTTTTTTCCCAAACCTTCACCTTCAGTCTATGAATGTTGTTTCCTATGAGATGAGTCTCTTGAAGGCAGCATATTGTTGGGCCCAGTTTTATTTTATTATTTTTTAAAAAGATTTCTTATTTATTTATTTGTTTTAGTTATCAATGGACCTCTATTGTTTATTTATTTTTACGTGGTGCTGAGGTTTGAATCCAGGGCCTCACGTGTGCGAGGCAAGTACTCTACCACTGAGCCACAACCCCAGAGTTTGGGCCCATTTTTAAATCCAATCTGCCAATCTATGTCTTCTGATTGGTGAGTTTAGGCCATTAACATTTGGGGTTATTACTGAGACTTGATTTGTATTCCAGGTCATTTTTGTTTGTTTTTGGTATTTAACTTGACCTTGTTTCTCCTTTGATTAGTTTTTCCTTTAGGGTAATACCTCCCTTTGCTGATTTTCATTGTTGTTTTTCATTTCCTCCTCATGGAATATTGTGCCAAGGATGCTCTATAGTGCAGGCTTTCTAGTTGCAAATTCTTTTAACTTTTGTTTATCATAGAAGATTTTTATTTTATCATCAAATCTAAAGCTTAATTTTGCTGATATAGGATTCTTGGTTGGTATCCATTTTCTTTCAGAGCTTGGTATATGTTGTTCCAGGATCTACTAGCTTTCAGGGTCTGGATTGAAAAATCTGCTGATATCCTAATTGGTTTCCCACATATGTAATCTGATTCATTTCTCTGTGGCTTTTAATGTTCTCTCCTTATTCTGTATGCTAGGCATTTTCATTATAATATGTCTTGGTATGGATCTGTTGTGATTTTGTACATTTGGTGTCCTGTTAGCCTATTGTATTTGATTTTCCAATTTATTCTTCATGTTTGGAAAATTTTTTGATATTATTTCATTAAGTAGATTGTTCATTCCTTTGGTTTGTAACTCTATGCCTTCCTCTATTTCAATAATTCTTAAATTGGGTCTTTTTATGTTATCCCATAATTCTTGAATGTTCTGTTCATGGTTTCTTACCTTCTTCACTGTATGGTCAATATTCTTTTCAAGGTTATATACTTTGTCTTCATTGTCTGAGGTCCTGTCTTCCAAGTGATTTAATCTGTTGGTGAGACTTTCTATTGAGTTTTTAATCTGGTTTATTGTTTCTTTCATTTCAAGGATTTCTATTTTTTTTCTTTTTTCAGAACCTCTATCTCCTTATTGAAATGATCTTATGCTTTCTGTATTTGCTTATGTAGCTCTTTATCAAAATGATATTTTGCTGCCTGCATTTGTTCTCTTATATCATCTTTTAATTCACAGAACATTTTGATTATGTACATCGTGAATGCCTTTTCTGTCATTTCTTCTGCTGTGCTGGCCATGGATTCTATTAATGTAATATCTTGGTTTTGGAGGGGCACTTTCTTCCCTTGTTTTTTCATGTTATTCCTGTGTCTTCCGTTTTAGCACTGCAGATCTGAAGTGTTACAATTTTTTACCCTATAGGCTTATAGTGTTCCTGCAGGGTTCCAATACCTCTCTTTTAAGGGGGAGAACCATATTAACAGATCCCAATACAAACAATATACAGCCTTAAACCAAATAGCTGCTATTAAGACATTTATGGTTTTGTCACAATAGACAGAAATGGTGAGTTTAATTATTATTTAAAATATAAACAGTAGGTTTGCAGAAGGGTCAACCATTTCTTATGGAAGACAAAGAGAGAACCAGGGGTGAGGTGTAGGATGAGATGTTAAGGAGGTAGGAGGTGAGGATATAGAGTTATTAGATATTAGGAAGCGTGAAAGAGGAATCTAAAAAAAAAACTGGTTAGTAGCAGGAGATGAGAGAAAGTGATTTGGGGGAGACAATTAAGTGGGAAGACAATAGTGATGGTGCAAAAAACAAATATGAATACTAAGTAATATTAAAAAATGTAAAAATAGGAGATAAAAGAATATACAACACAACTGCAATATACTATTTAGACATCCCAGTCCTCAATAACCTAATTCATGAAAAGTACCTAGTTTCACAAATGTTGGGGATGTGAGGGTGGGAGAAGAGATAGAGTGAAAAGAGAAAGAAAAAAATCTCTAAGGAAGATACAAGGATTGTTTTTGTTGGAGATCAGTATCCTTCCTGCTTCCCTTCTCATCCAATAGGTGGGATTGTCTGTTGTTTGTTGGTATGTTCACCCTCAGGCTGGTGAAGGTTATTAGGGTGGAAGGGTTGGTCTTGGGGGTGGAGCTCCTGGAGGTGGGGTATAGCACTTGCTGGTCCCCTATGGGAGAATGTACCCCAAGGATCTCCTTTGGGGTCTGAATGTTTGATGTGGGTTCCTAGTTTTATCTCCTTGTATTGCCTATAGACCTCACAATTCCTGGTCTCTAATTTAGTCTCTAAACTAAATCTCACTCACTCCCTTCCCTTTTACTTCCCAATCAGGTACATTTCTCTCTGGAGGTCTTGTGGGCTGTGCTCTGGGGGCTGCACACCTGTCGCAAAGAGCTGTTTTGTATTGAGCAGTTCAGGACCAGGTTTTATGAGCTACTGAGAGCCACATAGCTGCAAACACAGTGTCAGTTTAGTGGCTGCCAGGGAGATGGGGGAGTTGTGGACCTTAATATTGCTTCTAAGCCCCAGCTGGTGTCTGAAGCTGGCCAGAGTCCCAAGTTGGAGGCAACTGCTTTCAGTGATGGGGTGTCGGGTTGGGTGGGGCCCAGGGTGGTATTGGGCGACGTGTTCAGAGATGCAGCTCTGTGGCTAGCAGCTGTCTCCATACCCTGTGTGGTGTCCCCAGATACAGGCTACCATGGGTAGGTGACTATGGGGCAGTAGTTGCAGTGTTCCAAGATGGAGGCAACTGGGAGAGCCCCATGTTGGTAGATGGAGGTCCACATGGGAGTCGCGGCCAGAGGACCTGCGTGTGCGCAGCAGCCAGCTGTCCTGTGTGGGAGCGGTGGCTGGGATTCCTGCACAGGTGCTGATGCTTGTGGTCCTACTCGGGCACCTGAAGTCCTGTGCTGACACTGAGGTTTGGGGTACTGTGAGGCATGGTGGCTGTGATTACTGTGTGGGAGCAGCTATCGGGGGTCCTCTAAAAACTTGCAGAGAAACAGTATTCCCAATACTTGAATCCCAGGTCCAGGAATGACACAGAATGCAGCCTCCCTCTAGCCCTCCATCTTGGATCTCCAAGGTATAATGTTTAGGTGTCAGACTGGGGAAAGGTGATAGTACCATTTTCTGAGATATGAAGTTTGGAAGGAAAGATTGTACCTGAAAATTAGCGTTGTTTTGAGAAATAGAAACGTTCCTCTCTTTGTACATCAGACATACAGAGACACACTACTAATATTTTGACTTTTGTATCTATTTGATAATTTAAAATTCACTGAGGATATAGACATATTTTATGTCATTTCATCCTCAGAACCACCCTAAGGTAGGTATCATTATAGTCCTCCCCATTGACATGGGGAAATCGGGGAGGAATAATTTGTTCATTATGTTCATTATTTAAAAATTTGTTCATAATTTACTCACACAGCAAATTTACAATCAAAATGTGACTAAAGTTTACTCAGAATTTCCAGTAAAAGAGAGACTAACTGAGCATTTAATAGTTAGTGTATGAGACTCATCGTATGTACTGATGATTCAGAGCTGAAAAAATCCTGCACTTTCTGATTTTATCATTTAATATATGGTAGCAATCATATATATGTTTGTCCTCTCCACTGAGGCAGATGTCAAGGTATCCATAGCCATGGCTGACAAGCTCTAGCCAGGCACCTGCAAGGTGGTCTCTCCAATAGCCCAACCTTCTGTTCCACCCATCTGAAGCAGAGAGATGAGCCACGTTATGGACTCTCTTCTCTGGGTACAAATTCTACTCCTCTATATTATCTTATAGCAGAAATTTTGAAAAAACTGACTGTGAGACATTGATCCCACAGATCTGTTTTGTTAGATTCATGTAATATTGTTAAAATTTTTAAATTATTTTCCAACATTTATAAATCAGGAGATCTCTCTCTCTCTCTCTCTCTCTCTCTCTCTCTCTCTTTCATATGCACACACACAAACCCCAACACACACACCACCCACAAATAATTCATATTTAGATTTGTTTTGAAATATCAGATCTGGCATCAATGACTCACTTGCCAAAAATTATCAAGTACTTACAGTACTAACTGCCACCCACCCTCTGTGGACATTTTAATTTTTAGTCCATGTCTTAGAGAGTACATGTGTAACTAGATGAATCCTATATATTACAATTGGGTGGGCTGCAGACAAACAAGTGTCTTAAGTTTCTTTCTAGGCTGGTTATACCTAATATAAAGGGGAAAATTGAGAATAGGAGAGAAAAAAAATTAAATGGCACAAATACTCACGTCAGAGACAGATCAAGAACCTGCAAGAAAACTTTTCATTCTCCAATAAGCCAGAGAAGGAGGGAAATCCTTGCCTCAATCTAAATGTTACAATAAATGGAATTTGATGCCATGGTATTGGTCCCGAATGAGAAATGTCCCCAGAGATCTGCACTAACAGGCATCTCTTGATCTTCTATACTGTTCTTCATACCCAAAACTTTGAGGCATCTTTTTTCTTGCCACATACCTGTCATTTGCCCCTATCTGCTAGATGCTGTTCCTAAGCTAGAAGCATACATATTGGAAAGGTGGATTCCACCTCTCTGCAGGAGCTATAGCCAGATTTCCCCCTCCTGATAGATAGGAATATGTCAAGAAGAGAGATTTATATGTTATATCCCAACTTAGAACTCTGTTACCATGTTCAGGTGTCATTCTTTACAAGATAAATTTCCCTGTATCATTAATTCAGAATTATATTTCATTAAGTATTACATAGGGCTGGATAGTAGCTCAGTGGTAGAGAATTTGCCTAGCATTTGCAAGGCCCTGTATTCGATCCCCAGCATCTCAGAGGAAGAAAAAGAAAACATTACATAGACTTTGGGGTCTGGAAAAAAAATTACATATTTCCCTCTTGTTGAAAAATATATTCAAAGCTCAAAGTAAATGACTTTCAAATTTTCAGAATATAGCTGAAAAGAAAAACATGTTAAAAATGTTTATCTTTTATTTTGAGGCCAAGGGATAAATTTAATGTACCATAATATTGCTACTTTTTAATACTGTTCATCATAATAGCTCATTTTTCTGTTACTTTTTTTCCTTTTCCTGTAGCTTTCTTTTAAGTTAAAGCAATAAACTTGAAGTCATTCCTGTTATTTGGCAATTTTCTGATTAAGTGTAGATGAAACACAAAGAGTTATGTCTTAATTATGTATTTTTAAAAATATAGGCTCTCTATCTATGTATGATATGTCAAAATATATTCTACTATCATATATAACTAAAAATAACACATTTTTTAAAATAAGGAAAAAAAGTTGGGTTTAGGCAGTGGTATATTTTAGAAAAGGAAACTGCAAAATAGTGGATTATTAAATTCAATGTTAATCTTGACAACAAATTGTAAACAAATCCCTATCTATAAACCCAAATACAGGAAAAGATTTCAGATCATAATAAGCACTGCTTTATAAGTAATGTCTGCCAAACTATTGTAACATAATTTGCCGGGTTTCTGTTCTCGCGACTAAAAGGCTCAGGCTCTAGTTAAACTGGGCTAACTGGGCTGCACAAAATAACCACACAAGAGACACAAATACCTTTTTCTTTGGGGTTGCTGTGACGGCTCCTCTGACTTTACGGGTCCGCAGAAAGAGAGAGAGAGAGCATGCGCTGACCCCTTTTATTGGGGAGAAGCTATTCAGATGAGGCAAGGGGTGAGGTTTCAGGGCGCTGAGTCTATCTTCATGATGTCCACTGTCAGCAGGTTGACTGACACCTGGGTAGGCCACACCCAAGGGCACAGTAAGAGGAGGGGACACACACAAGACACTTCCATGGAAGATTCTATCCTAAACAGGGCAAGGGGTTATATTACAAAGGAACAGGTGAGCATAGCTTCACCCATGGGGATGTAGCAAGATACACCCATTTCTGTGACTGAGCACTTCAGTACCCAGCTGGGGAGTGTAACTCAGTCACCTGTAAGGTTGGCCTCCCACAATAATTATTTCCTTATTGACCATCTAATTAGATTGAGGGAAAAGATTTTAATACTTGAATACAATATAACTATTGATAATTTGGTCAAGTACTAGTGATTTTTTTTTTATCACTACCTAACAAAAACAGACTGACAGCTCTGCTATTACAGAATCATCTGCATTATTTAATTAAAAATGATACAAGATACTATGCATCGAAATTTGACCAATTGAATTGGAATCACAACATCTCTGTCAACTAAGTACATTTATTATCATTTCTCAAATGAGGTAACTGAGACCCAGAAAACTAAAGTCTAAAATCTCACTCTAACAGACAACAGAGTCAACTTTTGAACCACACATCTGACTCCAGGGTCTGCCTTCTTAATAAGATAAATCCTACTTATAATTTACAGATCATTATAGTGTTGATTACCAGTGGTACTTATCAGTTTTTCCACATAACCACTTCCTTGTGTTTTCTTTAAAGCAAGAAATATTTTTAACTTGGCAAGGTTGCTAAAGAGAATCTGACCTAGCTGAAGGGTGAATGGCTGAGGTCTGGGTCTATGCTGTTCCATACAGGTCACACATGTGACTATTGAGCACGTGAAGACAGCCATGGCAGATTTAGAAGATTTGGAACAACAACAACAAAAAAGATGTAAAGTAACTCATAATTTTTGATATTGGTTTCATTCTCAAGTGATAATATTTTGGATATGTGGGTTAAAGGAAGCATTGTTCAAATTTATTTTCATGTGGTACTTAAAAAATTTACAATGGTATCAGTAACTCAGATTTGTATTTCACATTATATTTCTCTTGGACAATGCTGATCTAAGTAAACCTCCACTAATTTTTCTAAATTACTTCTGTTAGTATAGGTAGTTGAGCATTCTTTAGCTTATAAACTTCTTAGTCATGATGTGCATAACTTTGTTTTCTTTTTAGTTGGTAGCACAGGAATGTGCAAACATTGTGCTAAACAGTTCATATATGTCTTTTATATTAAAATCAGCAATTGAACTTAACATCAGGTTCATGCTACTTTGTAGCAATGTATCATATAGGCATTCAATAAATGTTGTTTGATTTCAGCAACTATACTTATTAAAAAAAAATGTGACAAGCTAGGATAACCCCTAATGTGTGAATGTTGATTCCTGCAAAGATATCTGTCAAGTGACTTTTCCCATACAAAATCTACTTTTGAATTCAGTCACAAAGCCATGTTTCAAACTTGTTTCAGTCATACAATTATTCATATGTTAAATGGTGTCATGAATTTTTTATAGTTCTTTTATAGAATGCAATTAAAATGTTTGTTTCAGCCCCATAATAGATGAACTGAGGAACAAACTTTAAGATAGTCATGATGTGACAGAATTTTACTAAAAGTCACACTGTTGGTGCTGGTAAATGGACCATCATGTCAACATTCAGGTTAGCTGCAGAGTGTAAGGAGAAACCTAATTCAAACTAGATGCTACTATATCCACCTTTTCTTCTCCATCAATTTTGAACTGTTCTTTTGTATTGATGTGACTAAATGCAAAGAAAATTATTCTTAGGAATTGTGTAAATGCACAAAGTAGATTTAAGGGATGCTAAGATATTACTATGTCACCTAATATGTTCTTTTCCAAAGTAAAAAATTGATCCTCTATTGAACATTTCTTAAAATGTTGATTTGCTTAAAGTCACAAAATATTTGTTTATAGTTTAACGTATGGAGATATCTTGGCTAGTCTTTGGATTTTTCCCTCTTAGAGCTCTTTTCTATGTGTAAAATGCAGAAGGCAAGTGTCCATATGTTTTAAAATTCTGGAGTTACTCATTTGTTGTAAGTAAACAGTGTTTCTTTCTGACTCTTCTCCTCATCCTTCAAAACCATCAGTACCATTATTTGGAGAAACATGTGTCTGAGTTTCCTTAGATACACGATCCGTTTATTAATTCTTTAACAAAACCAGAAGCAGAGAAAATTCACCAAGAAAACAGAAATCTCTCTTCTTGACATATTCTTTTTTTTTTTTTTTTTTTTTTTAGAGAGAGAGAGAGAGAGAGAATTTTTTAATGTTTATTTTCGGTGGACACAACATCTTTATTTTATTTTTATGTGATGCTGAGGATGGAACCTAGCACCCTGCACATGCCAGGCAATTGTACTACCGCTTGAGCCACATCCCCAGCCCCTCTTTTATTAATTCTTAACACTACAAACTGAATGGTTGACTTCTTGGTTGTGTAAGAAAATGTAAATAGGATGGATACCGATAGATGAGGGAATAAGCATCAGATCAGTTACAAATAGTAAATTTGAAGTTCCATATGGAAATTACTATCATAAAACGTTAACATTTGAAATTCTACATACAGTTACTATACATACAATTACTATACAAGTTACTGTACAAGTCTATAAAGTTTTGCTTTATTGTGAGTCTACTGAAAATAAACCCATGATCACTAAAAAGTGGAAAACATGAAGTTTGTACAAAAACACATACATTTCAACACTTGAAAAGCAGAGCTCTCACAGAAAAATATCCTATGAACATTCTCTGTTAATGTTGGCATTATCATCACCTTCCTGGGTAGTTCTTGCAAGAATGTCATGCCCATCTGTATATCTTGTGAAAAATCAAAGCAGAACAAACTTTGTGTAGCAGAACACCATTCGCCCATTTATAAAATCAAATTATAAACATTTACACAATGCACATACAAGTTTTGTGAATATCAGGTTATAAAATAATCTCCTATACATTTTGAGTTTAATATATACATACATACATACATACAAAAAATACATCCTCAAATCAGTAAAAAGTTTCCATCTGAGGCTTGAACAACTAATAATTATGTCCATTGGTCTTTAACTTTTATGCCTAAGTATTAATTCATCTGTCAAAGAACTCTGGGATGAAAATTAGCTGTCAGCATTAGGGGTACAGTGCTTTCATTACATTTACCATTTTGAATTCCAACCCTTCACACTTCCTTCTCAGGCACTTCTCTGGTAAGTTTCTTAATCCTGCCTCTTTGACTTTTTAGTGCTCAAGGCAAACTTTTCTTTCTCTCCCACCCATTCTTTGGCTTCTCCACCTTTGCCTTTTGCTTCCCTGCCTTCTGTCTCATTTCTGTTTTCTTGGTGAATTTTCTCTGCTCCTGGTTTAGGCTGAGGGTGGTCAAGGAGCAGGAGTCCCTATGAGCTGTAATCAGAACCACCTTGAGCACCCTCACCCTCCAGTCCATGGTTTGGGCCACCTATGAGGTTGTAATTTCTTCTTCATTGTCTCTTTGTACCACTGTATCAATCGAAGTTATCTTATAATATTATCTGATAGGAGGAAATTCTTAGATTCAGAGTATATATTCTGTGTCATATTTTTACTGGTTCTCCAACTCTAGACCCCATTATTTCTATCAGATTTTATTTGGGGTGTTTTTGAGGAAAGGAGATTTGCAGTTGGTGTGAAAGTTGGACTCTACAGTCCAGAATTAGCTCAGTTTTGCTCTTCTGTGGCTTTGAATGTTCATATTCCCTAGGGCAAAGGTATTTGAATCCCACAAGTCTGTTCATGATTTATGGTGATTTCACAATGTCATTTAGGGGCAAATGCACTGAATGGATCAGAGGAAAACAGAAACTAAGTGCTGCACACAGATGAAAACACACACACACATACACACTGTAAATACACATTTTTTGTGTATGTGGTACTAGGGATTGAACCCAGGATCTTGTGCATGTGAGGCAAGCACTCTACCACCTGAGCTATATCCTCAGCCCCTGTAAATTCACTTTCTGTGGTGAAATTTTCTTTTGTTTTCTGAACTTCTTTACAAAGAATAAAGGAAGTGTACTTAGCAGTTGGGTTTCAAGTGGAGATTCTCTAACTGTTGCAAAAGGGAGGTCTCTTCTATAAAATGCAGTAAAATTAATTTTTAAAAAAATCTATATGAAACTCTGATATACAAACTACAACCTCCTCCTTTTTTAAAATTAGATTCAATAGACAAAGTTTCATCAAAGTGTCTTAAAAGTTTATAAATAAGCTGTACTCTCAAATATTTGTATTTAGCTTATCACAGCTGAATTTAATGACCAGCATTAGTTGAGGGACCATACTTTCATGGAAGATTTAGGATATTTCTACCAAAACCAGTTAGGAAGTCCTATTTTCAAAGAGGAATTCCATAAATATGTTGAAGTAATTACTCATTTGAAAATCTTATTCTATTTGTAAATGGTAGTTGGAAAAGAAATGTAAAACCTCTTATTGACCTGAAGACTAACTGTGAAGAATAAACCATTATCAAAGGTTCTTAGTAGAAAATAAATATGAAGTTACCGTGCTATGTCATTAAAGGCTCTATGCAGATATGCATCCTAAAGCTAAAAACAAGGCTTTAGAGAGTGGGTGAATTTATATTTAAAAAAAAAAAAAAAAAAAGCTGACCTGGTAGCTCAATGTCATAGTACTTGAATGAGGTTCTGGGTTACTAGATAGATGGATAGATAGATAGATAGATAGATAGATAGATAGATAGATAGATAGATAAACGAACTTAAAATTCTCTTCCTATAATATGTTCTTCACAGAGAAAGTAGCTTTCTCTTACCTTTGGCTATGACTCTAAGTAAGTGCCTTTAAAAGCCCTGAGTCACAGTCCTTTGTACACTATTGTATGTTGCTTCTTAAAGTTTTTTCTCTGCATACTATCAATTGTGATCAAATAAGTCTTAGTTTTGAAATGGAATTCCATTCACATTCATGGATCCTGGGTTCTTTGGGGACTTTGAGCTTTTCTTCTGGGCAAAGAAATCACCACATGCAATAAAGTCAGTTGGGATTAGAATTCAGTGTGTCAGCTAACTCAGAAATCCCAATACAGAATTTAGCGCTCTCAGTCAACAGACACTCTCCAGGGAACTTGGCCTCCAGAAATCAATTATTGGATCACATCCATCTAATCCAAGAGTGTGTTTGAGGGTGACTGCTTTTATTTTCATTTACCAGTAAAGTGATAATGTTTATTTTATAAGCAAGATGGTAACAAAATTTTTATTCCAAAAATAGTATCAACTCTATTGAATGATTTTGCATTCCACAGGATTAATTTTTCAAGATATTTTAATTGGGAAAGCTGAAATCATTATAAAAGGAATTTAGTGTCTTAAAGATTTTTAGAATGAAAGTGAAATGTTCACCCATTTAAGAATTTCATTTAAATCAAACTTTTAAAATATTAAGAAAATAAATAAATTATCTTGGCTAAATTTCCTATGTACAATAAAATTACAGGTAAGTATTAGGTAAAAGGTAAGTGATGTCATCAAATTTCCTCTTTAGTGAAGAGATCCAGTAATAGTTTCTCTTCATGGTATGTATCATAAATTATGATCGTCCTGATTTCTTGTGCAACATTGGAATTATTCCTTATAGAAAATAACAGAAAACAGGTAATAAAGTTGATATTGTTTACACTTTTATACTTTTGTGTTGTGTTCCTGTCTTACAGACTTTTATAGTATTGAATAAAGGGAAGGCCATCTTCCGGTTCAGTGCCACCTCTGCCCTGTACATTTTAACTCCCTTCAATCCTCTTAGGAAAATAGCTATTAAGATTTTGGTACATTCATATCCTTTTTCAAGTGATTAATGTTAACTGTTTGTACATAATCTATAAATGCTTTATAGCTAAATACAAAATTACTCATACTCTACATCTTTTATCACTCTCATTTTGCATCTTTTGTCAGATAAGTCTTATTCTTAAAGTTGATTAAGCACAGATGCATGGGAACTTACAAAGTCTTTAACATTACACATGTGTATACATACGTATGTATAGTTGTTATCTTTCTAAAACACTTGTATGTATTGAGCCCTACAAATCTAGTACAAAAGATCTATCTTTATGTTTACCATCTTTGTAGAAAGATGTGTAGAATTTTCAGTGAATAATGACATAATAATAAAGAAATCTACTTCCAGAGTCGGGGCCAGCCATAGCTATATTCTAAAACAATTTAATATTCTGTAGAATAAACTTGTAGGTATATTTCCATAGAAGAATATCAGAAGACCTTGATCAATACTTAATTGATTCTTGAACTTCACTGATAATTTTTGTAAAGAAAGTACTGAAATATTGGCTGAATTCCAAATTTAAGCCACTGAATTATGATTCAGTCATGTAAAACTGATTGCTTAATAAAGACTTTGGGAGTTGATGAAAGAAACTAAGATTATATTTCCAAATGCTTTGGGGGTTTAGCTTTGTGATTCCTACTGGTTTAAAATATCCACTGCAACTAAATTCATCTGTTGATATTTATCAATGAAAATTCCATTCCTTTTTGTGTTTCATTTGGTGGTTCTGGTAATAAGAAATACTATTATAATTATCATAAGCCCATTCTATCTGATTTTAATAAAAAGATTCTAAAATCTAAAAGGTTGGGTTGAAGGTGGTGTAGCTCAGAGGCAGAGCCTGCTTGCCTAACAATTACAGGCAAGACTCTGAGTTTGAGCTCCAGCACCTGAAACAAGACAAAGTACAACAGTGAAACAGAACAACAACTAAAAAACACAACTGAGATACCCTTCTATTTTAAGCTGATTGTAAGAGGTATAAATATGCTATTATTAAAATTTAAATATTTGAAATTAAAAATTGCATGTTCAGGGTTTTTCCACTTCTATGTTTCCCGTCTTAGTTTGTATTCCTAGTGCCATCATGTGGTCATTTGATGTAAACTTTTTTTTTTTTTTTTTTTTCAGTTGATGGAAAATTTTCATTTGGGCAGCAAACTATAGTGAAAAGAATATTGTGTCTGAAGACAGAAAACCTGCATTCTGTAGTCCTGGGCCAAGTTATCTAATTTCTCTAGAGCATAGGCCTTAATTCTCTGATTTCTAAATGTAGTGATAAGACTCCTTGTTTTCTAAGGTCCCTGTCACAGCTGCAACTCCATTATGCCTTCCTCATTTGTTTTAGCTAGCACTTAGAGCATCTTTCCTTATATACAGGCACGGCTCCAAGTATTTCACACACATTAACTCACTTAACTTGCCCACCAGAATGATGAAATCTCTTCATTATCAGTTCCACTTTATCAAAGTAAGTGGAGACACAGAGAGGTTCAGTAGCACAGAGAGGTAAGTGACTCACTTGAGGTCACTTTGCCTTGTTGAATTTTAATTACATTCACATCATATTAAATCTTGACCTTCAGGAATATTCACTTTTCATCTTATCCAACGCTGCTGCACTTGTAGAAACTTGGTCAAAACTGAAAAATCCAATACTTAGTATCATGTTGTCTTTGACCAAAAAATGTTTTCACGTGTTGAAATATATTGGATGACATGTATTGAAGAAATTTCAATATTACAGACATGTATTCTTCCTCAACAATTAACTATTAGAATTAGTTCAAGTTAATGCTCTCTGTTCAAATAATATGCAACTCCACAAGGCACAGAAAGCCTTCCCACCAAAGTTTTCTGAGAAGTGAATATATTTGTTCAATAATATTTGCAAAACCAACACCTTATACCAATACAATAATGTCTTCTTATGCATTATTTCATTTAACATAAACAGCTATTCTGTGAAGGTGATATTATTACTCACATTATACAGATAAAGAAATGAAATTTGCTGGGCACGATGGCACACGCCTGTAATCCCAGTAACTTGGGAGGCTGAGAGAGGAGGATTGTGAGTTCAAAGGCAGCCTCAGCAAAAGTGAGGTGCAAAGCAATTCAGTGATACTCTGTCTCTAAATAAAATGCAAAATAGGGCTGGGGATGTGACTCAGTAGTCGAGTGTCCCTGAGTTCAATCCCTGGTAGAAAGGAAGGAAAGAAGGAAGGAAGGAAGGAACTAAAATTTAAAGAGATTAGATGACTTGCCCATGATATATTTATCACTGAGTGAGTACTGGTTGAAATATAGTTAGGGTTTTTTTTATGTTAGTTTTATATACTAGTTAAATTTGTATTTTGTTTTGTGTGTTCCTTAACAATAACCTACATTATTCAGCATGCTAATTATGTGCACTATTTTGACAAACTGTGTGTTTATGACAATGAGTAACCCTCCAGACTGGACAAAGAATGTAGAGTAAGTTCGAATTCTATATTTATATGTATACACACACACACACACACACACACACACACACACACATATATATATATATATATACACATATACAAAATTTCAGATTTTGGAATTATGTCTTCATGTATCTTTGAGATAAAATTGAAGAACACTTGTATTAAAGCCATTTTAGGCACATTTATACAACAAGAAGACTTGCTGGTATTAGATTTCATCTTTCTCTTTTGCCTATACCTGATGGTCACCAGAAGTCCATCATTCTTGGACATTCGCCATTTTTTTCCCTGTAGAATTAACATGTCCAGAGAAAATGTGTTGAAAGAAATTGCAGAAGAGGTCCAATATGATGGATCTTGAGTTCAGTTCAATTCCATAATACCCATTTTGTCCCATTGTCCCACGTATGGAACATATAGAAAAAGTTAAATTGAGCAACAAATATACCACTTATGGTAACTTTAAAATAGAATTTGAATATTATTATGTTATTGAAAACTTGGAAGTTAAGGGATTAATACAGTGATTTAGAATTAAGAGCAAGTTATAAATGCCATAAGGAGACCATGATGAACCTCAGGAGTTTTCAATTCCTCAGCCATGTCAGACCAATATCAGTTCAAGTGAGGTCATCAAAAAACTGACTTTAAAAAAAAAAAAAAACCTTCCAAAATTTTAATTTAACTGAAAGCTAAACTAATGGAGGTGAAAGTTTAGGTAGTATTTTTTTAAAAAACTGGCAGCATTACTAATATAATTGCTGTCTCTGTCTGGGATATCCCTTGAGGGCAGAAAGCCCAGCTGTGGGCTAAGTGCAATCCATGCTGCTCCAGTCCTGGCTGCTGCACCTGCCCACGCTCTCTATTGAAATCCTTGTTACTCCAGGGCCACTTCTCTTACCAATACAGATGTTACTATATCCACCTTTTCTTCTCCATCAATTTTGAACTGTTCCTTCCTGGATAGGTCCAAGGTGGAGTCAATAAGAAAATGGAGAGAGTCTGTAGAAAATAGTAAACTTTTTATTCATAGAATTCCTAAAGCATTGAAGCTAACAAGTTAAAATCCACAGGTCTTTAATTACTTTAGTTTTTGTGATCTTTTGCTACCTTCAAACTCCTGTTTCTGAATAGACGTTTTAAACATTGGAAACAGCCAAGTTTTTGAATGATCACCAAATTTTCTTCCAGAGTAAATTTTCACCTCACATAACCCTAGAATTATATCCTTTGATTTTAATGAAGTCTTTTTCCATGAAAGTTAGCCTATCTTGAAGAAAGAGAAAATGTTAGACTTGCTGATTTATCAATGTCTTCTTATTCTTAAAATATCACGGAAGTTGAGCGTTTTTTTAATTATTGTTTTGTTTTCTAAGAGAAAATCCTTCTATACTGCAACATTATTGATTGACTACTCCATCATGAAACCACGCTGCTTCTCAGGAGACGCTATTCATTTTTATCAGTACTAGGACATGTCAGGCAGTAGCTAGATTGAATTTTACATGGCATGTATTTCTCACACTGCTCATAGGAAACTTTAGAAACACCTCTTCAATGTTAGGGAGTTGAATTTAAAGTTACTACTATGTCTTATTTCTTCAAAAATAAAATCAAGCTGCATAATTTCCTGTTTTTAGAATTCATCTGTTCCACTGACAGAGGTATAAGAAGTTAATATGCTCTGAAAGAAAACTATTACTCTATCAGTTCTTCTTTGGATGCTTGTTTCTAGGTACACTTTCACAGGAATATATACCTTTGAATCACTTATAAAAATTATTGCAAGGGGCTTCTGTTTAGAAGATTTTACTTTCCTTCGAGATCCATGGAACTGGCTTGATTTCACTGTTATTACATTTGCGTAAGTGCCTTTTATGAAACTTCAAAGAGAATATAGTTGGGTTTTCCATTAGTACTATGGTTTAAAAGAATAAAGTTGATTTAGTATTTAGAATATGTTGGCATGACTTATACATTTAAGCTCTGGATCTTAAGTTAGCACCACAGAGGTATAAGTGGTATTTCACTATAGCTTGAAGGCCTTTCAATAGTTGGAAATAAAATTTTCACATCAAATTTCATATCTGCCTTTCTTCCACATGCATACCCATGCCCCCAAAATATAAAAGCACAAGCGTATTTATAATATGTCTTTGTAAAACGACTTTAAATAATTACAGGGACAGACAATTCTACTGGTTCCATAAACTTACCTTATCAATTTTATATACTCTCCATACCTTTATTCCTTAGTTTGATAAAATAATAAAAAGTAAATATATACTAGTATCCAAATACTCTGAAAATTAAACTAACCAGTTAAAAGAAAGCATTTGATATAATATGAATTAATAAATTATTATTATTTTATCAGTAAATGGGTATTTATGGCATTATATACAGACATATTCTCTTTACCTCTATTTCTCTTTTGACTCCTTTTCTATCTTTTCTCTTTATTGCCTCCTTCATCTCTTTCTTTACTCTCATCACAAGCCTTCTTTTCCTTATATTCTATCCGTATATATTCAGTAATGTTAACAATTCCTTCATCCCTAGTGGTAAACTTTCTAGTGATAAACTTCCCTAGAAAGAGAACCCAACAAGTAGTGGAAAGCCATTCACAATAAGTGACATGGTATGTGGAGAACAGTGGACCAACCAACAAACTCCATGCCCTCATCCTGCCTTTGGGAGTTGATTCTCTTGACCTATAGAAGGTGTAATATGGTGCACATGAGGAAGAGAAGGGGCAGCAATATACTCAAAGCTCCAAATGCTGCCCGTGTGGTCTTACTTTCATCTCTGAGCAAGATGATCCAAATCGTCACCACACCCTCCGGCCACAGTGCAAAAAATGCATATTGATACTTCTGTTTCTTGAGAATGAAATAGCAATAATGGCAGGAGCAGTATTTGGCCCCATAAAATATCATTACTAATTTGCCTAACTTTTGTTTAAACGTTGCACTAGAAAAACCTTATCTTGTAGATAAAGACAATGAAGCAATCTGCCTTTTCATACCTAACTTTGGTATTTCACTCTTTTTCTAAATGAAATCCTGAAATAACAGCCAAGATTTATTTCTTTACATTTAATTCTAATTTACACAGATGCTGATTACATTGCTTTCAAAAGGACAACGGGGTAAATACCTTGTAAAATTTACATCTAGTTAATGATCTTAAATTATGAAAATAAAACCACAGTGATAGACTCCAATGTCTAATTTGCTACTTACAATATTTATTATTTAAAATCATCTTGAAGGTCTTTGTGAAAGACCCAAACAAGCAACATGAATCCTGCTTAAGTCTTGAGTAACTCTGGTTTTATTCCACAGGTTTGTAGCAGAATTTGTAAACATAAACATAGGTAATTTTTCAGCTCTTTGCACTTTAAGAATCTTGAGAACTTTGAAAATTATTTTTGTAATTGCAAGTAAGGAGTGATTAAGGTGACGTGTAGACTCCTTGTATCTACAACTCTTTCTTTGTGTCTTGTTACTGTGTCTGTGTGTGAACTCCCCTACTGCAGATATGTAACAGAGTTTGTGGACCTGGGCAATGTCTCAGCGTTGAGAACATTCAGAGTCCTCCGAGCATTGAAAACGATCTCAGTCATTCCAGGTGAGAATAAAGTTCAACACTCAGGGGGGACCCATTGTATTTGTCAGCATCTGCCTGTTTGCTTCACATTCAACATTATAGAAAATCAAAAATTACAAGTAGGCCTATTCACAGAAAAATATTCTCCTTTTCTGAATATAAGTTGTTTTTTTTTTTTCCAGCCATGGAGCTAAACAATTTCTTGCATGACACTATAATATACAGTCTGTATGATTTGCCCTTAGATATGTTATATTTTTGTCTTATCAGTTTTACTGAGGAATTATTCCCTGTTGAATATGCCAATTTTCAGCTTCTTATCCAGTATAACCACTGATGCCTATATATAAGCAATCAAAATCTTCTTTTTGCTAACAAAAGACAAGCAATATGATAAAAAGAATAGCGTGAATCTGAGAGGAGGATTTATGTTAAAGTGAAATTATACTCTAAGCCACCTCCAGTTTCATAGCAAAACCTTTCCTGCTTGAAATTTAAACATATTTATTCAAGGCATTTGTTTATAAAATGGACAACTGACCCTAATGAAAATGTGGCCAAGTTTCAAGAGCAAGGAGTAAAAAATCAAGACCCTTTCCTTAATGGAGACTTCCTGAAGACCATGAAACTTCTGTTATTTTCTTTCATCTTAATGCAATGTGGATTAAATTTCATTGTTTGGATCATTACTTTTCTGCTGTTCATCTCCATAAGCTATCACCTACCATGAAGTGTCGCCCTTTTCTACCACTGCAGACTTTTACACACTCTACATTTTCAAGAGTATTGTTGTGTGAAGCTTTTGTTATTCGAGATGTGTTAAGTCTTCATGGTAATGGGCTTCCTTCTTTCAGGCCTGAAGACCATCGTGGGGGCCCTGATCCAGTCGGTGAAGAAGCTCTCAGATGTCATGATCCTGACTGTGTTCTGCCTCAGCGTGTTTGCACTGATAGGCCTGCAGCTCTTCATGGGCAACCTGAGGAATAAATGTGTACAGTGGCCTCCCACGAATGCTTCTCTGGAGGAGCATACTATAGAGAGGAACGTAACTGTGAATAACAATGGCACACTTGTAAATGAGACTTTATTTGAGTTTGACTGGAAATCATACATTCAAGATGAAAGTAAGAATTGCTGATATGTATATTTATTCTTTTCATTGTTTGACCTGCCTTTTATCTAGTCATGGGTAATTAAAAAGGATCATGTAAGTGGTAGAAAACTCTTTGGAAATTACTTAATAAAATTACTTAAAAATATATAAAATTACATTTTTATTTGACATTCTTTTCCTCTGGATTTTGTTTTCTTTCATTCATTCATTCTTTTTTTTTTTTTTTTCTTTTTTCATTTTTGTCACTGGGTGTTAAATCCATACCCTTCTTCATGTAAGGCAAGCACTATACCACAAAATGACATCCCTAATCTTTTCCCTGAGTTTTAAATAATTTCTGGAATGAGTTTTAAAGAAGATTTTTTTCTCATTGTCTTACCAGTGGTTTGCTCATACATCAATTTTTAATTGATAACTATTCTAATTTTGACTCCCAAATGCCACCTTCTATTGTGTTGTCATTTGGGAGGCTAAAAAGAATTTTATCAGGATCTTCTTTTAACTGTACATGCTTCCTGTGGTAGTTGAGACAATTGAAGAAAATAAATGTGTGAAAACCCTTTTTAAATTCTAAAGTACTATGTAATATAACATATTAAACATTTACTACAGATTGCCAGGAACTTTGCCAGAATAGTGGGGAAAATAGTGGTGATAATATATGGCTTCATAGTGCTTGCAGTTGACTTTATTCTTTTTTTTTTTAATTTTTTATTGTTGGTTGTTCAAAACATTACAAATTTCTTGATATATCATATTTCACACTTTGATACACAATGGAGTATTACTCTGCATTAAAAAATGACAAAATCATAGAATTTGCAGGGAAATGGATGGCATTAGAGCAGATTATGCTAAGTGAAGCTAGCCAATCCCTAAAAAACAAATGCCAAATGTCTTCTTTGATATAAGGAGAGTAACTAAGAACAGAGTAGGGACGAAGAGCAGGAGAAGAAGATTAACATTAAACAGGGATGAGAGGTGGGAGGGAAAGGGAGAGAGAAGGGGAAATTGCATGGAAATGGAAGGAGACCCTCAGGGTTATACAAAAGCAGAACACAACAGACTTTATTCTTTTACGGAAATCAAGCAAGACCTAAAGATAAACACTCTTCTATTTGAAAAAGTATTACATCAAAAAGAAGAAAATTATTGTCAATTAAGCTTCAGGAGAGAGTAAAATAGAAAGTTTCAGATAAATCAGTGAGGTTATGGAAATTGCTTTATCTTTATTTCAAGCACTTAGACAAAATAGTCAAACACTGAAATAGTCTATTCTAGAAGGATGGAAAAATAATTGGCCTAACACACTTTCTCTTTAAAATTGACAATAAAAGTAGAAAAAAACATTTCTCTTTCTTTTCTTTAATTTTAGTATGTGCCAGGAGCAGTATTTCAAAAGCAGGGAATAAGAAAAATGATTCATCGAAAAAGGATATGTCCTTTTAACAAAAAGTATTAAATATATAAACTTAGACTGTGGATATGCTTACATATAGCTATATCTTTATTTCTTTAAGATGGTGAGTAATACTTTGGGAAAAAATGAAAGGAAGAAAGACCTTTAGTGAATGACTGTGTAGAACATGTTGGATTAGTCATAGAACATATCAAGACCCTGTCTCAAAATATAAAATAAAAAATGGTGGGGATATAGCTCAGAAAAGGAGCATTTGCCTTGTGTGTGTGAGGCCCTGGGTTTCATTACCAGTATTGGGAAACAAAAAACAAACAAATGAACTGTTACTGGTGGTTTGATAATTCTTAAAGTAGTGATAGCATAATAAAAGGATGAAGACACATACTGAATATCTCCTTATAAATTTTGGAAATACCTTGGTTTGTTACAAATTAACTCTTTCATGACATTCAATGATATGTTGGACAAATAATTTGCAAATAGTTGGAAATCTTCAGGTTAAGAAAAATGCATTAGGAGCAGTGTCAGAGATGCTCAAATGTGTCCTATTCAATTCATGTGATGTCAGTAAGTCCACTGCTGTCTCCAACACCCTGACGTCTGTTGTTTGCTTCTTATCTAAGTTGAAGTTTCTGTCTGAAGATGTCACCCAGGATTTATTGCTCATAGTGAAAATTTATTGAACTATTTTTCTTACACTTAAATAAAATCAAGAATATCTGAAGCTATTTTTAACTCTAAAAATCTAGGATTTTTATTTGCTCTGATGATGCTTCACTTGTTGTGACAAGTTATTTCAAACCAAATGCAAATATAAATAAGATGATTCATCTTTAAAAGTGATAGACAATTAAATTCAATGAAATTAAAAATAAGTATCATGATTGAAAAGTTGTTTTTTTCAAGGTAAGGTTTTTAGGTCATTGAATTTAAAGGACTTTATTCATAAGCACAAGATATAAAAAATGTATCCTGAAGTTATACAGCCCTTTCATGGTATTTGATTTTAATTGAAAACTTAGAAATATATTTTTCTATATTTAAAGAAGTCAAGAGTCAGGCACAGTGGCACATACCTAAAATCCCAGTTACTTGAGAAAGCGGGCAGGAGCACAGTAAGTTCAAGGTCAGCCTGAGCAACATATCAAGACCCTGTCTCAAAATATAAAATAAAAAGTGGTGGGGGTATAGCTCAGAAAAGAAGCATTTACCTTGTGTGTGTGAGGCCCTGGGTTCTATTACCAGTATTGGGAAACAAAAAACAAACAAACCAAAAGTCAGTGGTTAAAAAATACCGATTTCTTTCTTAATGTTATGTTAGTACCTGAGGCTACCACTAATTTTATATTAATAATAAATAAAATTTGCACCATCAAGTATCTAATGCCCTTTTACAACATCTAGTAGTTGGAGGGAGAAGGGGCCAATACTATGTCTTCAAATGAATTATATGTTGTACTTAAATGAACCTAAAATTAGAACCTGATTTCCTGTCTCATTTTAGTATTTTTAACCAAAAAAGTGTTCATAACTGACTTTCTTTTTTTTTCAAACAGGATATCATTATTTCTTGGAGGGTTTTTTAGATGCACTACTATGTGGAAATAGCTCCGATGCAGGGTAAGCCATTAATCTTGTGTATTTGTGTATGTTGTGTATACACACACATATGTGTACCTCTTCTCTTTCTGTAGAAACTAGCTAATAAAAGCCAACTAATTTATTACTACTGATTTGCTGCAGTTCAGGTTATTTATAAAGCATGAGGTTATTTAAATTACTAGTTAAGCTTTTCTTGTAAAGTAAGAATACTTTAAGCCATAACATTGTTTCACTTAGGTAAGTATATCTTGCTAGAAATAGACTCTGGAGGCACCAGAGGTAGGGAAAAGGAAATAGACATGTGAAAATGCTAATCCTTAAGAGAAAATAATTTTGTTAATGTTGTTAGAGATGCCATACTATATAATTTAATTGAAGTAGGCTAGAGATCCCCTCTCAAAATACTCTTGCCATAATTAAGCTTCTCTTTTTGTCAGATGAGCAGGATGTCTTGTGGTTTGAAGCAGGTTTGCACACAAAAGATATGATAGAGTTAGTCTGCAAGCCTGTTGTACAAAAAGATATTATCTCTGTTTTCTTGGTAAAACTTGTGAAACCTGTGTATGGTCTAGAGGATGGAACAGAAAGCACTTGTATATGAACCTCCCCCCCACCCCACACCCCACACACAGGGTGTAAAGTTCAAAAATTTCCAAAATCTTTGTTCAGAGAATTTTAAGCAAAAGCCCTCTCTGAACCCTGCAGTCAATAAACCTGCTTCCTGAAAATTCCTCAAGTGTCCAGCCTCTTCCGTTCTACTTCATAATGGTAACAACAAGTGACTAATAAAGTTACATTGTAAAGAATTGAGAATTATATTAATTAGTTATCAATCATACTATTATTCTTGGAGATAGCAAGTCTTCCTGGCCAGATAATGTTCTAAGTGTAAAACTCTACCAGAATTAAAAGGCAGTAGAATGTCTTATAATACTTTCTTTCCTCCTTACAGCCAATGTCCAGAAGGATACATGTGTGTAAAAGCTGGTAGAAACCCTAACTATGGTTACACAAGCTTTGATACCTTCAGTTGGGCATTTTTGTCTCTGTTTCGGCTGATGACTCAGGACTTCTGGGAAAATCTTTATCAACTGGTGAGAATCTGAAGCAATATTCACTGCATTTAAGTTGAAGATTTCAGGAACATAGACTAAGTCACGAAAATCACACCACAGCATAATACGGTAGGGAGAGCAGAACTTGAAAGCCAGAGATTTGAGCTCCCCTATTTTATAGATTATAATACATATTGAGCAGAATAATGCCAAGGATAGTAATTCTCTCCCATTCTCCCTGGCTCAAATCCTATTTCTTATCCTTATTGAGACAGGTTCTCTTTAACCAGAAGGTACAAGCTCCCCTCAGCCCTGTATCCCCCCTCGATTATTATCCCACAGGTGGGAGGAAATGAAAAGGAGGTCAATGTACAAATACTTCTGATTTCTTCTTTGACTTTCATCAAAGTCTCAGCTTTTTGATGGAAGTCTCCATCTTATTTTATTAGTTCTGTTTCATATTGGGTGAATCCAAGAATTTCCTCCTAGAAATTAAAGTATGGATACTTAAGTTAAAGAATGAAGAGGCAGAGGTGAATGAAATAGACTGTCAGAGAAGAGGGAGAGCCTGTGACCTGTGTAATTTGTATCAGAGTTCTGCAAGACACACAAGTTGAAAGGTGAAGCCACCCCCTTAATGAAGTAGTTTTGAGAAACAATTCTTTTCTTGTTTGCAGACACTGCGTGCTGCTGGGAAAACATACATGATATTTTTTGTGCTGGTCATTTTCCTGGGCTCATTCTACCTAATAAATTTGATCCTGGCTGTGGTGGCCATGGCCTACGAGGAACAGAATCAGGCCACAATGGAAGAAGCAGAACAGAAGGAGGCGGAATTTCAGCAGATGCTCGAACAGCTTAAAAAGCAGCAAGAGGCAGCTCAAGTAAATTATCAAGTCAAATATGCCTTGTCCCACAGTACCAAACTCTTTCTTTCTTTTGGTACCAACTTTTTTATTGTTAAAAATTACTGGAGAGAAAGTAAAAGATGGTACCTGAGGAAACTGGTAGAATGGGGAATTAGTAAAGGTTTCTGAACATCTACTCAGTTTCATTTATTTTAATTATTCACTTAATTATTTTAAGATGCTTGTAATATTAACCACAATGGAACTTTCCCATGTTATTTTAGTTGTTCTGAGATGCTCATAATAAAGAGGAAAATGTAATTTTGGAGAGTATTCTTGGGCAAGACATTTTCACTAAGTGAATATACTGGCATTAGGAGAAAATTCTAAGGAAATAATCTTTTCTTAGAAAAAAATATTGGTTATTATCAAAAAAGATGTTCATCTATTTCATAAAAGTAGCCTTTATCTTTCTTTAACCAAACATATCACCTTTTAAAGTGGTGGCTTAATTGCCTTTATAAGGAAGAGGTTAAAAATACAATATTCTCTGATTCAGTGGTATCCAATGGCATCTAAATGTCACCAACCTCACAGAGACCAGGGGATGTTAGAGGGATACTTGTTTTATACTGTGATTTCAGTGCTCATAGTTCAGAAAGTGCCTGTCCTGTCATCCCATCTGCGTCACATACAAACTCATGGTCTTTACTAAAGAAGAAAATTCATTCAGCTATATTAATTTATACACCAGAGGCCTGTATTGAGAGTATTCTGGGAACAACGATAATAATCAAAAAGTGCCATCTTAGTACCAATACAATTTGTGATCAAAAAGCATTGTTCAACCAGAGCAGAGTTGAAGATGTTGGGCACAGATTTTGGAAAACTGAATATCTTGTGTTGCTTGGTAGAAAACTGCTGACCCTCCCTCCTCCACTCTTCAAAATAGAATATCAGAGGGGTGAAGAATGGATTTTATAACCATCCATCAATTTGATTGATAATATTTTGAGGGCATTGAATAACACAGTTTCAATGGGAATTATCTCATTCTCATTTTTGGTTTTGACCTCATGTAACTTTCCTTCTATACTCCAATCTATTTTTCAGAGGAAAGAAGACAATGCTAATTAAATCTAATTTATTAGGGCAAATCAAATCCCCCAAAGTAGTATGAATTTACGTTATTATTGATGCACAATGGATCCTTTTGAATATGTAGTCTGTGAAGCATAACAGAAACCTAATAAATGGTATGATGGAGAAAACCAGATTATCTCTGAAAGTCCTCATTAGGTAGAAAGAAAAAAAAATTGCCCCTTCCACTTGCAGAGCATCAATGTGAGAATAGCTCAGTCAGCTAAATGTATTTTGTAAATGCCATGAAAATTCTTAAGACAATTAAAGAAAGATTAAGGAGTTTTCTAGTGCCATGCTAAATCTATTTTTCCTCTACATAGCAAGCAGCAGCTGCAACCACCTCAGAACATTCCAGAGAGCCCAGTGCAGCAGGCAGGCTTTCAGACAGTTCATCTGAAGCCTCTAAGTTGAGTTCCAAGAGTGCCAAGGAAAGGAGGAATCGAAGAAAGAAAAGAAAACAGAAAGAGCAGTCTGGTGGGGAAGAGAAAGATGAGGACGAGTTCCATAAATCTGAATCTGAAGACAGTATCAGGAGGAAGGGGTTTCGTTTCTCCATTGAAGGGAACCGATTGACATATGAAAAGAGGTACTCTTCTCCACACCAGGTACGTCACTGCTGAGTTTGCTGATGCATGGATGAAAAGTAGAATACCGAAGAGAGGGAAAGAATTAAAATGGACCTAGGAATTTTAATCAATTGAATCAACTATTAGTTTTATTATATCTAAATCTATCCTTTCTTCACATAGTTAAGTGAAAAGTTTACTCTAGGTGTATTTGAGTCTACATCTTGGTGTGGTTGAAGTAATGTTGGGTTGTAAGCCATGAGACCTAGATTTTCATTAGACTGACTGCTGGTATTTGTCTGTGACTAATGACATTTAATCTTTCTGGCCCTCAGCTCTTTTAACTACAACAAAAAATGTGGATCTGGGACTGGCTGATCAGTAATGTCCTTTTGGTTGTTTTATGATTTTATGTTGTTTTTCCCTGTAACATCTTTATAAGCCTTCGTGCATGTTTCTGAAAATATCAGTCATGATACACTTTATTGAAAAGCACATCACTCTGAACTTCAGAAGTCAAGTATCGAAAATGCTATGCCTTTTAGGTAGAACAGGAATAACAGTTAAAGTAATTTTAGAAAAGTGGATTAATGATCTCTGAAAATGGTGGAATTCCTTAAAAGGAAAGAGCAACGGAAACAATAGTGGCCTTGCTGAGGTCTTGCGGCTAGTGCCAAGGTTCACAATATCCCCAGCAATAGACTTTATGTTGTTGCCATTTGAAATTGAGAAATGATGGTTCAGGGATTTTTTTCATTAACTTTTAGGTTGCACTCTAGCTCCCCATTCTTTAATACCAGTGGCTAGAAACCACTGATTGAATTTAATCTGAATGCCTATAAATTTAAGATGTGAACAACTACTGAAACTGAAATGAGAAAGAGAAGATCAAGTTCTTTCCATGTTTCCATGGACTTTCTAGAAGATCCTTCTGTCAGGAATGCTGAGATTTCCTTCAACTTAATCTTTCAAAATGATTGCATGTGACAAAGGTGATATTAACATGATTTTACTTTTTGTTTGTTTGTTTCAAACTTTTAGTCTTTGTTGAGCATCCGTGGCTCCCTATTTTCTCCAAGGCGAAATAGCAGGACAAGCCTTTTCAGTTTTAGAGGGCGAGCAAAGGATGTGGGGTCTGAGAATGACTTTGCTGATGATGAGCACAGCACCTTTGAGGATAATGAGAGCCGGAGAGATTCCTTGTTTGTGCCCCGACGACATGGAGAGCGACGCAACAGTAACCTAAGTCAGACCAGTAGGTCGTCCCGGATGCTGGCAGTGTTTCCAGCAAATGGGAAGATGCACAGCACTGTGGATTGCAATGGTGTGGTTTCCTTGGTTGGTGGACCTTCAGTTCCTACATCGCCTGTTGGACAGCTTCTGCCAGAGGTGATAATAGATAAGCCAGCTACTGATGACAATGTAAGGAAGTTTTAAATAGTTCAGGCATGGCTGGCCCCTATTGCTGCACCAGCCAGTGTTTCTACAGAATGGATCTCTTGAGAATGATTCCTGGTTGGTCAAGCTGTGAATGCACCTGCATCTTGTAATACCTTTAATGGACTAACCAACTTAACCTTAAAACCTGACTCTCTCCTGCACAAACCTGAATGCATTTACTTATTCAACATGCTAAGGATTAATTAGACACAATAATTACTGCCTCCAATTGGAGGATTTGCTATATGCCCACACTGAATTTATATATCAGGGCATCCTCTAAGGCCCTGGTATAAAAGGAAATAAATGAGTCTTCTCTTTAAGTGTAAAGGGTGTATAATAAATCTTTCCAACTGATTCTTCAACATAGCTATGCTTTAGTTTAGATTTTCAAAAACACTGGGCTTAAACAGACAGCTTCACTCTTACCTTAAAATTTCTAGTACTCATATTTGTCTTACAAAAAAAAATGCTGATATAGGTCTTTTCAAAACTAATAAAAATGAAGAGACACAATAAATTGTTGATACAAACAAATGAAAGAGTTGCCTGTGAACCAAGTTGTGTTACATGTTTGTGAATGTAGAACCAGATGAGGAATTTCCCAACAGATGCTGCCTCATTTTAAACTGTCCACTCACTTGGAAATATATCAGCATGATGAGGCATGACTAAGTCAGAATTAGATGACTTATTGCTCTGATACCCTGGATGAAACTGTTGTCCATGCAGCATGTGTGTGTGTTTTTAATATAGTTTGTGTTGTCAATGACTACCCATGTCTTATTTCTAGAGAAAGAGATGGCAGCTAAATTTGTTGTAATGGTTGGTATTTTCTTAAAATTAAATGGCTACCTTCTCAAAAATCAAATGCCTGGATCACTTATATGGTTTTTTTAAATTATTAAGATCTTACTTTAGTTCAGAAATAAGGATAACTCTTAAATCTATCTATCTAAATATTTATCAACTATAACATAAGTATGTCATATTTCATATAATTATGAAATCAGCAGACTAAAAATTAATTTTTGCTATATGACTGAATGGTTAACAGTTTTGACATTCCAGGTTAATGATACAATAAGTCAGCAATATCTGCCATCACCAATTAAATAGGAAAGTGCATGATGCATGCTTCATAAAATTCACCAAATCACCCTTTGATTGTTTGCTTATCATGTTGTTCAAGTTAATCGCTTAATGCATTAGCACTTTCTTTATAGGGAACAACTACTGAAACTGAAATGAGAAAGAGAAGATCAAGTTCTTTCCATGTTTCCATGGACTTTCTAGAAGATCCTTCCCAAAGGCAAAGGGCAATGAGCATAGCCAGCATCTTAACCAATACAGTAGAAGGTTTGTAACAAATTCCATTTCCATTTCAATCAACTTATATTGTGCCATTGGAAACAAATCTTTCTATTTGTGTATTGGAATCCTCATTCTAAAGAGAAAGCAAGAGTGATTATTTATTATATGTGCTCCTATATTCTGGGAGCTTTAAAAGTTTATCTATACTGAATAATATTGAACCCTAGAGACTATTTTCTGAACTGTATGTGGTAACTCTGAAAATACACAGTACAACTTCTGCTGGGGATTTTTAATCCAATTATACATAGCGACTGAGATTCTAAGTGTGCCAGCAGCACTGTCCCTTTTAGCCTCATCCTAAATACTCCCAAAATTGGCCAGGAGAAGAAGATCATTTTCACAAAATAAAAACAAATCAAAGGATGATTCTTGGACCACAGCGCTAACTCTGACTACTTGACATTGACAACATAACCAGTCATTAACATCAGATTTCACACAATATGTTTCCCTAAGCATGTTCCTAACTGATTTCGTTTAAAAGATCAATCACTTAACTTGAGGCCAGGTGCTGAGCCACAGTGTCAATGCATAAGTGGAAAAAAAACTCTTTCTTCGTTACCTCTTCTCTGTGTATATGTCTGGTGTCTCTAGGTGGCTAGAGTAAATCCTATAATTTTTTAAAAAATTATTTTACCAAGAACAAATGAGTTTGACTTTGTAGCAAATGGAAGTGTACCAATTACTGAAAATAAATCTAGTGGATCTAAATAAATATTTGTGGTTATAGAATAAATCTTTCAGTTGCTGTTCTTACTCTTTTAAATCCAGAACTTGAAGAATCCAGGCAGAAATGCCCACCTTGTTGGTATAAATTTTCCAACATATTCTTAATCTGGGACTGCTCTCCATATTGGTTAAAGGTGAAGCATATTGTCAACCTGGTTGTGATGGACCCATTTGTTGACCTGGCCATCACCATCTGTATTGTCTTAAATACTCTTTTCATGGCCATGGAGCACTATCCAATGACAGAACATTTCAATAATGTGCTTACAGTGGGAAACTTGGTAAGCATATTGGAAGGTAATTGTGTTCAGTCTTTTTAGATTTTCTGTTTAAGAAACTGTTCTATTTAATAATTTATAGCACTTCTTCAACCACACTTCCTGCCTCCTACTCCACCCTCAGGGACATTATATCTAGCTGAATTTCTACTTTTACCAAAAGCAATGGTCCATGCAAGAGGTGAGAAAGAGAACAGTAGGTATAGATCCAAGATACTACTTTTAAAAATAGATAGTGATATTTACAAATTTTAATGATGCAGAAATCGTTCATTGCTTAAGAACACTCTTTTTTAAAAAATTATAGTATTTGATTTTCCCTAGGTATAGAAGTCCAAAATAAAATTGTGGATCTTTTTCTTCTTCTTAATCATTATTGTTGTGAGAATAAATATAACAACTATAAAATGTCTCCAGTTTGACTGCTTCCAGGATCTACGTAGTCTATGTAATATTTCATTTATTTATTCTATATTATACCATAAAATATTGCAAATCCCAGGAAATTTTATATATTGTATGATTAACAAGACTGATTTGGGTGAAGGTTGCCACTTCATTCTTTCGTTTGTGTACTTCAAAATGTAAATAATCACATTTGCCAGCTGACTCCAGTCAACTCAAGAATATTAGAAATATTAGGTTTTATTTACTGAAAGGAAGAGCATGGAAATGTGATGCATGAATTTTCCATAATATTTGCTTTGAGGTTGAGGATTTGTTTGTTTGTTTGTTTAGTACCAGGGATTGAACCCACTTAGTGTTTAACCACTGAGCCACATCCTCAACCCTTTTTAGTATTCATTCTGAGACAGGGTCGCACTAAGTTGCTTAGGACCTCTGAGTTATCTCAGCCTCCCAAGCCACTGGGATTATAAGCATGTACTACCATGCCTGGCTCAAGGTTTAGGATTTTTTTAAATTTATTTTTTAGTTGTAGTTGGACACAATATATTTATTTTTATGTGGTGCTGAGGATTGAACCCAGTGCCTCGCATGTGTGAGACAAGCGCTCTACTGCTGAGCTATAGCCCCAGCTCCGGTTTAGGATATTTGATGGTTAAAAAAAAAAAAAGTAACATCCTTCAATGTATTATTTATATTTATAAAAATCTACTTTTTATACTATGGAAGTAAAGTTATTTTTTTCATGTGTAACAAAATAATAATGATAGTATATTGCACACACTGTGACATGTATGAACATGTATGACAACTGTCTGACATAAGGAAAATGTGTATAAGCTTATAGATAAAATGAAACTGTGTGTGAGCAAAGTCTCATCAGTAACTGTGTTGTACAAAACCTGGAGAAAATGCAGTTTGATTTAATGACAAGAACACTGCCAAAATTAGAATATTTGCACTCATATCTTAGTTTTGTCATCTTAGAGTTTAAGCTATTCAGAAAGTCATTTCAACCATCTTGTGATCTTAGTTTCCTCTGTATAAAGAAATAATTATATGGCATCCAGTTATTGGGGGTTCTGTAAGGATAAAAAGTAAAAAAAAAATGTATATGAAAGTCTTTAATAAACTATAAACTACTATATGCATTTAAGTTAGTAATGGAATCTTTGGAAAAATAGCATAAACCTTTTGTTCTAAGAGCAGATTTATGTTACATTCTCTCATTATCTGATGGAACTAGAATAATTTTGTTTTGATCTTAGGTTTTCACTGGGATCTTTACAGCAGAAATGTTTCTGAAAATTATTGCCATGGATCCTTACTATTATTTCCAAGAAGGCTGGAATATCTTTGATGGTTTCATTGTGACACTTAGCCTGGTAGAACTTGGGCTCGCCAACGTGGAAGGATTATCAGTTCTCCGTTCATTCCGATTGGTAAAGCAAAACAAAAGAGTAACAATAGCAAAAGCTTTTCTAAAAACAGTGTTCTAGAATAGTTCTGTCATGGACTTTACCATACAACCATTAGCCTTTCAAGTTCACATCTTTGTATTGTCAAAACTGTTCTTAAGTGAAAATATATATATATAGTCTCACTTATTATTAAAAACCTTTATTCTAAAAAGTATAATCAGGTAAAATTGAATATGCTACCCAGTTGCCATTCTGACTAATTATTGTTTCTAATGACTACTACAGGTAATATTTTCATTTGTTGGAAACATTTTTAATGAAAATGCTCCACCTTTTAATAATAGGCTGAAAATACAAATAGCCCTATGTAGCAGTGGATGACAATCAGTGACATGATGTACATGCCAAACGTTTTACCAGCTCTACCCCTGGAAAATATATACCCATCAAAAAAGAGAAAATTTGTAGGACCAAAAAACATGTCTGTTAATTAATATATATGTCCTTGCAAATTAAGGGAATAATAGAGTCATAAAAATATTCCAGTTTCTCAGTGCAGGTGTATTCAGCTATATCAATGACCTGAAGTGGCATTAATGAATAATAAATGTTTTTTCCTCTATGTACATCAGGGCTCAATATGATTTTACTTAGCATACTATTGACAAATGAGTATCTTTCAGTAGAGATCATTCAGATTCAGTTGTTAATATTACAGTTTAAGGCATGAGGTATCTCAGAGCCTTCTTTGTAAAACAAACTAAGAAAAGTTATTTCTAAGTAATCATTAAAAATTCACTCTCAGAGAAAATGATGTAACTGGTTAAAATATGGGATAAATAGAGTCTTCCTAGAGGATCCAAAAATTAGTCATGAGCCCTCGAGGATAGGGCAGTACCAGTGTTTTAAGCGATTCAAACTTTTATGGGGCTGGGGGATGCTGGGGATTGAACCCAGAGCCTCACACATACTTGGTAAGTGGTCTCCCACTAAGCTAGACCTCAACCCTAAGAGACTCAACTTCAATCATCATTTCTTGGTAAACCTCACATTATTAAATGCTTGTAAAGAGCATAATAATATGTATCAATTTTTTTCATTTTTCTAGCTCCGAGTTTTCAAGTTGGCAAAATCTTGGCCAACATTAAACATGCTAATAAAGATCATCGGCAATTCAGTGGGGGCTCTGGGAAATCTCACCCTGGTGTTGGCCATCATAGTCTTCATTTTTGCTGTGGTCGGCATGCAGCTCTTTGGCAAAAGCTACAAAGATTGTGTCTGCAAAATCGCCAGTGACTGTAAGCTCCCACGCTGGCACATGAATGATTTCTTCCACTCCTTCCTGATTGTGTTCCGTGTGCTGTGTGGAGAGTGGATAGAGACCATGTGGGACTGTATGGAGGTCGCTGGTCAAGCCATGTGCCTTACTGTCTTCATGATGGTCATGGTGATTGGAAATCTAGTGGTATGTATCCACTTAAGATACACATTTCAGAAATATATTAACAATATAACAGAATGATCATTTTGTCCCCAAAATTCTTATGATTATTAGTTCTAAATATATCTTATCTCAGAAATATTTATACCTTCACTTTGAAAGTATCACAATATAGAAGTAATCTACAAATTTATACTCAACTCCATTATGTCAATCATTTCATCACATTCATTATATGAATTGCAGTAGAGGGTCATATTGAAGACAAGTATAAAAGACTATTCTGGAAACATTTTAAAAATTCAGGACCAAGGGAGGAAGAAGTCTAAAATATATCTAGAGAGAAATCTACAATATGTTATACATATATTATACATACATATGGCAGTGGATGACAACCACTTATGAGATGTGCATGCAAACACTTTTCTTAATGTTACCTCTGGAAAATATATAGATCCAAATCAAAAAAGAGTAAGTTCATAGGGTTATTAAATATTTCCACTAATTCACATATATGCTCTTGCAAATCAAGGAAAGAACTATAGTCATAGAAAAGGTTATCCTTTACTTCAAATCATGTATAGAAAAAAAAAAGAAAGTAAGTAAGTAAGTTAGTTAGTTCAGCACTACCTTCCAGTATTGGACTAACAAGTGGTGCCTTTCAGTGTTCCTACTGACTATGCCATTCATTTTCTTGCTCACTGCAACACATAATACTCAGTCACCCAATATCATATGGTAACTGCATTAGCCAACAAATTGTCTAGAGGCTCTAAGTCAAAATAAAGGATGGATAGTGATACCATTCTTTATTTTGAGATTGTTCTAATGGAGTAATTCTCTCTTAAAATTGGAATATACCTATTTATAGTATGGAAAAATATAAATATATTCTAATTAATATAGAAGGAGACCAATAGGGTAGAGGAAAGGAACCAGGGGAAGAGAGAAGGAGATGGAAAGGGGAAGTACCAGGGAATTAATTGACCAAATTATGTTATGTGCATGTATGAATATGTCACCATGAATCCCACTATTATAATTATAATGAATGAATAAAAATTTATATATATATATATATATATATATATATATATATATATATATATATATATATTCCAAGGTGTACACACATTAATGTGCCAGTCCCACCAAAATAATACAAATTATTTATAAACAGTTCTACTAATTAGTTGATAAGGAGGTATATATAAGAAATGCAGTATGATTAAGATACCTTTTTAAGTCCATAAGCCCTTAATCCTAAATTTGAGCCATTTGAGTGGTGATTTTGCCTTTAACATCCAATTCAATATCTCTATCAAAAAAGAAACTACAAAATAAATGTTTAAATGCATAACTACAAACATTAATGATTTTATATTTAGAATTATATAATGCACACATAAATTTGTTTTTCTCATACAGTTTTAAATTAATCATACCTTAGGTTAGCTCATTCAACTTCATTTACAAGTGGGAAAACTTGAAAGCTATAGAAAACATGTCTTTGCTTAAGGATGCATAATTAAATACTTATGAAGCTAAATCACAAATTCAGAGCACCCACATTGGGATTGAATCCGGGGCTTTATGCCTTGAAAGCACACACTCTACCCTGAGCTACACTCTCAGCCCACCCAACTCCAAACAAATATGCTGTCATGTTTCTATATCATCTAATTTTAGAACATGGAGATTCCTACAATTATAAGTTGTCAAAATATGTTCTTCTTTATATTAAGGTGAAAATATAATCATGTCTATTTTTTTAAGGTCCTGAACCTTTTTCTGGCCTTACTTCTGAGCTCCTTCAGTGCAGACAACCTTGCAGCCACTGATGATGACAATGAAATGAACAATCTTCAAATTGCTGTGGATAGGATGCACAAGGGAATAGCATACGTAAAAAGAAAAATATATGAATTTATTCAGCAGTCCTTTGTTAGGAAGCAAAAGATTTTAGATGAAATTAAACCACTTGATGATCTAAACAACAAAAAAGACAGTTGTATGTCCAACCACACAACAGAGATTGGGAAAGATCTTGATTATCTTAAAGATGTTAACGGAACCACAAGTGGCATAGGAACTGGGAGCAGTGTTGAAAAGTACATCATTGATGAAAGTGACTACATGTCCTTCATAAATAATCCCAGTCTTACTGTGACTGTACCAATTGCTGTAGGAGAGTCCGACTTTGAAAATTTAAACACAGAAGACTTTAGTAGTGAATCAGATCTGGAAGAAAGCAAAGAGGTAAGATGCTATGGACATGGGTAGGTATAAATTTATATATGTGTATGTGTGTGTATGTATTATGTTGCCTATGTTTATGATTATATATTTTCCATCTAGAATTCTTAGCCATGACTTAAATTTTTATTTCATTGAGGAACCAAAGATAAATTGAAGAATAGCATACTAAGGTGTGAGTTTTCCCATCTTTATGTTATTTGTCAGATGGACTAGTGGATGATACAATGAATGAAAAAATAGAATCATCATAGGACTATTTAATCCTTACAATAATCTACAAGGGGATATGTTATTATAACTTTTTAAATAATAAAGCTAGTGTAGGAGGTTTAAAAGATGCATAACTGGTAAGGGATGGAGCTGAGACTTGGACTTAAGAGACTTTGTAAGTTTTCTATGTCTTCTATTGCATCACATTAGCTCACATACATGAAAGAGACCTATAGCAACAAGAAATAGTCTTTACAGCTCCTCTCACTAAAACTGTATTGTCCTATGTTTTAGTCTATGTTGTCTACCATAGTACTATGCCATACACTGAGTGGTTTAAACAACTGAAATTTATTTTCTCACAGTTCTGGGAACAGGAAAATCCAAAATCAAAATACCAGTACAGCCAGTGTCTGGTGAGGTCTCTCTTCTGAGGTTGTAGATGCCACCTTCCCTCTGTCTTCACATAGCCTGTCCTCAGTGCATGAGTATGAGAAACGCTTCTGGTGTTTTTCTTCTGCTTATAGAACACCAGCCCTATTGAATTAGAGCCTGAACCTCATAGCCTCTTTTAGCCTTTATCACCCTCTCACAGGCCCTGTCTTCAAATATGGTCACAAATGTAGGGGTTGAGCTTGAACATTTGAATTTGGGGAGACACAGTTCAGTGCTTGAAAACCTTCTTAAAAGTACTAAGCTAAAACTCTAATGTACATAGACTGTCCCTGGTGTCCCGAGGTTTGACTGTTTTCCAACTTTCCATTGGTGTGAAACTGGTATGCATTCAGTAGAAACCATACTTGTAAGTTTGAATGTTGATGTCCCACTGAGTTAGCAATACGGAGCATCTGATGATGCTGGGCAGAAGCTGGGCCTCTGGCAACCCTCTCAAAAGATTAAACAACTGATGCGTGGCAGTGTGCTGTATAGCTATCACATTCAGTAGGTCAGATGTACTAAATTAATTTTCAATTTATAATAGTTTCAACTTAATTATGGGCTTATTGGGATTCAATTCCACTGAAAATTGAGTAGCGTCTGTATGAGATCATTCAAAAGATGTCTAAAATAAAGTGCCTTCACTTCAGTTAATATTTGGAAATCTAAAAGACAGTAAAGTTCCCACCTTTGAATCTACATGTCTAAATATTTTAAAGGATCTGATACATTTTACTAGGAGCATAGTTTCACTAGAATATCACTCTGTCCAAGGGAAACTACATTTCGTTTTAATAGTTGTCCAAGCATATGACTTACTTTTGATTTATTAAGTATGTCCCTTTAAAGATGATCCTAGCTTTTATACTGAGTCTCTGAACAATCTAGGTCTCATTTTCTACTTTTAGGAGTTGGGGGATAATATTAGAACTAGAAGCTGCTTCTGGAACTCCAGCCTTAGGCTTCTTAGTATTTCAGTTTTGTGCAATGAAACAGGGGAAAGAAAAGAGCTCAGGGACATATCAAGAGATATGTCACATTTCTCACATCCATGGACATGGATTCAGGGGAGAAAATGATAGATTATTTTTGTAAAACACTGTGGGGTTATTCAAGATTTTTAATTTGAACATTATCTTAGTTCAAACTTTGTTCATTGAAGGACATGGGTTTTGCTAAGGAACCAGATGGAGGCTGATTTTTGAAAAAATAGTTATCTTCATATTTAAAAAGTTGGTTCCAAACCTTTTTCTTGTGGGTATGGTGTGCTGATTATGCTGCTGAGCTCCAAGCTCTGAACTAATGACAAAATAAATTTGGAAATATTTTTTTCTAATATAGACTTTTTTATATTCAACCCTTAGATCTAAATTCAGTGTGTGATTAAACTAATAGTTATTATACGTTATCTGTTGAGTTAAAAAATAAACCATTTCATTGCAAAAACCATCCATAGCAAATATTCTTCCTGCAAAAATTTAACATGATTACACAGTTTATCTGTTTTTGTTTGTACTGATCAGGGTTGAAATGAATACTGACCTCTTTATAAAGTGACCATCCACTGAACCACTCTAGGAAATTCTATTTCTTTATACTTGGTGACATTTCATAGCTTAGAGTTCTGCATAAACTGCAATTTTTAATGTTATGGTAATAGAAATTTTAGAGATGCAATGTGTCTTAAATTATGAATCATCACTTAGTTGAAATTGAAAACTCAATTTTATTAACCAGCAATTTTAAAAATTTTAATGAAATAAAATGGAGTATTTCAATGGACCTTACATGTTGAAGGCAGGAGTATTAAAAAATGAATATTTTGTTTCACTTGAATGCATTGTTTAATGAATCACTTGGTCCATGCGTGTAGAGCCTGAAGTTCAATTTTTAATTTACAGAAACACCATTTCAGTTCTATAAGGGTATTGATCATAAAACTTTTCTGATCACAACAAGAAGGGTCACTTCTGTTTATGGTACCAACAAATAAGGCACTGAGTATGGGTAATAAATAATATATATCCAGGCTCATAAATTTTACAAAGTACCATAATACCTATAAGCATGCACATCTCTTGTTTTATGTCATGATCTGTTTGTACATGTTTAGTATAAAATAGGCATTAAGATCAAATTTTTCAGCTTCCAACTCTTCTAAAAAGATTTATTGACATGTAACAATTGTACATACTAATGAAGTACAGTGTGGTGTTTTAATACATGCATACAGTATACAGTGATCAAATCAGGGAAATTAGCATATCCATCACAAATTTTTATTGTTGCTTTGTTGTTGAGAACATTCAAAAATCCTCTATTTGGAACACACAATGCATAATCATTAGCTATAGTTTCTCTGGATCAGAAGGAATATCAGAATTTATTTTTCCTAACTGACTAACATCATACTCCTTGACCAGTGTTTCCAAGATTTCTCCTCTCTTCTCTCCTAACCTCTGGCTACCACTACTTCGCTTTTAATATCTATAATATTCTTTTTTTTATATTCCACATATGAATGAGATCATGCAGTATTTGTCTGTCTGTATCTGGTTTATTTCTCTTAACATAATATCCTCCAGGCTCATCCATATTGTCAAAAAAAAAACAGGATTTCCTCCTATCTACTGACTGAAAAGGATTTCACTGTGTACATACCATGTTTTCTTTATCCATTCATCTGTTGATGGACACCAAGGTTGATTTCATATCTTGGCTACTTCGAATAGTGATGTCATAAACAGGAGTAAAGACATTTCATCAACGAACTGATTTCATTTCCTTTGGATATATACCTTAGGATAGTATTGCTGAATCACATGATAATTCTATATTTAATTTTGTGAAGAATCTCTATACTGTTTTTCATAATGACTGTACTAGTTCAAATCCCCACCAACAATATATAAAAGTTTCTCTTTCATCAAATCCTGGGCAGCATTGTTACTTTCAATCTTTTTTTATAATAGCCATTGTACCTAAGGTGTACATAACACAACCTTGACTTCAAAATATACTACAAAGCTATAGTAACTCAAGCACCATGGCATTCACATAAAAACATAGACCAATGGAACACAATAGAATGCCAGAAATAAATCCATGTATTTACAGCTAACTGATTTTCTACAAAACTGCTAAGAGTGCACAAAGAAAATAGTCTTCCTCTTTGACAAATGGTGCTAGAATAAATGGATATCCACATGCAAAAGAATAAAATTTGACATTTACGTCTTGCCATATACAAAACTCAACTCAAAATGGATTAAAGACTTATATTTATGATCCAAAGCATGAAACTTCTTGAAGAAAACATAGAGAAAATGCTACATGACATTATTGTTTTTTACTAGTATTTTTTGACAGACCATAAGCAACAAAAGCAAAAATAAAGATAATTGCATCAAACTAAAGATCTTCTGTTTCACAAAAGAAATAAACAAAGTAAAGAGATAATCCATGGAATGGGAGAAAATATTTGTAAATTATATGTTTGGCAAGGAACTGATATCCAGGTTCTATAAGGAATTGAAAAAAAAAAAAAAAAAACCTCAACAGCCAATAATAATAATCCAATTAAAAATGGGAAAAAGATGAAATAGACATTTCCCAAAAGATATACAAATGACAGAAATCAGACATATGTGTAAAAAACATAAATTATTACTAGCCATCAGGGAAATGCAAGTCAAAATCACAATGAGAGACCACCTCTTCCCCAGGAGAATGGCTGTAGTCACCTCTGCATAGAACCATGTTGAAGGATTCGCTTCATCATACTTACTCTGATGGGAACATACTTAAAATTATGTTTTTATTTCCCATGATTCTGGATCCCATGTTTCTCTTGACTCGCTCTAATATTGAATTAGATTTTGTTGTTTTCACTTTTGTTAGCCATGTTAGTGACTTTATCTTTGACTTCTAAGAAAGTAATAATCCCTCTCATCATTTTTACCTGAATTCCAGTTGAAAGGCAGTTGTATCTGATTCAACTGAAAATTTTAGAAATTTTTAGAAATATTTATTGACCCCTACTAAATTTCAATTTCATTATATCATTCTTTTTTTTCATTATATCATTCTTATATCTAGTTTTCTGCAAATATTCTTCTGGAGATTACCATAATGATTCAAATTTCCTGACTCTAACTTCAACATTTCTACTTTCTTGATCAGAAATAAACCCAAAATTATTTTTAAATAAACACAAATTTTTTTAAAGTAAACACAAAATTATTTATCCTCATTGATTCTTCAGTTTTATATTGTGCTCTGTTCATCAAAGCAAGACACATTTGTAAGATGTTCTACTTTTAGATGAATTAAACTGATGGAAGATGCCTCCACCAAATAAGGATCCTTGTTTTCACATTTTCTTTTTATTATTGGTTCTTTTTACTTATGCATGACAATAGGATTCATTCTGACATAATCATAAAAGCATGGGATATAATTTGTTCTAATTCAGCCCCATGACTTCCGCTTTCCCTCCCCTCTTCTGTTCCCCTACTATACTGATTTCTGATGTTTACTTAAAGTTTTTTTTTTTTTTTAATTAGTGTCTGTGGATGTCCATAATGGTGAGATTCACTGGGGTGTATTCATATATGTACATAGGAATATTAGGTCAGATTCATCCCCCTGCCTGTCCTTATCTCATCCCTCCTACCTTCCCTCCATTCCCCTTTGTCTCCTCCACTGATCTTTCTTCTATTATTTTTTTATCCCCCCACCCTTATTTTTAATTAGCTTCTGCATATCAGAGAAAACATTCTACCTTTGACTTTTGGAAACTCAGTTATTTTACTTAGCATAATAGTCTCTCGTTCCATCCATTTACTGGCAAATGCCATAAAGTCATTCCTCGTTACGTCTGAGTAATACTCCATTGTGTATGTGTACTTTATTTCATACTAAGAATGCAGTCTATAGCATACTAAAGAAATCATATTATTTTGGATCTTTCTATTTTACTTTTTGTTCTTTTTGCCTATCTTCATTATTCAGCAATTTAAAGAATATACTAAATAATAGGGGATGCTAGTAAGCCACAATTCTGAATTTTATATGTGAACATAAAATACGTATAATTATATATATAGTGTACAGGTATGATACATATAATATACATACTTTTTCATAAAATGGTGACTCGATCGTTAATGTGAATTTCCATGTTGGAACAATGTTGACTAAAATGTTACTCCTTTGTCACCTCTATTAGACCTCTTCCATCTGAATATGTTAACATTTTAATTGTTGAATTCAGTAATGACTCTTATCTACTATGAATCTCTATGAAGCTCTGAAATTATATTCATTCCTTGGATTAAATTTAGAAGTGATAATTATTTATTATCATAAGTTTGCACATACTTTATGCATGTGAGGCCATTATTATAATGTTTTTGGTAAAAAAAATTATACTTGAGCCAGATACTAGGAAATGTAATTCCATTAGCCTCCTACCATATAACCCTGCTGGCTATCTAATTTGCAATTTTCATATATATATATGTATTCATCATATATATTCAATATATATATATTCTTATATATATATGTGTGTAATATATATTATATCTCTTTGGATTATCAAATGTGGTAATAAATATGATGTGCTTAGAACAGTGCCTGACATATAAGTATTCACTAAGTTATTATTATTATTATTATTACTATTACTATTATTTTGGTATGAGGGATTACATTTAGGGGCACTTGACCACTGAGTCACATCCCTAGCCCTATTTTGTATTTTATTTAAAGACAGGTCTCATCAGTTGCTTAGTGCCTCACATTTGCTGAGGGTAGCTTTGAACTTGCTATCACCTGCCTCAGCCTCCCAAGTTGCTGGGATTACAGGTGTGTACCACCATGCCAGCTACCATTAGTATTTTTACTAGTAGCATTCCCAACACTGTTGGAGTAAGTTTTCTTATAAGAATTATTAGTAACATATTTGACTATTTATCCTTTTCTTGTTGTTTGCCTTTTTCCTTCTGTAATAAATGGTTTACAGGTTTATCTGGAGACAGTGATAAGTTTTGTTTTGTTTTTTTGTGTGTGTGTGTTTGTGTGTGTGTTTGTTGTTGTTAAATTTTGAACTGTTTTGATTACTCTTGATATGGTAAATGACTTAGATATTTAAGAAAATTACTTTCCTGAAGCACAATTAGAAGGAATATATATGCAAGAACTTAGAGACATGAAGAAACAGCACATAATATGGACACAATTAGTAGTGGAATTGCTAAGGTATGAAGTCTAGGAGATGAGTGAGGCTAGAGATGGAACTAAGGAGCAGATGATCTCAGCTCCCAGAAAACCAAGAACAGACTAACGAGAAGAGACAAGCAAGATGAAAGCTCACGTTTGTTTTGCCTCCTCTGAGAGGAGTGCACTCACACATTACTGTCTTCTTCTCTCTTTTTTTTTTTAATTAGTTACACATGACAATACAATGATCTTGACATATCATACATTTAAATCAGATGGGATATAATTTCTCATTTTTCTGAGTGTACAGGTTGCAGAATCACATTGGTCATGCAGTCACGTATATACACGCAACAATAATAATGTCTATTTTATTCTGCTGTCCTTCCTTTTTCCCCTTCCCCTCCCCTTTCCTCCCATCACTTCTCTCTACCCAATCTAATGTGTCACACTCTTTTTTTTCCCTCACATCTTCATACCTGTATTTTGTATAACGATGAGGGTCTCCTTCCATCTTCCATGCAATTCCCCTTCTCTTTCCCCAAATGCCCACCCCCCAAACAAAAATGTTTAAAAAGCAAAGATGATGTCAACAGAATTATTACTACTACAAATCTGTTTAAACACTTTTAAAAAATTATTTAAATCACACTTTTTTGGAAAAAAAATAGCTCATTACTAAAGTAATTAGGAAGAAAGCATATTTGTTTTTGTAATGAGCAAGCCCCAGAATAAGAAGTAAAAATGTCAATTTGGTCCCTATGATTCAGGCAATGATAATAGCAAATATCATTTGTTGAAGGTTAAACTCAATTAAAGCACTGTTTGTAGGGCTTTTCATGTACTGCTTCCTTCAATCTTTATACTGTCAGATAAATATTACTATGCAATTTTATAGATGAGAAAAATGAACTCATTTCAACAAATCAGCTAAACAAATAAGCTTTAACAAAGTATGCTGAAATCATACACATAGTGTTATGATTTGCAGTTTTGGTATCTAGCTTGGAAATTATAAATGCAATTTTGCAGAATTTTTGTTTACTTTTAATGTTTTTTGCATAATAACAATATTCTGTTGGACCAGTATGTGATGAGTTGTGTTTCTTTTGTTCCTTTATATCTAATGATGGACATACTTTATGTTCAAGTTTGACATACTTTAAGGCAGAAATCAGAGTACTTTAGAGCTGTATACCCCCACCTTCACCCCTACCCTGGACACATGTTTGAATAATATTAGATTTACCAATTTCTAGGACTAATATAGTACTTAGTGAACATGAATAATTGAAGATTATTCTTCCAAAATACAGTTTGATGAAAAAATCCTCTGTGATATAGGAATAATGTTGGAACTAATAAGTTAATATTTGAGTTTTCCATCCCTTCTATGGTAATGGTAAATCCCAATACAGTGTCTTTTTCTTACATATTATATTGTCACTTTTCTGAGACTCTTTAATAGAAACCATTTTAATTGTTTAACATGTATAGTGTATATTTGAAATATTTTCTATACAATTATATACAATTACTATATAATTATAATTACTATAAAATTACTATATAATCATACAGAGTGTATGCAATAAAATAGTAATACTAATATTTTTTAGTTCTGGAATAGCTCATTTATGTTTTTCTATGTGTGCATGTATATACATATAAACATTAAAATGCACAGTTTCCAAAAAAGTACTTGAGATAATATTCTTTGCCACATTTAAATAGTTGTATATGTGCGTGTGTGTATCTGTATGTGTGTGTATACACTAAATGCACATATAATCTGTATTATTTTGACCGATAAATTCAAAATTTATTTCTTTATCCATATATTTTCATCAGTCATTGTAAACTAAACTCCTCTTAAACCTTATAAATAAGCTCCTTGTAACAAAACAAGTCTAAAGATAAAAACATAGCCATTTTAAAATCAAGTAAGAGAATAAGAAAAAAGGCACTTAATCATTTAAAGAAACATTGTGGAATGTTTTGTTTGATTTGTTTTGCTTTACCCTGAAGGTCAAAATCATTTGCTATAGTAGAGAACATTTTTAAAAGCAAGAAATATTGCATGAATCCACTGAGGAGGAAAAATGGTCTCATCATCAAGGCTGTAGTTATTAAGTGGTTATTGAATGCCCTGGTGTACAAGGCAAAGTGAATACTTAAGATAGAATGCACTCTCTTCACTCTCTCAGCTCACATATTAAGTAAGTTTGCCAAGAATATCTTGAAAATACAGATTAGTGTATATATGTATAATTTAAGCTATTGTGGGTCAATATGTAAAAACTTACATATTTTCAAAGTAGCTAATACATTTAATAAATTGAAAATAGACTAATGGCTTAATAAATGCCAAAATGGATTTTTAAAATATTTTACCAATTATCAGAAACTGGAAAACCAAGATTTTGTTACGTGAATGATGAATTATAAAATTCAAATTCCTCAAAATTACAAGAAAAAAGGGAATAAATAATTAACTTTATTGATTTTCAAATCAATAAATGTATTTGTCTGAAAATGTTTTAGTTCTGTTATTATCCAGTTTCTCTACTATTTTATTTGAATTCCTGCCTCAGGTGATGATGTAGAGATAGACTGTTCCCACACATGTAGAAAGTGTTTCCTTCCTTTTCTGAGTAATAGTGTTTTTATTTCTCAAACAAATAACAGAGCCATCTTATCTTTTATTTCTACAATGAGAAAAATGAGACAATATAAATTAACTTATGAGGGTTTTAATGCAATGTTTTTCAAAATACCAATGACATTCTTCACAGAACTAGCAAAAAACAGTCCTAAAATAAATTTAGAAGAATAAGTCGCAGAATAGCCAAAGAAATCTTGAGAAAGAAGAGTGATGCTGAAGGCATCACAATACCTGTTCTCAAATTATACCACAAAAGAACCATAGTAGTAATACAGCATGGTATTGGCATCAAAACAAACATGAAGACCAAGGAACAAAACAGAAGACAATGGCAAGCCCACATACTTTCAGTTATCTGATACTTGACAAATAAGCCAAAAATATATATGATGGAGAAAAGAAAGCTTTTTTAAACAAGTGATTCTGCAAAAACTGGATATCCACATGCAGAAGAATGAAACTGTATTTCTATCTCTCACCTTGCACAAAAGTCAAAGTGGATCACAGACCTAAGAATCATACTAGAAACTCTGCAACTGCTAAAAGAAAACACAAGGTCAACACTCCAACATATTTGCACTGGCACTGACTTCCTTAACAAGACCCCTAAAGCTCAATAAATAAAACCAAGAATCAATAAGTACAATGTAATCAAATTAGCAATCTTCATAGCAAAAGAAACAACATAGAACATGAAGAGAGAACCTATAGAATGAGGGAAAATCTTTGCCATGGGATTAATATCAAAAATATACAAAGAACTCAGAAAGCTTACTACCACAACAAACAAATAAACTAATCAAATAATGAGCAAAAGAACTAAATATACATTTTTTTTTTCAAAAGAAGAAACACAAATAGCCAACAAATATCTGAAAAAAAATTTTTCAGCATCCATAGCAATAAGGGAAACACAAAGCTACATTGAGATTTAATTCTCACTCCAGTTGAAATGGCAATCATCAAGAATACAAATAATTATAAATGCTGGCAAGGATGTTGGGGGAAAAGGTATATGCATACATTGTTGTTAGAACTGCAAATTCGTACAACCACTTTGAAAAACTGTGTGGAGATTCCTCAAAAATCTAGGAATTGAACCACCATATGACCCAGCCATCCTACTCCTTAGTGTTTATAAAAAAGAACTAAACCATTATACTATAGCAATACAGCCCCATGAATGTTTATAGCAGCACAACTCACAACAGCCAATTGGAACCAGTTCAGATCCCCATCAGTGGATGAATGGATTAAGAAAATATGGTTTACATCCACAATTAAGTTTTTATTCAGCTATAAAGTAGATTATGTACCACTATAATACACTAATAAAAAGCAATGTTTTTACTTAAGACATTAGAAAAAAGTGAAGGAATATAATAAATATCCAAATGAATTATTAATGTAGCAGATAATACTAGTATAGCAGGTAATTCATAGGGGAAAAAACAATACAGACATAAACTAGTATGGCAGGCAGGATTCTGAGATGACCTTGACAATCTTTACTTCCAGCAAAGTGGATTTACTATTGAAATTAATTCTGCATCTGAATGCCTTTCCATACACAAATTTAAGCACAAGAAACAATATGCTTTCTAGTTCTTAATGAATATTGGTCAATATTGTTAGGCTTCTCAAATCCCCTTCACTGATTATGCATGAAGAATTGGTATCTTGCATAAGATTCCATTTCTATCATGAAGAATAATGGGTGCAATGGATGGTGGTGACATATTCCTTATATGATTTTTCATAAAATATGGAATGAATGTTTTCATGATGCTGATATTGCTAACAAAGGCCAATTCTGAGCTCAGGATGTAACTCAGTGGCAGAACTCATATTCAGGATACGTGAGGCTAAGAGTTCAATATCCAGCAACACACAGACACAGACACACACCCACACACCCACACACACACGCACACACACTCACAATGCTATTTTCTATCATTGTTGAAGTGGTAATGCTTGAACCTCAGCCTAGACCTATCACTTTATCACCAAATTATGAATCTCTTTAACGTTGAGGATGAGAAAAGAGAAATTCTTCAGAACACCACATTATGAGATGAATGGTTTGATTGAGATTTTCACTCAAGCCCATCGTTTGATGATTCTCTTCACTTGTCAAGAGAAATAACCAATGAGTTATTCCTGGGTGTGTCTTTAATTCAGTATGAATGCTAAAACGGAATGTAAAAACATTCAGAACCAAAGGCATGGGAAAAGTAAATTGAAATCTATTTGCTACTGTATCCTATGTTGAACAAAGTTCAAGCTCTTGAATGTGGTACCCACGCTAACTATGCATTTGTTGGAATGTTGTTGAAATCAGACTTTTTTGATAAATCTTATAATTTCAGAGATCATCTGCAACTCAAATACTAAGAATTGTGTCAGCACTATCATATTATTACATATCCTAATGACCTGAAATGTTGATTTATCTGTTTTACCACAAATTTTAAAAGAAGGGAAGCAATCAGTTGGATATGGACCCAGACGTACAAATTGTTTTTGAGCAAATATAAATAGTTTGTTGAACTTTTCAACAAAATCAATTTTCTTCCATGCAAAATTTTTAATAATTTTAATAGTTTAATTTTTATTACTTAAATAATGTGATAAGTTGAGTGGTATCTGCTTATGAATGTCTATTAGATGATCTGCATAAATCTAAAGTTGGGGACACTGTGTTCCCAAAACTATCTTGGATATTGGAGTCATCAATGAATACTTAGCATCTAACACATTGCTAATGTTCAATAAATACTACTTGAATAAATGGCTGGATTGATTAATTATTCTTACTACCTAAATGGCATATTGCCAGTCTTCAGAACCATCATTTATGATTAGGTCTTGTCTTAGTGGGAAAATCTATATTCTGTATTATTTTTGCCATGTTTATCTTCTGAAAACCCTAAAAAGAGAACTGAGTCTGGCATAATGGCTTATGCCTGTAGTCCCAGCTACTCAGGAGGCTTAGATAGAAGGATCACTTAAACTCAAGACTTTGAGGCCAGCCTGGAAAACATAGTGAGACCCCCAACATAAACAAATAAACAAAACCCCCCAAAACTATGTGTTCCATGACTGTTGTTCAAAATATTAGTAATGCTGTTTCTTAACTGAACTTTCTCCTTTCAGCTGCACATGGCATATCATTTACTGAGGGGTAAACTGGATTTTTCCACCCACTACTTGTTGATCTCTTTTGTGCAATACTTCAAACTTTAAAATATTTACCAGGAATTCAATCTGTTTATTTAATATGCCTAAGGTTGTTTGTTTATTGATATATTTAACCTATTGTATGACTACTTCTATCAAAAGAGGACATGGCATATGTAAATATTAACATAGTTATATTAATTCTATATACCCTAACAGTGAATATTAGTATCATGAGTTAAAGCTAAAGGTAGTATTTGCTCACAATTAAGACATTGCTAAAGAAATACATATAGTCAAACATTAAAATGCAGAGTGACATTATTTCCTCCTAAGGTGGAAATTATCTTCCCCTCTCTGCTCCCTTTCCCTTTCTCCTCCCTCATCCTCCTTTTTCTCTTTGATTCCTAGGGCAGAAGTTTCCTCAGTGTGCATTGCTGAAGGCCATTGATTACCCCTTTGAACAGCCATTTGGTTGCATCCTTAACATTCTCAATTCTGACAAAGGAGTTAACACAGAAAAAAAAAATTATTTCCTCTTCTTACTCAATCTCTCTTTTGCTTTAAATTTATAATCTCTTTACCATAAGAACAATACCAAATACACTCATAGTGATAATCCCTTCTTGGTAGGCCACTCATTAAAGGGATCTGTTTTTTATGCCACCCTATGTACAGAAACTTAATGAAAGCAGCAGCTCGTCAGAAGGCAGCACGGTGGACATTGGTGCACCTGCAGAGGAGCAGCCGGTGGTGGAACCTGAAGAAACCCTTGAACCTGAGGCCTGTTTCACTGAAGGTAAAGGCACAGATCCTCGTGTTCATTTTTCTCTAGTAAAGAAGAAGCCTTTTGCTGTTGGCCACCCCAAAAGGATCACTTAGAATAGACTAGACCTTAGTAATAGATCAATTTCAGTTACCCTTAATGTGTTGACAGATAAAAAGGATCCAAGTCTACTGTTATGCTTTAGTTATCTCCATTATGTGAAAAGATCATGAACACAGAGAAAAACATTTTAACTTAATGAAAGCTACTGATTTGTAATTTTTAAAGAAAATGGTAACTTTGCGATGAATTGGCATATTAAGTATTCATCAAAATTCTCATACATAGAAGTTTCCTTAACAGTAGACTTTTGACTACAAAAACTAAATGAATTATAAATTCTGGACAGTATTTTTAAATGAAAACATCATTTTTCAATGCATGTTGGAAGAAACAGGGAAATAAGGGATGCCCTGGGCACTTGATACCTAAACAGCGTTGAGCTGGTACTATATATATATATATATTATATATATATTATATATATATAATATATATTATATATATATATATATATAATATATATATATAATATATATATATATAAAATATGAGGCTCGGCATGGTGGTACATACTGATAATCCCAGCAATTTGGGAAGCTAAGGAGGAGGTTAGCAAGTTCAAGGACAGCCTCAGAAAATAGAAAGGGAATTTACAATGGATTTTAATGATGATAAACATCATCATTAAACTATAAGGGAAAACTTCCCTTTTACAAAGAATATAAATTTTACCCTACCTCAAAAGAAAAAATAAAAAGGCTTGGGAATGTAGCTCAGTGGTTTAAAAAATAATTCTACAACTAGATTTTTTTTTATTGTCTGATTCCCTTAAAAATTGAGTCTGTAAAATGTGAGTACTTGTATATATTTTTATTTGGCACTCTTTACCTAATTGACCTAAAATATCTGCAGTGTCCCTTTATTCCCTATATAATTTACACACGTAACCCAAAATCCTTCTCAAAACTACAATTATCTTACCATTATCTTACTTAGAGGAGTTTCTTATACTCTTGAACGGCTGTGATAAAGATAAATTTAATTCACTTGATAACTACAACATATTATGTTACAAAAACTGTTCTCCTTCTCTTTTAAACTGTTAGATGTGTCTTTACTGTCTTCTTTTCCTTTATTCCCTTGTTCCTTAGGTCCCTACTCTTATCTTTTTCTTCCTCTCTTCCTCCATTATTTTACTTTCCTTTTATTTATCTTTTTTTTTTCAAAAATACTTGCCTTTTAAAAAATCTTCCATGGGGCTTAGACAGATACTCAGAGATATTTGTAGATTTAATTTGGGGTGTTTATTTGTGTGTGTGTGTGTGTAAGTGAAAGCAATATGAGGAAGACCGTAGCAAATGAAACTAGGACCTTGCAAATAAAATTTTAGTGAAAAATCGCATAAGCCTTTCTAGAAACTCCACAAGAAAACCTGTACATCAACAGATCTAGCATTATTGGAAAAGATCAATAATATTATTCTATATTCTCTTTAAAAGGGAAGTTTTCTTTTTATTATTATTAAAATCCATTGTGAATTTCTTTTCTAGAATGAAGTCAGTGGAATTCTGTAAGATAATGAATAGACTAAAGCAAGCTACTTTACATTTATTTGTAACTTACAACTTTTTTTTCCTGGACAATAACACTAGGAGGCAGAAGTAGTATTAGCTAGGGAATTGTTCAATGAGCCTGAGTAATTCTCACAATTTCACACGGCTAATGAAGGTGCCCTTACTAATCCAGGCTTAGAGAATTATCACAGCAAGACAGAAATGGCAATAGTGGTGGAAACATGAAACAGGCACAAGTCAAGGGATATTACAAAAGGGCTGTTATTTTACTTCTATTTGAACATTATACTTGCAGGCTGTGTGCAGAGATTCAAATGTTGTCAAATCAGCGTGGAAGAAGGAAGAGGAAAACAGTGGTGGAACCTAAGAAGAACATGTTTCCGAATAGTAGAACACAACTGGTTTGAGACCTTCATTGTTTTCATGATTCTCCTTAGTAGTGGTGCTCTGGTGAGTCAGTGTTAAGCAAAAGTATTACAGCACAGATTTTTTAGTATCTTTTAACACTGAAACCTTGTTGGTAGTTTCTATTCCATTGTCTTAGTATCCAATGCATTTTTAGTAACCCTATCTTTTATCTCTTAGACAACAGACTTAACAAAAAACTAAAAAGCCATTCCTTTTAATATGTATAAATACATTTATAATAATCTACATATAAGTTTTTTGCTTTGAGTAAGTAGTCCCCCCATTTGTCCCTTTGGCTTATTCACTCTAACTAAAATATACTAATATTTAATTACCCTTTTTAATAAAATAATAAGAATGGGGCCAATAGTATAGTCCATGGAAGTTTGTGATTGGGGATATATATCCTCTGAGTTCTAATGAATTTTGTTTCTGAGTATTATTAATACTATTACTGCCTTATAGACAATTGATCAATCTTTAGGGAACACTTCTCTGTGTTCCTCATTCATGTACTACTAGGAAACAATAAATGTAGGTAACAATGAATATTGGACAGAATACTAAGTGATTCATTTAAGCCTTAATTTCTCTTTAGAAAACTACCACATATCGTATTGATAGCATTTTAGAAAAACACTGACATGGGGCTGGGGATGTGGCTCAAGTGGTAGCGCGCTTGCCTGGCATGTGTGCAGCCCGGGTTCGATCCTCAGCACCACATACAAACAAAGATGTTGTGTCCGCCGAAAACTAAAAAATAAATACTAAAATTAAAAAAAAAAAAAAGAAAAACACTGACATAAAGATGATAGATCCATAGATAGATAGATAGATAAGAAGGATAGGCAAAGAGCTTGGCTGCTTGAAACAAATGCAAGTTTCTTTAACTTAAGTTTATAAATCTAACATAAGGCTGCAGATTTCTTTCATGACATAAATTTCTTCCACATGCCACTTTAGATATAGTCTTTAGTCATTGAAAGTAATGTCTACTTAGAAGTAAAATGTCAAGAGGGGTCCATATTAGAAGTATACATATTAGCATCCAAAAAAAAGGAATGTCCTCTTACCATTATTGTCACACAAGATCTCTTCTGAGAAATATAAACTGTTAACAAAATGAAAAAAACAAAAAATCAGATGAGCTTGGTAAATTTGGTAAAATTGTGCACTCTGATGATCAGTCACAATTTCTGGTTTTATAAAAACGTATGCCTTAATATTTTATCTCTATAATTTTCCTTTTTACGGCAAAAAAAAAAGCTAAGAGAAGGAAGCAAAACAATGTAATAAAATGAATATATAACTTCAAGTTGTGGTGGGCCCCTTAGAATATGGCATTAAGAACTATTTCTTGAACAAGTCAAATTAACTCATTGAATTACATCTTTACTCCTTTCTCCTTTATTCTGCATATAATAACAATGCCAAGTATAATTTTCCCCTGAAAAAATAATTTTCAAAACTTTGTACATTGGGCTGGGGTTGTGGCTCAGTGTCAGAGCACTTGCCTATCATGTGTGAGGCACTGGGTTCAATCCTCAGCACCACATATAAGTAAATAAAAAATAAAGGTACATCAACAACTAAAAAATGTTTAATAAAAACTTTGTGAGTAACAAAACATCAATAACTACTATTCTTTGTTCTCTTGTTCCAATGAAGTGTCAATTTTTAAAAGTTTATGGCATTTAATAGTTTTTGAAGACTAAAACATACAGCATTCTCTTATAGGCATTTGAAGATATATATATCGATCAGCGAAAGACAATTAAGACGATGTTGGAATATGCAGATAAGGTTTTCACTTACATCTTCATTTTGGAAATGCTTCTAAAATGGGTGGCATATGGCTATCAAACGTATTTCACTAATGCCTGGTGTTGGCTGGACTTCTTAATTGTTGATGTAGGTATCCTCCATTCCTTTGTCTTCTGCTCAATAGAGTTTGTCATATTTATTCTGTAATTCTATAATAGTGAACCTCTGCCCATGGTATTGTAATAATGTGATATGCTACTAAGCTCATTCACTGGATGATGGTACAGGATTTGGAAGAAATGGGCTAATTTTGTAATCTTAAAATAATAAAGCCAAGACCTTGTCCCAGAGTTGCAGAATGACAGCCCTTGGGCAGGGGTGCAGAGGGTGGAGGGATGCTAGAGCAAAGATGGGCAGCACAGGCCCTGTCACTGACCTAACTGCATTTTTTTATTCTAATTTTTTATATATGACAGCAGAATGCATTATGTTCATATTATACATATAGAGCACAATTTTTCATATCTCTGGTTGTATACAAAGTATATTCACACCATTTGTGTCCTCATACATGTACTTAGGATAAATGATGTCCATCTCATTCCACCATCTTTTCTACCCCCATGCCCCCTCCCTCCTCTCCCACCCCTTTACCCTTTCTAGAGTTTGTCTAATTCTCCCATGCTCCCTCTCCCAACCCCACTATAAATCAGCCTCCTTATATCAGAGAAAATATTTGGCATTTGTTTTTTTGGGATTGACTAACTTGCTCTTGCATAGGCAGAATTAATATTGTCAAAATGACCATATTACCAAAAGCACTATACAGATTTAATGCAATTTCAACCAAATCCCAATGACATTCCTCATATAAATAGAAAAAGCAGTCATAAATTCATCTGGAAAAATAAGAGACCCAGAATAGCTAAAGCAATCTTTAGCAAGAAGAGTGAAACAGGTGGCATCACTATACCAGACCTTAAAGTATACTACAGAGCAATAGTAACAAAAACATGGTATCGGCACCAAAATAGACTGGTAAACCAATGGTACAGAATAGAGGACACAGAGACTAACCCACATAATTATAGTTATCTTATGTTAAACAAAGGCGCTGAAAAACATACATTGGAGAAAATATAGCCTCTTCAACAATGGTGCTGGGAAAACTGGAAATCCATATGCAACAAAAAGAAATTAAACCCCTATCTCTCACCATGCAAAAAAAAAAAAAACCTCAACTCAAAGTGGATCAAGGACCTAAGAATTAAACCAGAGACCCTGTGCCTAATAGAAGAAACATTAGGCCCAAAATCTCCATCATGTTGGGTTAGGCCCTGACTTCCTTAATAAGACTACTGTAGTGCAATAAGTGAGATGGATTCAAACTAAAAAGCTTCTTCTCAGCAAAAGAAACAATCAATGACCTAACTACTTTTTAGCTGGCTGACAGGTGCCCAGTATTTCCTTTTTGGAGAGAGATATTTTTCTAAAAGGAGTATAGAACTCTTGGGAAAAAAAAAGTGATAGTTTTGCTGTTATGTTTCACTCACCCTTCTGAAGAGGGACTCATGATTGGTGTCAAAAGATGAAACATGAGTTTCTCCTCTTCTGCTGGTGGGTGAGGTTTTTATAAGCTCCAGTGTCTTCAGCCAAGAAACATTTTGCAGCTCTTAATGGCGGGCTATGCCCTCCAGTGTTCCAGCAGACCCCAACAGCTCACTGCCAATTTCTTCTTTCTGGGTTCTAGTCTCACAAATTTGAAAAATGAAATCCACAGACAAGGGTGAGTGGATGTAAGAGTAGGATTTATTCAAGTGTGAATAGAAACAGAACTCCACGAAACAAGACAGGAACCAAGAGGGGTGACTGCCTGAGCGTGCTAGTACAGGGTTTTATATAGCACTTGGATCAAAATTATTGGTCCGAATTTATGCTAATCGAGATTTGGAAAATATTATTAGCCCTGCAATTCCTTTCAGATCAGCCTCACTTTCATTTTTCCCTTGCTCAAGTGGAGGTTGAGGTTATGGGTTCATGGATGCCTGGGGTTCCAGGCTGCAGTCCTGTGTGAAGCCGGCTTCTGCAGAGGATGTCAGCTCCAGGCTCCCGCAGAACACTGTGGGGTGAAAAGTCAGTGCACCTTGGGTCTCCATAATGATGGTCTGCAGTGCCTTAGGCCAGTACTGGCATGGGGGGACTCCATGTAACCCCAGTCAGTGCTTACTATCTGGCCTCCAGCCCACTTAGGCTGTTCCACAGCTCTGGGACAAGTGTTTGACTTCAGTAGCATTTGAGCGGATGAAATGGATAATAAAAAGCATGTTGCTTAAATGTTTTATGTTGTAAATCAGAAAAACTCATGTTTTTACCCCTGCCCACTTGTTAGTTTGGGGCCACTAAGTTACTTGGCCCCTAACTTTGTAAAATGGTGGTATTAACTAAACAAAATTAAAGATGCTCAATAAACACTGAGGCAGGTGGGCACTTTTATAATTAACAAAAATTTCTCTTTGATCTACAAAAGCTTTTAAAGGTAGACATAAATGTAGGTTGCATAGATGATAGCTCCATTATAGTAGATAAGCTGTGCAGAGAACCGAGAAAGACATGCCTACTTTATCCATTACGCTAGAATGTAGACTAAAGACTTGTGGCAAGCCCATTATAGACCACACAATTCTTTGTAGGATTTGTATATCCAATAATTAATATTTCACTTAGCCTAAATTAAGTGTCTGACTTCAAAATTCATTAAATATCATATTTCATGTTATCAATTTGGCATGATTTCAGCTTTGGAAATCATGTCCAAATTATCATGACTCAATGGGCAACATTTTTCACCTAAAGGATAATATTCATCAGGACTATAAATGTTTCTCATGGAAACTGTTGCTAGAACTGAGTCATGCATACATTAGGTCTCCTTGATTCTAAACAAAGGTCAGAATAAAGCAATTTGAAATGCTTAATAATGTTCCCATGAAGTGAATGAATTGAAAGAAACCTAAATAAAGTAATTGCTTTCTCATACCAAAAAGGGAAGAAGTTTCTCATATTGAGGTTTCAAGCATTAGAAATTAAATCAATTAGTCCTCATAAATTTTTACACTAGATTTTAAATATAAGTTAACCCTTTTGAAATATACTGAATTTAATTTTGTACTATTTTATTTGTTACATTTCTGAGCTTTGGGGGGGAAGAAATATGATTTTAACATTATTACCAATTGGTTTTTTTTTTTTTATTTTTATTATTGGTTGTTCAAAACATTACATAGTTCTTGACATATCATATTTCATACATTTGATTCAAGTGGGTTATGAACTCCCATTTTTACCCCGTATACAGCAGAATCACATCGGTTACACATCCACTGTTTTACATACTGCCATAGTAGTGTCTGATGTGTTCTGCTGCCTTTCCTATCCTCTACTAAAGCATTTCTGAAATACTTTTGAAAAACAATTCTATAAATAATACTTTTATTTTTAATGTCATTTTTATTATTTCATAAGGATCAGTGTACCACTCTGAAAATGACACAAATAAATATAGCACAACACAAATAATGTAAAAAGTATGTTAAATGTTAATAAATTTGCCTGCAGGTTTCATTGGTCAGTTTAACAGCAAATGCCTTGGGTTACTCAGAACTTGGCGCCATCAAATCCCTCAGGACACTAAGAGCTCTTTACCACACTTTAAAAAAATGGAAATACTTCAGAAATAGTGTTCAGTGTATAGAATTGGTACTCTTCAAATTAAAATCATAACACTGCCCAAATACAGAATTTGGGCAATTTGTATAGAGAATTAGATTTGTTTCCATTAGTGTTGCATATTTTTGCTAATTAAGTAAATCTATTGATTATTCACCAATTATCCATTTAGGGTCAGGTACGTAGCAGAAACTGTAAATTAGTTTAGCAAATAAAGAGGATATTTTATGATGGAATTACATTTTAAGTTTAATTATTTACATAGAACTCCATTTTAAAAGTAAAAAACAAGGTATTAGGCAAACCTCCCCCCCAAAAAATCACCTTTAAAACCAATTTATCACATTAATTTCTGACAATACAGATTATAAATAATCTATTAATATAGTATATTAACTCAGGGAGGATATTTCTTTTTTCCTAGTACAATAGTAGTTTTGTGTTAGATAACTAGCTGTAGGCAAAACGCTAAATTCAGCAGCCTTAATAAAATAAAGCATATCTCTGACATTCTTTCCCACCTGGATTTCTTCCTTATAGCATGATTATGGTGAGGATTATTCTGGGGATTAGAGCCAGGTTTTCACATATGCTAAGCATGTACTCTACAACTGAACTATTCCCCAAGTCCTTATTTCATTATTGCTTCATTTTGTCTTTCCAACTAATTGCTCAACTCATTTATTAGTGGAACAGTTAACAAATTACATGGAATTTAGGTTATTTTTGACCAAGATTTTAAAAATTTAATTATTAGTATATATTGATTATTTAAATTAATGGGTTTCATTGTGACATTTCCATTCACACATACATTATGCTTTGCTTATTGCCCTATTGCCCTCTCTTCCTTCCTCCACCCAGCTCCCTCTACCCTAAAAATTCCCCTTTCTATTTCATGTTGACTTTTTTTTAGACTCTACATATAAGCAAAAAATGTGATATTTGTCTTTGAGTATTGTTTATTTTGCTTAACCATAATGATCTTCAATCTATCCTGAAAATGGTTTGATTTTGATTGTTAAACTAGTGTTTAATTAATGTCTTTAAAACAACTTGTTTTTAAAATTTAAGCTGAAAACACTTGCTTAAATTTTTAAAAGTTTTACTGACATGTCCAACCACTTGTCTTCAAATATATAAATTGAAATGGCATTTTACAATTTTTACATAATAACTATAGATTGAAGGAAAAGGGTTCCATTTATTTATTATTATTATTTGTGTGTGCCTGCAGGTTTCATTGGTCAGTTTAACAGCAAATGCCTTGGGTTACTCAGAACTTGGTGCCATCAAATCCCTCAGGACACTAAGAGCTCTGAGACCTCTGCGAGCCTTGTCACGATTTGAAGGGATGAGGGTAAGGAAAATGAAAAACCTGAAAGATCATATATAGCCAAAATTGAGTGCAATTAAATTTAGAATAAGGAAAATATGTGCATGCGAAAGGAATGGCAAATCCTTGCAAACTTGCTACTTAATCCTTTTATCTGTTGCATATTTACTTCTAGGTGATATGCAAGAGAATTTAGGCCTCTCTTAAAATGATATAAAATCATTTATCTGCTGTGCTCATCAAAATGACTTTATTTCCTAATTCATTTTGGGAGTTTCCTTGCAATTTTGCATACAAAAAGCAAATGCACTATTAAAGCATCAATATTATAATTATCTGAAGTGAATTCTACATCATGTACTTCTCCTTTGTGAAGACCCAACTGTATTTAATGAGTTTTACTGAAAATAATATAAAACACACATGTATATAAGAATGAGTATAAAGGAAAATATGAAGTGTCATATAAATTTTGTCTTTATAATGCCAAAGTTTGCATTATTTGAATATATTCAAGGATAGATATTTAATATTAGCTGAACTTCTAATTTTTAATATAGATACATATAATATAGCCTCAATTTACAACTGCACTTGTCTTTTTAATATAAATAAATGAAGACATTATATAAATATTATGTAGAAATGCACATTTTATGGCAATAAATAAAACACTTATAACAAAATAAACAGAATGTGTAATTTTGACTCATTACCATAGGTGATTCATAAACTAACGTTAACTTAAAACACACTTGTCAAAATTACACAAATATTTATGTTGTCCCTTTTAAGAAAACATTAAATCATTCAACGTGATACATAACAGATTATAAATTTAGCTATTATAGACTTGATATTTTCCATGACTTTTTAAAAAGCATGAAATATTAATTTATATAAGATATAGCTATAAAAATTAATTCTTTTTTAAAGGACCAAAATTTCTTTTATCTAAACAAAGTTGCTGAAATGTCTGAGTCCAACAGAAAACATTGCTCTTTTGTTACCTGAAGTTTGGTTTCTGTTTGTAGAAATTAAACTGTATTGTCAACTTATATTTGCATTTTCTAGGTCACATATAGCCTATGTTCTCTTCTAAATTAAAATTTATTATAAATGTTACTTTTTAAAAACGTAAGACTTTTCTTTAATCTCCCTAAATATATATGAAAACTTTTTCCTCATTAGAAACAATTCAACAAATTATCATGCAAATAGTGCTGCTTTATTTCTCATATAGACTAATTTTTCATTAAAATGTGATCAGATATTCTCTCTAGGATATGTAAAAATTAAGTTTGCTTTCCAGTTAAAATGTCACTTTATTTTGTTCCAGAGTAGCAGTTTCAATTCTCAAGAAAAATATACTTTTCATACATTCTACTTGAAAACATATTGTCTGAATTAAAATAATACATTATAAAAGGTTTCTGAAATCTGAATGATGCCTAACACATAAACTGCTATCAACATTTCAAATTTGATCTTTTAAAAACGTAATAAATTCATGAGTTGGATGGCCATTTATTTCAATATATAGCTCCTTATTTCCATAACAATGGAGCTATATATACTTTTTACAGAAATAACATGATCTGTAATTATTAATCAATAGTGCTTGATATATTTTTGGAGGCTAGTTGTTGAAGCTTGATGTTTGGAAACATAAACTCCTTTTAGATGCTGATAGACTATAAAACCAAATCACTTAAGATTTCATATTTATAAATATGGCTTCTTGCCTCACAATAGCATCAAGTACACCACACTAAAATGACAGAGCTCTTCAACACCTACTTGGCATTGTAGAGTCAAATTATTGATTCTATTTTTTTATATTTCGATATTTTTTTACTTTGTAAAAATACAATTATGAATAATGGTGAAGTTGAAGGTAACACAATTGTAGTTGGGAAGTGAATTTTGAATATATTCAGAAACTCTCATTTAGTTCTTTTTCTTAGCAGCATAATATTGCAATAGCTGTGTCAAAGTGTAAATCAGGCACTCATTATATTTTGTTTTTCTGTCACTTTTCCAAAGCATGTGCTTTTATGCAACACTATTGAATAAAGCATGTTAATAGTGCTTGATAAGAACTTAAAAAGTAATTTAAAAAGTTATCATCACTTTGCACTTTGTGTTTTGCATGTTTTATGCACATTTCTGGCTGACAGCTTTTGAACATTTATTGTATTTCAAATTTCCAGTCCAAATTTCCAACTTGTAAAACTGAACTGAGTGAATTGATGTTGTGAATACCTAGGGTAAAATAAAATTTGTATTTCAATTTGTATTTTTCAATTTCCTAATCTAGGTAATCTTAAATACCTTTTCAAAAGAACTCAAGTATTGATTGATAGGGAAACAGACAGAGAGCATCATATACAAAAAGTAACACCATATGTTCTGTCATATCAGATTTCTAACTAATAACAAACTATATATTTCTATTTTATATAGGATAATCTTGCTCCAACTTGGATGGGGTGGAGCGCTGGTTCCTCCCCTCAGCCCCTTATTATGGGTACTGTATTACCCCTTTTGTACCTTTACTCCTTGCACTGTGACTTATGTGTAGTGGGGTGAGGGAGGGACTGGGAAGGGTGTAACTGCACCACAGTAGGGACAATAGAATATTTACTACCTAACTCACAATTTTCAATTGTCTTAAATTATTTGGGGAAAAATACCTTTCTGCATTTACCTTTTGTGGATTTTAACCACAATGATTGATATCTTCATTAAGTATCACTAAATATGACTTCTTATGTGTATATTGAATTATCCATTTATGGGGACATTATTTGGTGAGGGTGGGGAACCCTGGTGTAGGACGATTGTGTGAAAATAATTTAACTTATTGAGCTGAAGATATGGTTTGAGGTTACATGCCTTGGCATTTAGTACCTTGGTCTGGGTTCTGAAAATGGCCAGCTACATGCTATCAGTCTATTGTTATGTGTGAGCAGATGCTAAGGTGTAACATTCCAGGTTTTATAAGACTGTTATTGATTGTATGACATTTTCATTTTTTATTGTGTGAGTTCATAGAGTTTATTCTCAAAATGTAACAAGGCAAAAATATATTAAGGAAGAGTTGAATAAGCACTCATTTGTATCTTAAATGGGAAAAAAACTTAATATAAAAGAATCAAATTATTTGAATTATGCAGAATAGAAACTCACCCAAAACTAAAACAGAAGCATCGTAAGTACTAAAATTGATTGGCTGAGGATAGTAGCTCAGTAGTAGAGCACTTGCCTACTCTACATGAGGCCATGGGTTTGATCCCCTGGACCACAAAAAAGAAGAGTAAAGAAGAGAGAAGAGAAGAAAAATATATAAACTCACTTCTTTTAGAATAAGTCGCTCCCAACTAACTTTCTAGGATCTCAGAAGAGATAATAAAAACAAATCTACTTTTTTGTTTACTCTTGAAGTTTAGGAATATTGTACAAGAAGAAGAGTTTTTATTTCTGAGGTAGAAAAACCATTGTAATTTTTGTTTGAGTAATTGATGTGTCTTTCAGAAATAATTGCCTTAAATAAACCCACAACACAATTTTTATTGTTAGATTAAAAAACAAAGATTCTATTATTCTTTTCTAGACTCAGAAATGTATGATTTTTTCCTTTACCTACTTTTGATTTTTATTCATATAGTCTTCCTGTATTTTGAGTAGCATTAGAATCCAACCACTAATATTTATTCATCAGGACATTTCCTTTATTAGACATCTCTTTTTATGCACCTGAAAATATTACTTTGTTTTTTCCAATTCATTCAGACCAACTCTGCCCATGCATTGCCTGCATGGGAACCAATTACTGCAGTTCCTTAGAGACAAAAGAGTTAATACACCTCGCTCTATGCTGAACCAAGGATTTAGTTTAGGCTCTCGGGAAAAGACAATTCTTCTTATGATCCTTTGATGTCTAATGAAATCTTAAATATGAGATTTGTATAGTATATTTCCCATTACTATGTTAAACTTTTTTCAAGATAAAATTCTTCATCTTAGTAAAATAAAATTTTTGAAAGCTTCAGATGTATAACAATTTTGCAAATCATATCTTGAATCGCACTGCTACAGAGTACATGCTTGCATCTAATTCCATAATTAGAATTACCTGTAACTTAAAACTGGTTCCTGTTCCAAAGTAAATCTCTCAAATTCATTACTTTTCCTCCATTTATCTGTCCTTACTTCTTCAATTATTCTTCTCCCATATCTGCTATTTCCAGATATCTGCTATTATGATTTGATAAATAAATACTAAGTTAATCTTTGCTTCATTCTTTCATCCATTCAATCATTTTTATATTGCCCATATTGAAACCTCTTTGTAGTAATCATATTTTCCAGACACTCAAAGTCTTGGAGGAGTCACAAATATATTTCGCATCTTATATTTTTTAAAGTTTATTATCTATAAGGATTACATGAATACAATGAATCTAGTATAGAGCAACGTGGGTAACTGAAAAATGAGAGCAAAACTTAGGACAAGTGATAGGATAGACTGGAAAGAGCATGAGATGCTACTTTCTGAATTTAACCTGTTTTAACTTCATCTGCCTTATTTGCCAAGTAAGGACACAATACTAAGTTATCACATTATCACTACATTCCAATATAGTAGAATTCTGCTTCTTGAATTCAAAGGAGAAAACTCTCATATCTATTTAGGTGGCTAAGTGAGGATGAAGGTTAGGCTCCATAAAAGAAGTGCTATTTGAATTAAAGCCTCTGAGAAAGGAGACTATTTCAGAAAGGGAGATATTGGACAAGGAGTTCAAAAGAAATGGCATCTCAATTTTCTGGCAATTAAATTAGCACATGGTAACTCTATTAGTTGGGGCAGCATCAAGGGTAGGTGGCCAGGGAAGTTAAACTTGAGGTGTAGATTGTGGAGTGATATGCATATCGTGACAAGGAAAACATTTTTTTGTAATTACTGGGGAGCCATTAAGTAATTTTAATATAGGACTTGGGGAAGATCAATTCATCTTATGTATATTGAAGGCAAGAGAAAGGAGCATTTGACAATAATACAAAAAGGAAGGTTATCACCAGGATAAGGATGGTGACAATGAGGATGGAAAAGTGACAAAAGTGAGAAAAGTTTTGAAGAAAGAAATATGAGACTTACAGACTGATATGAAAAGAATGTAAAAAGTAGCTATACAGAAATGCAAGAAAGTGTCTGCTAACACTCTATACTGAGTGTTGAAGGTAAAATTATGTATTTTAATATGCAATTTTTGTATAACAGTAGAAAGAGCATTTTAGTGTGGATGACAAACAAAATATTCAGACAAGGATGGAAAGAAATAATAACTTGATTTCAATTTTCAAATCTCAAGTCTAAAAGAAATCTTATTGTGTCCTTGCATTTAAAAATGGAATACAAAATAGAGTTTTATTCAGTTAATTTTAAGATAGACAATAAAATAACATAAGGTGTTTCAGTTTGGTCAACTGTGTAGATCACATTATCTGGTTCTCTCTGGCTAACTCAAGCTGAGTTAACTTTTTCATATTCATTTCCCATGTTTATCATTACTAGTTTCATTATTTCCTTTGGCCCACTTATCACAGTGTTTTGTATCCTCAGAAGGCCTCGAGCTCTGTATAGACTTTATACAGTGTTTGAAAGTATAAAGAATTGCTTCTTGTTCTTTCCCCCCTTCCCCAGATAGATACAGATTTTTCTTCTAAAAGCACACTGGAATCAAAATACAAATAGAAGATATTTTTGGTGCCTGTTTACTTTGAATCAGATTTACAGCAATAATAGAGGTGCATAGGTGGAATTACTCTCAGCTATTAATGTTCAAGTCTGAGACACCAGCCACTTGCAAGCATTTTAGAGTCTGTCTTTATTTTCCCTCTTAGATATTCATGTGCAGCTCCAGTGGGAACTGTGGAGGAGGAATCAAGGACTACAGTGTTGTCAAATATGAAAACTCACATTTTTAATTTGTGGTCCAGAGAAATAAAGAGGGGGTAAAAACATTTTTCCATAGGAGAAAAGTAGATAATAACTTAGCACAGAACTTAATGTAATCACATCAGATTTGGGAACTATCTATTGTATCCCTCCTTTTCTTAAGAAATCAATTTGTTTCATTTAAAATAAGTTTATTGGATTAAACTCAGTAAATGAAACAACTTATATGACTGGAGCTTGAAATAAACGATGTGATGATCTAATGAAATACATAATGCTAAATTGTCTTGCTTCTTATGCAAAAATTATTATTAGTCATAGCAATGCATGAATAATTAAGGCCAAAATTCCATTAGGTATTATATGATATTCTTATTTTTAGACATATGAATATTTTTTTATTTATTTTAAAAGTATAATAGTCAAATCAACTCATGCCCAAATGTTTTAGTTTTGTTCTTTAATATATTGCCTTCTTTAAATGAGTTAATCTTCTGTATAAGATTCCTACTTCTCTTTTTTCTAGTAAGCAGCACATATTCTGTCTTCATCTGGCAGCAAGTTCCTCTGATTTCGCTTTTCCTTTAATCTGTTAGAACTTCTCCCTTTTTTAAGCTTTAATTTTTTTGTTATATTGCCTGTATTTGTTTTCCTAAGCATATTGCTTAAGAAATAGTGGATTTCATTTCAATATTTTTTTTACTTTGATTTTAAAAGCATATTCTAGGATAAGTAGTTCTTGATATAAAAAAATTGAAAGATTAAAGATTACTAGGGGAATGTCTTTTCTTTTTTAACCAATAAGAATTCTGACTTTTCTTTTTTTCCATTTGTGTATTAGGTGGTTGTGAATGCCCTTTTAGGAGCAATTCCATCCATCATGAATGTGCTTCTGGTTTGTCTTATATTCTGGCTAATTTTCAGCATCATGGGCGTAAATTTGTTTGCTGGCAAATTCTACCACTGTGTTAACACCACAACTGGTGACATGTTTGAGATCAGCGAAGTGAATAATCATTCTGATTGCCTAAAACTAATAGAAAGAAATGAGACTGCCCGGTGGAAAAATGTGAAAGTAAACTTTGATAATGTAGGATTTGGGTATCTCTCTTTGCTCCAAGTTGTAAGTGAACACTATTTTCTCTGAAATATTTTTATTGTTCAGAATAATAACAACATAATGACTACAATTGTTATTGAGTTACTAAGAAGAAAGTTTATAGCATTTTTTTTCTAATTTTGATTTATTAGTACAAGTTTGTGAGCCCAGGTGGATGGAAACTTCATTACATGTGCAAACATGGTCAATAGTGACCAGATATTGTAGGTCTTTCCATAGATCTTTTTTTCCTTTTTCCTTTATGTTTTTCCTTTTTTTCTAAATTTCCTTCACTTCGTATATGAACAAGTTGATTATTAAATCAATAACTTTGTTATTAATTTTTTTCTATTGCAATTGAAAATGCTTTTCACTGGTGGATTACTCCTCTCCCCAACACATAAATACTTAACACCTGATGAGATTGTAACTGATTTGGAGGAATCAACTGCTGTTTAGTTATATTATTTTGGATTGGAGATTCTGGAATGATATTTAAGTTTTATGATTAGATTCTTGCAATAAGATGAAATTAACACTTGAGAGCACCTGGACACAGAAAGGAACCACATGCAACTGTTGTCTTATCTCAAATGACCTCTAAGCACCATTATTTAATTCTATTTTATCCTAAATATCCTACTATGTATCTAAGACTAGTTCTCTAAAAAAAATGCAGTTCATAATTAATAAAAACACAAAAATTGACAAAACTAGAAATAATATTACGACACTTAGCTGCAGCCTCATTGCAATAAAGCAGTGAATAAAAATGGCCCAGAGTTTTTGAAAAATACAATAAAGATGCTACTCTGATTTGGCTGCTAAAAACTCAGCTTTAATACAAAAACAGAGCTTCTGTCAAATTTCTTCTGTTGTGCTTCTATAGAGTCTTTAGGGTAGAAATCTGGTTATGTTCACTGGGATAACATTTTTAGTTGTTCAACCAGGACAATCACTAAGCAAACAAACCTATACTCCTCAAAATCTTCTTACAGTTTTCTCTGGTGTCTTTACTATGATTCCAATTCTTCCCACCTTTTTGTTGAAAATTTTTGTTTTTCTTCTGGACATTTTAAATCTCTTAATGTTCATGCAATTAATATATGGATTTAAAAATCTAGCAAAATAATTTATTTAATACTATACTAAATACAGAATGACGTTTCTTTGGGCATTTATCCTATTTACTAGTACTCACACTTGTAAATGTTACTGAAGCATATCATTTCCTCTATAAAATTGAGGAAAGAAAATTTGAAAATTTTAAGCAATCCTTCAAAATGCTAACATTTTGAAAATATGAAGTCCTGTACAAAGTTATTAAGTATGTTCTGCTACTGAAAAAAAACAACTAAAATACAGCTTCATAATTGGCTATATACAGAATCACCTCTGTTGATTAGTAATTCCTTGAAATTGTTCCACGAGTCTGCTTTTCTGTTCCTGTGCCAAGTATGTAATGGACTTGTTCTATCACTGACTGAAGCCATTGACACATTCAACATTTCTCTCTTTGAGGTACAATGTATTTCTATTGCCAAGACTCATAGCTTTCTCTTTCCATTACAACATACTCACTTGTCTATCTTCTCATGATGCCACCACTCCACAGTGCTAAGAGTTATAAAGCATGTTATGATACAGATGCTGAAAACTATTAGGCTCCTTCATTAGCTAAAGATCCACAGAGCTCAAAAATTCATATACGGGACAAGTTTAAAATTACAGTAAATTATTAAACTTGGAATCCTTTAAACTGAATACCAAGTGTCTACTGTTTTCCACTTCTCTTGCCCATATTAATGCCTTCTGTGCAAAAAAATACAGATAAAAAAGTGGAATGTAAGATTATTTCTGAATGCTTAACTTCTATAGTCCTAACAGTATAGCTTCAATACTGCTTTTAATTTATATATAAGGATCACACTCCACACACACACATATATGTGTGTGTGGAGTGTGATCCTTATATTGTGACAAAAAACAGAAATCTCATATCAGTCGCTTTAAATTTCAGCAGATGATAATCAGATCTGATTTTTTTATTTTTTGGCTGCTATAGATATGATCAAATGTGTTTACATTTGTAAGGCTTTCTAAAAGTGTTCTACCAAATTGTAATAGCACTTTAAATTTCATGAATTCATTAATTATAAAGAATGGAGAATTATAAGTCAATTATCAAGCAGGATTATCTATAAAATGACCATTATGTTTATTTAGTATTTTGTATCCAAAATCCCTGTAAATGTGTTTTGAAATGCTTTTCAAAAATATTCCTTTAAAGTGTATCTTTAAGAATATTTATAAACATCAGTTCTGAAGTATTTTGGCTCCAAAGTAAAATGTGTGTCCTTTTTAATAGGCAACATTTAAGGGATGGATGGATATCATGTATGCAGCGGTTGATTCCAGAAATGTAAGTATTCTTTATGTTATAAGCCTTTTTACTATTTTGATGAGGTGCTTAAATAAACTCAACAAAACAAATGAAATGAGTCTATGTTGGTTAAATATATTCAAGAAAAAATATGACTCAGGTTAATACTTGAGTATAGCAATGTTTATCAGTAAAATCTCATTAAGATAAATTTAAAAAGCATGAATTATTTTGAAAGTCAAAGGTAACATAAGCGCATCTATTTAATAAGTAACAGATGTTCTTCTTGTTAATATTTTTCTATTTTGTTTCCTTTTTATTCACAAATTTTATAATCACTAGTAATTTTGGTTTGCAAAAGCAAGTATGAACAAATATATGATTTACATCAGTTGCTGAAAGGTATAGTTACCCTCTATGTTAAACAACATGAAAAGCTACAGAAACTGTCCTAGGGCCACAGATTTACTTAACAGTCTCTTTCAAATCCATTCTGTTATATGATGTCAATATCCATAAATTTATTACATCCTTTGAAAATGTTGTTATCACTTCTTTGCTAGTAGATTCCTCCAAGTATGTATCAGCTAAGATCTACTTTATCTAACCCCAATGTCTTCCATGTTTCAGTAATGTAAATTGATATTCATGTTTATTCTAATTTTAGTCTTCAAAACATTGTAAAATTGAATATTTTCTATAGGCCTTCCTCTTTCCATTCTGAGTTCTCATCTCTTTTAATTCATGATCCATAGACATGACTTTAACATCTTCTGTACCTGTGGTTTTTAGACTGAACTGATAGTTTGATTTTTACTTTTATTGAAGCCACAATAGCTTTCCTTCTATGCTGAGTACCTTCCCAATAGCCTTCAGAATTGTGTTATTTGACCATTAAATATATTTTGCTTTATGTGTTTGGTCAGTTTTAAATCTACCGTCTCTAATAAGAGTTGAATTGATCTGGGAACTAGGTGTAGCAACTCTTTACATCTTTATTAGCTTAAAAGTGATAGCTCTATGCCTATTTGTTATACATACAATTTAGAGATTAAATTATGAATTGAGAATTTAAAATGAACTTTCCATTTATGTCTACTTGATCTGAAAAATCCAATGAGTGATATCATGTTGGGTAGGATGTCAACATACAAATTAGTAATTCAGTTATTATTTGCTAAATGCATTCTTGCATATGTGAATGATTGTTTCTAAATGTATTCTATATGTATTTGTAGAAGTAATTTTTCACTAATTTTTAAAATGCTAAATTTTATGTACCTTAAAAACCTTCCAAATTCATCACATTACTGTCCAAATAACAAAACATTAATTGTGGTTACAAAAATTAGATTCTACAATATCATAATAACAATATTTTTCACATGAAAATATCACTAAAGGACTGGAGTTGTAGCTCAGTGGTAGATCGCTTGCCTAGCATGAGTGGGTCACTGGGTTCGATCCTCAACACCACATAAAAAAATAAATTAAGTAAAGGTATAAAAAATAAGATTATTAAAAATATATATCACTAAAGGATATATATATTTCAGAGATTATTTTTAGAGGTAGTTAACACAGGAAAAAATCCTGAAATATTACTAAGTACAGTATTTTCTATACTCATGAAAAAGGACCAGTGATATTTCCCACATTAAAATATATTGTAATATTTTGCAAAATATTCTCCTTTGGTAGGTGGAACTGCAGCCCAAGTATGAGGAAAGTCTGTACATGTATCTTTACTTTGTTATTTTCATCATCTTTGGGTCCTTCTTCACCTTGAACCTATTTATTGGTGTCATCATAGATAATTTCAACCAGCAAAAAAAGAAGATAAGTATTTCTAATATTTTCTCTCCTACTGAATTAGAAAAAAATAATATTTAGGATACTTTATTCATCAAATGAGTACTCAAATTCAGAGAACAAATGGTTCTATATATGGACTATTTTTTATTCCTCCTCCTCTGCTATCAACTACCACTCTCTTTCAGGCTGTAGAAAGCTGAGAATGAATGATTGTTCACATACCTGTATGCAGGCTCACCAAATATCTCTGCTTTTTCCCCCTATTTTAATTAAGAAATAACATTGGCTGTCTTTTGAAAGAAAATAATTTATAAAAATCTACAAAAAAAAAACAAAAAACTGAGGAATGTTCTACTTTTCCATGTTTTGTCCTTATAAATCCCCAGGCCCCTTTATCCATATCATCAGTTAAAAAATTACTAGAGGTTGGAAAGTGGAATAAAATGGTGGATAAAGGCAGGCTATATTTGATCAGTGTATGTTGTATCTATCCATCTATTGAAGTATCACACAAAGCCCCACTGATATGTGCAATTAATACATGTTGATCAAAAAGAAAAAAACAGACTCAATCTTTGCAAGAAATTAGGCACCAGAAATAAATTTTCTCTAGTGTTTCTTTTCATACTTTTTTTTTCCTTCTTGTTTCCTTTTATAATGTCCATTTCTTTCTCCCAGATATTTAAGTATAAGCTATCACTTCGAGTCCTAAATTGTACAGATCTCTATTTGTAATTATCATTTATGAAGCTCATTTTATTGTTTATATATGTTCATTATAGAAAGCATGAAAAGTAAATAAATATTGTCACTTGGGATAACCACTATTCATATTTCACGTTCTTCTATTCACAATGTTTCTATGGATATTCTTATTGTTGAAATTCTTTTTTTTCATCTACAACTTAAAATTTTCTTTGACATAAGTATTTTCCATTTTTAAGTCTTTATGTATACATTAACAGAAATTATTTAGCCATTCCCTAACAAGTTGATAATTTAAATTCCTCCTAATCTTTAATGATTTAAATACCACCTTGTCAAATTTTTATATCCCATAAAGGAAAAAAAAAATAAACTGAGTTTTTAGCTATTCCTTAGGATAAATTCCCATAATTAAGTGTTTTCCTTCCCCAAAATAATGTAGGCATTCAAACTACTAGTAAATATATATAAATGTGCAAGTGGTGCTTGCAGTTCCCTTGCTGGTATCAAAACTTCTTTGATTTTGAATATTTAGTATTTGACAAGATGAAAGCTACAATTATTTTAATTTTTCTTACGAATTGATTTGAATGGGATTTCAAGTGTCTCTCAGCCATATGCATTTTTTTATGTACTGTTACATCTCATTTGCTTAGTTGTTTTTTTATTATGTAATGATTACTTTTTTCTCAATACAAAACATTTCTACTCCTAATGCTAACATTATTCTCTTTACTAATAGCATAATCTTGTCAGTATCAAGCTTTTCCATTTACTCATCAGCTTGTGTCCAGTCCTCTGTCCCTACTGTCCTGTCCCACACCTGCTATACTTAGGATTTCTGATTCATCCCTCAACTCATCCAGATCTCTTTCCATTTCTTTGATTCAGTTCTTGACAGAGTCAAGTGACTTTCATGGCTAACTCCAAACCATCTTGCAATATAAATATCTTTAACTCTTTGCTAAATTTGAATAAGAACATCATTGTATTTAACTCAGAAAAGTAATATGTTGCCAGGCACAGTGGCACAGTCCTTGATTCCAGTGACTGGGAAGATTGAGAAAGAGGATCTTAAGTTTGAGTCCAGCCTGGGCACCTAATGAGATACAATCTCAAAATGAAAACTAGGGATGAAGCTCAGTAGTTGAGTTCCCATAGGTTAAATCAGCAATACAAAAACAAAGTAATATATATATGTAAGGAACTAAATATATATTTACCATCTCAGTGAGCCAAATTTTACCACTCCCTGAGTATATGATCTTGGGTAAGTGCTTATAGTTTATGGGGTTTTCTTCTCAAAATAATAATAATAATAATAATAATAATAATAATAATAATAATAATAATAATGTCTTTTTAATGAATGTAAGAACTAAATGAAATTACAGTGCCTACAAAGTACATTTAATTGCTCAAATCCTCAGCATAATCATGCTAATTGATTCAAAATTACATTACTTTTTAACTGTCTCTTTTTATTGTAATTGAAAAATCATGCACAAATGGACACAGTTTTAACCAGTTTTGATTTTTCTTTTCTATACTTTGGAGGTCAAGACATCTTTATGACAGAAGAACAGAAGAAATATTATAATGCAATGAAAAAATTAGGATCGAAAAAGCCACAAAAGCCTATACCTCGACCAGGAGTAAGAAATATCAAATGATATGGGGGGAAAAGTATACAAAACCAAAAAAAAATGTATGGGTTTTTTCAGAGAAAAGAAATCAGTTAACATTTCCAACAACAAAATTTCTTTCACATTTAGAGAATCATTAATTCATACTTTTATGGTAATGGTAAAAAAAAGTAAAAGACTAAACAAGATGGCATATAAAATGTACCTTTGTCTTCAAAAGATTTAGAACTACACAATTAGAATCCAAATTAAATGGCCAGAGAATGTGTAGACATTTGAGCTGCAGAGAGAAAGTTAATTATCTATTTGTAGAGTAGTTGCCATTTAATGCTGGGAAGTGGGTAAACCTTTGGATGGGGCTAAGGTACAAGTAGTTTCCTACTAGATTCAGAGGTTGATGAATTGTAAAGTGAAATAAAATTTTATTTTCATTTTATGTTTCCCTAGAAGTACTGAGTGTTTTGGAGAAGGAAATAATTTCAGCAACTACCATTCATATTGACTATAAATTTAGAAATTACTAACTAATGTCTTTTTAAAAATCAAGGTCAAAAATTAAATTTCAACATGATAAATAACAATCTTTGTATTTCCATGATGAACTAAACAAGCTGTGAAAATGGAGAGACCTTGCTCACATTAATGATTTTCATGACAATGATCTTTGAGCTCAAATTTGGAGGGAGCATCAGAGAAAATTCATAATGCTAGGCCAATAGTGCCTTTTTGAGAATGATGAGAAATATATACTTTCCTATGTTGATACTTATTACTAGAAGTAGAAATGAGTCAATGATGTGTATAGAAAATGTAGGATACTAAATATCCTTAGATTTTTTTTATTGGCCAGGGAAATAGATGATGGCCTTCAGTGTCTGACAGTGACAGAACTGGGGAAGAGAACTACAAATCAGTTACAAAACATGTGAAATTTTTCTTTTAACATCAAAACAAGGAACGTAATTCTGGTCTGATTATCCCTGTGGAGGCTCAGCATTTTGTTTCTGACAATGCTAGCGAAGACTCTTTAGTAGGAGAAATATCAGTATTATCATATGTGGAATGTAACTGTATGTATCCTGAGATTCCCAAGTTCCCTTTAATGATTCTTTGAGGATAAAGGAAATTGAATATTAACATTATTGTACTAATAGTATTAATCCAACTGATCATGGAAAAGTTTGGTAACATCAAATCAAACAGGTTTCTCACCTCATAATTTTAGTATATTGATATGCATTTTGTTTCCTCTGACTGATGTATACAGTATGTGATGTTTCCTATTAGAAACTGTTTGGACAAGGAGTTGCTGTTCTGATGAATAGGTACAGATAAATAGCAATTTAGATAACTAAATTTTAAATATCAATGTGCCATAAATCATCCCTTACAAAAATCAGGGTCAATCAGCTATAACGTACAATATTAGAAAGTGAATTAATGCAAAAAATTGCTGATGCATATGCTAGTGTGCAAAAAAATAAAACTGTTGCTAAAAGCATTTCTGTTTCTCTACAGAACAAATTTCAAGGAATGGTCTTTGACTTTGTAACCAGACAAGTTTTTGACATAAGCATCATGATTCTTATCTGCCTTAACATGGTCACAATGATGGTGGAAACAGATGACCAGAGTGAATATGTGACTAACATTCTGTCACGCATCAATCTGGTATTCATCGTGTTGTTCACTGGAGAGTGTGTGCTGAAGCTCATTTCCCTCCGCCATTATTATTTTACGATTGGCTGGAATATTTTTGATTTTGTGGTTGTCATTCTTTCCATTGTAGGTAAGAAATATTTAAGATTTCTCAAATTCAGTTAAAAAAAAGTGAAAGGTTAAAAACAACTTTGGAATAGAGGTCCTCCCAACATTTAATCATTGTGAATATTTTGATGCATTTCATCCAGAAGTATAATCAGGAAAGACATTACATTAGAGAAAAGCTATGGAAACACCAGCATGTAGATACTGGTAGAAGCTGGTTGAAAGATAAGGAAAAATAGTACAAAATGATGATAAAGACAAGGACTAAATGTTAGCAGATACAAAGATTTCCTACATTACCATAAAAAATGAAGTTTTATTAATCAAGCACAAGGGAAGTGAGGTAAACTGGAACTTCATTTCCTTAATTATATACTTAAAATCCTGGAATTTACAATAGACTTCATGAACAACAGCTATAAAAGATATAAGGAAGGTCTTGTGAAGGGAAGACCTCTGTGTGCAGGCCTGAAATATTCACTCTCTCTTAAACAAGGGGACATCAATCAATGTTTAACCATCCATTAAAGGGTACCTTTTTTGGGCAGTTTTTCATATCATTCCCCACTCTGAATAAATTGGCCTTAAATCCAATTCATATGTTATATAACTTTTGATCCCCAATCTAATCCATGACTATAATCCTTTCAACTCAAAGGCATTTAGATTTTTGAGCTATTCGTCAGTATAGTCTTTATTTAAAAGGAAAATTAGAAAAGAAGGTTTTTAAAAAAAAGGGGGAGGACTTGATACCAATACCAGACACAGGGAATCAAAGCAAACATCAACTTTGGATCCTTTCACAAATGCACCATGAGGTATACAAGCAAATATGTAAATAAGAATATTGTAATGGAAGCTCAGAAAAGCATCAAGTTCATAGATGAAAATAGCATCAAAAACTACTTTTTGATGGATAAAATGTAAAAAGAGGATTTATAATTTGGCAATTTCAGAAAAAAATAAATTATATTCATATAAATTTATACTAACATTATTGACTGCTGTTGTTCACCAGACTTGTGCATTTATTTATTTTTTTTTAGATTCTGACTTGGGAATGTAAGGTTAAAAATAGATTGTCAACATCCCTCAAAGACAAAAAATACTGTGGTCTTTATAGTTTAATTTATTGTTGAATGTCAAAATCAAAGGTTATTCATAATATAGATAAATAGATAACAGACATGAATGGGTCCAAATGTTAACAATTCGTGAATCTAGATGGAGGATTATTATATATTTATTGTACTATTTTACAACTTTTCTATGATAAATCTAATTATATCATTCCGCCCTACACACCTGTGAGTTCTGCATCTGTGTGTTCTTTATAGATCATGGACAAAAAAGTCTTCAGAAAAAATTGCATCTTTATTGAACATGTACAGACTCTTTCTCTTGTCATTATTTCCTATATAATAGACTATAAGCTACTTACATAGCATTTACTTTGAGTTAGGTACTGTAAGTGTTTTAGGGATGACCTAAAGTATACAGGAAAATGTGCATAGGTTAAATGCAAGTACTATACCATATTTTATGGGACTTGATTATCCATGAATTCTGGTATCCTGGGAGTGAAAGGGAGTCCTGGAATCAGTACCTTGCAGATACTGAAAGATGACTGTATTATGTGTATGTGATATCTAAGAAACATAATTGAATTTCAGTATTCTGAATTTACCTCAGAGCCTCAAAAACTTAAGCATTATCTTAATGAATAACTTTTTCATTAGTTGTATTCTCTTTGTTTTTTCTTTCTTTCTTTCTTTTATTCTCATCATTTATCCACAGGAATGTTTCTTGCTGAGTTGATAGAAAAATATTTTGTGTCCCCAACCCTGTTCCGAGTGATCCGTCTTGCCAGGATTGGCCGAATCCTACGTCTGATCAAAGGGGCAAAGGGGATCCGTACACTGCTTTTTGCTTTGATGATGTCCCTTCCTGCCTTGTTTAACATTGGCCTCCTGCTCTTCCTGGTCATGTTCATCTACGCCATCTTTGGAATGTCTAACTTTGCCTACGTTAAGAGGGAAGTTGGAATTGATGACATGTTCAATTTTGAGACCTTTGGCAATAGCATGATCTGCTTGTTCCAAATAACCACCTCTGCTGGCTGGGATGGATTGCTGGCACCTATTCTCAACAGTAAACCACCTGACTGTGATCCTAATAAAGTTAATCCTGGAAGCTCAGTTAAAGGAGACTGTGGGAACCCCTCTGTTGGGATTTTCTTTTTTGTCAGTTACATCATCATATCCTTTCTGGTCGTGGTGAACATGTACATCGCTGTCATCCTGGAGAACTTCAGTGTTGCTACTGAAGAAAGTGCAGAGCCCCTGAGTGAGGATGACTTTGAGATGTTCTATGAGGTTTGGGAGAAGTTTGATCCTGATGCAACCCAGTTCATGGAATTTGAAAAACTATCTCAGTTTGCAGCTGCTCTTGAACCTCCTCTCAATTTGCCACAACCAAACAAACTCCAGCTCATTGCTATGGATTTGCCCATGGTGAGTGGTGACCGAATCCACTGTCTAGACATCTTATTTGCTTTTACAAAGCGCGTCCTAGGAGAGAGTGGAGAGATGGATGCCCTCCGAATACAGATGGAAGAGCGGTTCATGGCTTCCAATCCTTCCAAGGTCTCCTATCAGCCAATCACTACTACTTTAAAACGAAAACAAGAGGAAGTATCTGCTGTTATTATTCAGCGTGCTTACAGGCGCCACCTTTTAAAGCGAACTGTCAAGCAAGCTTCATTTACATATAATAAGAACAAACTCAAAGGTGGGGCTAATCTTCTTGTAAAAGAAGACATGATAATCGATAGAATAAATGAAAACTCTATTACAGAGAAAACTGATCTGACCATGTCCACTGCAGTCTGTCCACCCTCCTATGATCGGGTGACAAAGCCAATTGTGGAAAAACACGAGCAAGAAGGAAAAGATGAAAAAGCCAAAGGGAAATAAACAAAAACAAATAAAAATAATTGGGTGACAAATTGTTTACAGCCTGTGAAGGTGATGTATTTTTGTCAACAGGACTCCATTAGGAGGTCAATGCCAAACTGACTGTTTTTACACAAATCTACTTAAGGTCAGTGCCTACAATAAGACAGTGAACCCCTTGTCGGCAAACTGTGTGACTCTGTGTAAAGGGGAGACAACCTTGACAGGAGGTTACTGTCCTCACTACCAGCTGACACTGCTGAAGACAAGAGACAAAGTGGTTACGCAGACTGTAGGGACCAGTTTAAAGGGGTGCAAACCTATAATTTGGGGATTGTTTAACATGAAACACTTTAGTGTAGTAATTGTATCCACTGTTTGCATTTCAACTGCCACATTTGTCACGTTTTTACAAACTCTGTTAGTGGATTCATCTTTTTTTTAATCCATATGTTGTTTGTTATATGTGACTATTTTTGTAAACAGGATTTCTGTTGGGAAATAGACTCAAGGACCCCTTTTACAGGTATGCCACCTGGGGGTCATGGCAGCCTCATGGCCCTCCCACCTTCACCAAGATATGGTTTGCATGAAGGCATGCTGCACTTAGAGATCATGCATGAGGAAAAGAGTCACAAGGGAAGCCACGACAGTTCTTAAGCAGTTCTTAAACCTCATCTGTGTTCCTGGGAGGGTAGCTGGGTGATAACTGGAGGTGCCTTGCTGATCTTGTTTCATCCAGTCTAGCCCCTAGACCAAGTAGATTGTTTGGGGGTAAGTCATTAAGTCTTAGCAGGTGCAAACTTCATTCAAATGTCTGGAGTCATAAATGTTATATTTCTGTTTATTGTATTAAAAACTCTAAATAATGAATACTGATCCTCACCCCCACCCCCCAGAAGACTGAATTGACCAAATGAATCCTTTATAAATTTCTGCTTAATCTTGCACTTTGTTTAGCCATCTTCAGCCAGGTTGACACTGTATATGTTAATGAAATGCTATTTATTATGTAAATAGTCATTTTAACCTGTGGTGCACGTTTGAGCAAACAAATAATGACCTAAGCACAGTATTTATTGCATCAAATATGTACCACAAGAAATGTAGAGTGCAAGCTTTATACAGGTAATATAATGTATTCCGTACCATTATAGATAGTTTGGATGCTATCAATGCATGTTTATATTACCATGCTGCTGTATCTGGTTTCTCCCACTGCTCAGAATCTCATTTATGAGAAACCATATGTCAGTGGTAAAGTCAAGGAAATTGTTCAACAGATCTCATTTCTTCAAGTCATTAAACAATAGTTTGCCGCACTCTAACAATTTTTTGGTTATTTTAAAATTTTAAGTGAATAACATATGGTGTATAGCCAGATTGTACAGACATGTTTAAAAAAACACCGCTTAACCTGTTAAAATGTGTTTAGAATTTTATAAGCAAATATAAATACTGTAAAAAGTCATTTTATTTTATTTTTCAGCATTATGTACATAAATATGAAGAGGAAATTATCTTCAGGTTGATATCACAATCACTTTTCTTACTTTCTGTCCATAGTACTTTTTCATGGAAGATATTTGCTAAACAAGAAATGAAAACAAGACTGGGTAGTTGTAGATTTTGCCTTTTTATTATTATATTTGCTAATTTTAGATTATTTCATAATTTTAAGGGGCAAAAAATAGGCTCAAGACTCACATCCAAAGTATGCTTTTCAATTGGAAAGGGTATAAAATTTGATTTACATTTTTGGTAGTGTCTGCATTAACTGATTGAAGGTAGTGTTTATTTTTCATTTTTGCCTTTTTTACCTCCTAACTTTTCTTTATGCTTTCATTTCCTTGGAGTCATGCTGCTTTAGATTGCTCTGAGTATAATGTTGGCTTTGCAATTTTTAATTTTTTCCACAAAAAGAGAGAGTAGTGAAATTGTCAATTACATCAGGACATTTTGTGTTTCTTACAGAAGCAAATCATAGGCTCCTCTTTTTCTTAAAACTACTTAGATAAATTGTATTAGTGAACTGCATGCTGGAAAATGCTACTATTACCCTAATGATGCTAACCAACATTAAAAATGTGCAAAACTAATAAAGATTACATTTTTTATTTTATTGTTTGCCCATTTAATTTTGTTAGCAGTGTTTTTCAACCGGATGGAGATATTTTTTATTTTATAGTTGGGGCAGAAGGAAAGCTCAGTATGTGCATGCACACACACACCACAGGGAGACAAGAAAATCTAGAATTGATTTGAAACTGGAGGGAAAGACTTCTTTGGAACAACAAGAAGCGGAGTGTGATCTCTGTTAGGACAAAGAATGGGTGCCAAAGCATAAGCCAGTATCTCTGGGAAAAAAAAAAAAAATAAGAACAAGCACAATGGTGGATGGCCACTTGAGCTATAAAAAGAAGCCTTTAAATTTTTATTAAAAAATTCAAAAATGCCATATATGAGTAGGATATTTTTTGCATCTTCAGAAACTTTCTTCATATTTCCCCATTCTGCTGTATGCATAAGGACAGTGAAATTTTTGCATTGCATCAATGGCTCCTCCTACCTTTGAGTTCCCAGTTGTTTGACTGGTGGGAAGCTCTTGCAGGAAAACACCCACACTCCCAACCCCATCTGAGGGAGAAGAATATTATTTGCTGGTTTCTTCTTTGCTGGGTTGCCCTGGATAGGCAATGGCTGCATTCCTCCACTGAATGTCATATTGTCCTCTCCTACAACTAGGGCTACTTTCATTGGGGTCAGATAATCCTTAGTCCTCTTGTTCCTTCAGGCCTGCTGCTGGCCTGGAAGTGTTCCCTTATTCTTCATGGCTTTCCCCTCCCCATGCCCACACCTTTGTAATCAGCCTCTGTATGAAAACCTTCTCTATGTCTCATTTTAAGCACACTCTCTGTCCCCTGTCTAACTAATAAAAAGTGTGAAATAGCTGGTGAGAGTCAGAAAAGGCCAAGGTTTGCTGTGAGTTAGCTTCGAGATCATTTGACTGTCTTTCATAGGTAGAAAAACACTGACTGGAGGAAACACAGGAAAATCCAGTGCAGAATTCACAGGGACATGGAAAAGTTACTTGAGTAGTCCAGAGAGTAAAGTTAACAGTCTTTACAAATTAATCTAATTTTCTAATGAGGAAAGAGAAGCTTTTGCTTGTTTATAGGCTCATACTATCTCAGTTGTAGATCCAGAAGGGGAACATGGCCTTGCTCCAAAAGGAAACAGTAATGTACAGTGCTTCTCCCATCCTTCCACAACTTATTTACCCCATCTGTTCATAATATCATCACCCTAAAACAAAATGACAATTAATTCTGACTTAGTAGTGGCTGAAAAGAATTTCCTATTTCCAACTAAAGTAAATAAGAACTATGGGATAAACTGTACAGAGATTTTATATCACACATCCTGATAAAATGCACTGAAGATAAGATTACTGTGTGCTGTGATGCACTGTGAAAAGATTATCATCTCCTGATAAAAGCCATATCAGTACTTTACAGATATAAAAGAAGCATCAGTGAAATATATTTCACTTTGTCTATACTATAAAATATATCATATGCATTTATCCTTATAAATCTCCACTTTTATCTTGGTATTATTTTTCATAATATTTGCTGCACCATAAAGTAATGAATGCCCAAAGAATGCCTAGGTCATATTAACAGAATGTAGAAACCAACTATAAGAGGCTGCCCATCAGCTAAAGCTGAGGCAATTGGAGCATCAAAAGAAATAATGATAATAATAGATTACAACTCACTGAACAAAATTAAAATCCACAAGCATATACTTCTATAAGTATGTAGAGAAAAGTAAAAATTCTCTTCCTTAGAGCAGACTGTTAACTAACAAATGTAGAATAATGGAGTTGAATAAATCATGATTTGGCAGATACTATTATGAAATTGATTCCTATAAGAATCATCAATGAATGCTAAAACTCATGGGTGAAAGTTTGAGAAGGAACAGGAAACTCAAGACTGCTTGAAAGTATGTCTGTATTAATTAAACATTTCAAAAGAAGAAAATTACAGGGGAGAAACAAAGCAGGCACAACCTTCAAGAATAGTATCAATTAGGAGATGGAACAATATTATGGAATGGAATGTATGATGTATGGAAAAGCCCACATCACGTCTTGGTATCCAGTTAGGTTTTCATAACCTGAATTAATAACCATAAGGAAAACAAAATTGAGGGCATTCTATAAAATAACTGGACTAAAATTTTAAAATGTGCGTCATGAAAAACAAAATGAAACAAAAAGACTAAGGAACTGCTTCAGGTTAAAGAGCTACAATGGCTAAACACAATGTGTGATGGTATGGGATACTGGACTGGGAATAGTGATGGAGAATGTCATTGGAAACACTGAATTGGAGTGTGTACTATTGACGAGTTATTAATATTTTAACATTTTGATTTTTATTAATTTTTAAGCTAGTGTACCTATTATAAAAAAAGAAAAGAAAATGTTATTGTTCTCAGAAAATGCATGCTAAAGTATTTAGAAGTAAAGAGATGAAGTCCACAACTCCCACTTCAGTGAGTTCAAAGAAAAATCCGTTATATATAGTTAATTATATACGTATATACGTACACACACATATATCTGTATACATACACGTGTGTATAGTTAGAAAGAAATGCAGATATGGTATGCAGATAAACATAGATGTGTGTGTCTTTGGGGAGGGGAGGATTTTTTGGCTGTTGTGCTGTTGAAGTATTTATATATCTATGTTTACACTATTATCTGATTCTTATATTCTGGACTTTATGATTTCTACACTCAAAATTAGATCTTCTCTATCAACTTTAAAGTATCCTGGATTTTAATTACTGTAGTTTCATCCAAGTCATCTTTCTGAAGTGTTACTTAAATGATCACATTCCTCATTTTTCATGGTAATTCCTATTTGCTAAAACCAAAAATATTTTAGGAGAGATGTATGGCATAGTGGTTAAGTCCCCAGTATTTGAAGATGAACTGATATAATTTAGAGATTCATATCTTTATTCTGGTGATTCTGTCCAAATGATAATTGTAGATGGTTTTTGTCTGTCTATGCTGGAGCCCAGACCTTGAGGGATGTAAAAAAATTTCAAACACAGTTCCACATAGCAGCACTCCCATAACGATATTTTCATATGCCTTATAAACCCAAGAAATTAAGAAAAATGTAAAAGATATTTACAAATCTGAACATATTCAATTTAAAGAATTTCATTTGAAAATTGTGTCTTCTAGATTATTTTCTAAAGATTAACATTATTTAGCATACAAATATTCTTTTGAAGTGATAGTGAGAAAAAATGATACTAGGTTATTTGTTTTAATATTTTATTTGGCCAAATGAAAAACTTTTGGTCTTCTCATTTGTATTTCACTGATGTATACAATCCTAAATCCTAGGAACCATTGGAATAGACAGCTCAACTTCATAAGTTTGTATGTTTGCAGGAATTAGAACTATACAAACTTTTAATATTAAGGGCAGCAAATATGTCTTGTGATTTCATATGCTATCCTGTGTGCGATGGGATTTCATATTATTATGTAAGTAAATTAATGTGTTTCTGAATCACCATGAATTAAATAAAGTATTCATAAAAAGATTGCTCTAGTAAGTTACAGCTGTTAGTATGGTTCTTCCTGGCCCATGGGAATATTTCACTGATGTTGTCAATTAATATTGATTCAATCAGTGTGGCAGCAAAAGCACTAGGAAAAACAAAATATTCTAAGCAGCCAAGTATAGTTGGGAAAGTTGTACACTAAGATATTCTTAAAATCACAAGTAGGTAATCTGCAATGTCACCTGATTATCCAATATTGCTTGAGTCTCTTATTGTTCCCTTAGAACCTCTTCATGTTAGAAGGTAACTGTCTCTTACTTCACCAAGAAACAGGACGATACAGTCACAAATTTCTTTGACTTCTTTTTTTTTTTCAGATTCAGATTCCAAATTTATTTATTTTTTATTTTTTTATTAGTTGCTCAAAACATTACAATGATCTTGACATATCATACATTTGATTCAAATGGGGTATGAATTCTTATTTTTCCACATGTACAGATTGCAGGATCACATTGGTTATACAGCCACATTTATACATACAGCCATACTAGTGTCTGTTGTATTCTGCTGTCCTTCCTATCCCCCCTCCCTTCTCCTCCCCTCCCATCACCTCTCTCTACCTCATCTACTGTAACACATTTCTCTCTCTCTTTTTTTTCTTCCCCCTCACACCATCTTATATGTAATTTTGTATAACAATGAGGGTCTCCTTCCATCTTCCGTACAATTCCCCTTCTCTCTCCCATTCCCTCCCACCTCTCGTCCCTGTTTAATGGTAATCTTCTTCTTTGACTTCTTTACTACACAGTGAAAAATGGTATCCAAGTCCTTTCCCATCCCTTCCCTTGACTCTCCTTCCCTTTTCTTCCTTTCTCCTCTCTCTCCTTTGCTTCCTCTCTCTCCCTGTTCTTCCCTTTTCGCTCACCTTACATCTGTCCCTCCCTCCTTCCTTGCTCTTCCTCCCTCCCTTGGTCCTTTCCCCCATCTATTCACAAAATAGCTTTTCCCATTCATTTCCACATTATTTGATACCTTGCTCCATCTGTTCCCCCTTTCTTGTATCTCTCGCTCTTAAATGATCATTTTTATTTATGTCTTTCATTTTTATGCACTTTCAATTTTTTCTCATCTTGAAAAATAACTGTGGTTAACCTTGATGCATCTTTTTCCAGTATCCCATTATATCATTCTTTTAAAGATTACCTTAAAAGAGCAGGGCTCTATACAAACTTTCTACAATCTTGGTTAATATTAAAAGACATATAGGTCTCAGTAATATTTGTGAGAAAATTTGGCTGCAAATAGTCCTGTTAACATAAGCACTTTGCATTTCAAAACACTGTGCTAGCTATTATACTTCCCATTACCATTATGACAAAAGAGCTAGAAGGTATTAAAGGTGGACACAGCAACAAAGAACATTACCCATATGGAAAAATGCTGTGCATACTCAGTTTCTGATTATCACAAATTACATCTCCTCGGCTCTCTGTTTACTTTGAAGGGCATGATGCTCCCAGAGGTATTTAAGTCTTTATTGCAATTTGTTGTTTTTATTGTTTCCTCTCATATGACTGTAACCTTTACTTATGAGAATACAGAAACCAGAAAGTTCTTAAATAAATTTACAGGAAATTGTATTTTTAAGAATAAATTCCTTATGAAAACAACTGTTATATAAAGTTTAAATGTCCCACTAATATGCCAATGCACTCATTCCTTCTGTGTTAATTAAACTTGACATTATGTATGTGTGATTATTTGTTGTAAAGTGCTAAGGCAGGTCATATCTTTGTCCTTCAAGCTCTTTAAGATAAATTGTGCCTCTCTCAGGTTCAAATATGAAACCAATGATGAATCTTATTCTTCAAAGTACCATTTCTTTCTCTTTAATGGTTTCAGATATTGTGTTTACCAGTTTACAGGTAGCTTAACTCAACCATCTTTATTTTATAAGGCTTCATCATATTTATAGATCTTAGAATTTGATGGTGATGAACGTTACCACCTGCTCTTTAAAATTGTGCCCCCCCCTTCTCTTTTTCTTTCCATAAAACTACTCCATCCTTGCCTAGCACTGTGGAGTATGCCTGTAATCTCAGTGACAGCAGAGGCTTAGGCAGGATGATTGCAGGGTCCAAACCAGCCTCAGCAATTTAGTGAGACACTTAGCAACTTAATGAAACCCTATGTCAAAATATAAAAGGACTGGGGATATACCTCAGTGGCAAGGTAACCCTAGGTTCAATCCCCATTAAAACAAATAAACACCCTACATCATCCTAGGCCTCCTCTCTTATCTTTGAGTCTTTGCTTTTACCCTTTACTGATTTTTTTCTCTCCTTTTGGATTTATACTGCAGCATTGATCTTTTAGATGAAATGGTGCTGCAGTTCCAATTGGCTTTTAGTACTGACAGATTCAGCTGCCACATTCAACTTAATATTTCCAAAACTAATGTCTCCATATTCTAATTCTTGGTTGCCAGAAATCCACCTGCTTTCCCAACATCTGTTATCTTCAAATTATTATTCTAATTCAACAAAAGAAATAAGTTTAAGTTACAGAGTCTATTGAGGAATGGATGAATAACTATATAAAAATAGAGAAGGTTATAACTGGTAACTTCTGATCTGAGTTATAAAGAATAGGAAGGGTAGGACAGCCCTCACAGTAAAAATGTCCTGGAATAGTGGTCAAAAGCATACATACACTCTAGAGGTATATCACCTTGATTCAAATACCAGCTCTGCTGAGAGTACTAAAAAATTAAAAAGCCTTGAAAATTTCCTTCACCTCTCTTTGTCTCAATTTTATTATCAGTGAAATGGTAATAATAATTTCTGTGAAGACTCAATGAGTTAGTTAGTAGAAGTAACAATTTCAGATCAACAGTTTCACGTAGATAATCATGACTGTACAAGTACGTATTTTGATAATTATAACCCCAAACAAATGAAAATGAGCATCAGGTAGGCATGTCTAAAGCATCTGTAATGGTTCAGTATTTACTACAGTGAGAAATGAATAGTGTCGGTAACTGGGATATAAGAAGGGCCACATGATAAAGGGTCTTAACTGCATGGTGGGGGCTTTGCTGATGAAGACTGTTCGAATGTTTGTGAAGGTAGAGCAGGGAGGTGGGGCGTGGGCAGGTTTTAACTTTTAAAGTAAAAGAAATAGAAAGCAGCGACACAATTTAAGAAGCTACTGAGAGAAGACAGGCATTGAATAATAAGACAAAAGCCTGAAATTACCTTCTTCATCTGTCTTTTACCCAGTGAAACCAACCCTAGCTTTCAGTATTCAGTGAGCGCTGTCTTGTATCTTACTATTGGAAGAGGATTTTCTGTCTTGTGAATTTCCATGGGATTTTGAAGTACATGTCCAACTTGAAACCTTAAACAAAGTAGAAGAAAAATATGAATAACTATGGTAAAACAACATGAATAAGCCAGGACTCTTCCAGGCAACCAGGACATGAGAAGCCACTTTACTGCCCTTAATCTGCCTTGCCATGACATTTGGAGCTCAGAATTCCTCTCTTCTTCTCTTTCCCTCATCTTCCACTGTGCTCATGTGGTGCCTGAGAGGCAAAGATGATTCTTTACAGTCCTTTGCTAAATAGGGTGCTCAGTAGGTATTTAGTAAATGAGAAAAGTGGTTATCTTAAAATTATTTGAAATAATTCTTTTGAAAAATTATTTATCTTTCTAAAATATTTTTCCTTTACTTACATCCTATACAAGAGGTCTGTCATTATGTGCAACATGTGTAAAGTAAAAGCATCATAAGATTTGCAAATAAAAATGAACTTTGGTATATTATAGTCATATTGACTATATAAAACAAAACTTAAATGAATGTATATTACATGAATTAAAGTACATGCACTACCTACAAAGAAATAGACACAGAATTATGTGTGGGAATAGGTTAAAAAATTGTATATTTTTATACATTTATATATTGTATTTATAGATATTTTTAAGACATGAATCCATAAATTAATTTAACTCTTTGGAACTTAAGGGTTGTATATTACTCACCTCATTCTTCCCTGTGGTGGAAATATTGAGCTTGCCATTTTAAATTTATTCTTCTAAAAGGAATTAGATTTTCTGGATCTTGTTTTCTCTTCAACATGACTTGGCCTCATTCTTATCTGCATTATTAATGTTCATCTTTCATCAAGGATGGTGAAGAAATGTCTTGTTCAGCAGGATTTCTTGCAGTCACAGAAAACAAAAATTTCGAAAGACAAACAAATTGTGCCTTTGGTAAGTCTCAGCCATAAGTAAAACTATTTGCTCTACCTTAGGGAGATTGTCTACCAAATTATACTAATAAGCTGAGACAGATAAAATTGTAGAGAAGAGAGTAACTGTTAAGTTTTTGAATGTATGAACATATAAAGAAGTGGATGGTAGAATTTGGAGCAAGTGGTTAAAATACCCAGAAACATTTCTCTCAGATAAGAAAAAAATGAGAAATAACATATTTGTATGCAGTAGAGGTTGTCCTATCTGTCATAGGCTATGATTTGATAGCATAAAATTAATTAGACTTGAATCATATGAAATTTTGCATGAAACTAGCCAGGTATGTCCCAGAACAGTATGACAGTTCCCTTTCTCCACACCAAAACCTAGATATTTCCATGGCCTTTTCCTTAATCTATGCCTTAAATTTCTAAATCAATAGCATGGAAACTCCAGAAGTGTTCCAAGTCTCTGGGCCTACTACATAATCCTTCTCACCTTTCAGTATACTTAGAATAGTTGTTGTTTTTAACTCACCTAATTATAAAATGTAGATGCATGCATGTGTCTGTTTGCTAACACTTAGAATGAGATAGAAGACAGCTATAGCAAGCTCTCCCAAGACCACTGTGATCAGGCAAGTTTAGGAAGCCCTTGTTTTGTGGTAGGTAGCCAGGTAAGTTTCAAAAAACCCATCCTCAGTTGACTGTGGTATGCAATCAATACAACAATCAAAAGTCAGAATGTGCTGGCATTACTAAGTAGCCATCCTGAATCAGAGTTTAGTTCTGAATACTATTACAGGCTCAAGGACTTCTCAGCAACATGGTTGAGTAAATTTTTAAAAAATATCTTACTCTTTAGCATACATGATTTGTATTTACTAATAGAAAAGGTGCTCTAACATCGGGGACACAATGATTTCATACTGAGCTTTGCAAAAGTCCATCTTCCTGCCCTAAGTGAAATACCTAAGCATTGGGATGAAGGATTCCACAAATAGGACATCGGAACTGTCCCAGGCAACTGGTGGTCATTTATGATCTGATCTACCAATATAAAAGAGATCATGGAAGAAAAATCAAGTCCAAGTTACATTACTATTCCAAATAGGGAACTATTGTCTTGGCTGGGATAATATCTTATGATAAACAAAATAATTAAATAGTAATGATGGTTTTTACTTACCCCTAAGTCTTGCCTAATTCTTCATAGGTCTTTGTGTCAGGCATATACAATTTTTAGAAATTCGTATAGTTTTCTTGGTTGGGCTGTAAAAATAATACATATCTATTATTGAGGAAAAAACCTAAAATAGTACAAAAAATATAGAGTACTATTGTTCTACTCTGCACTTAGAATACTTTCTTACTTAGATAAACATTTTTTATTATTATAAGTAATATTTTATATATTGTCTTATGTTTTGACTTTTTAATTATTATGTCTTGGGAATTTTTTCATGTGGCATATATAAATATATAGCTCATTCTTTTTAAATAATACAGAATATTATAGACTTAATCAACCAAGCACTTATTGACAAACAATAAGATTTTTCCACTTTTGCTCCATATCAAGTAAGGGTGTAATGAATATAATTGTTCCTGAACAGCAATCTGTGTTGTACAATCTATGAGCATTTCTGTTGGATAAATCTATGAGATTGAATTTTTACATGAAAAACATTCAGTCTATTTTATATTACATAGTGGATTAGATGAAGGTGATTCTCATTAGGACAAAGTTCATTATAGGATGCTGTTTATATTTTTGTCATGTAACATCTCTTCTAGAACAAATGGTTCTACAGTCATAACATCTGTGAGGGCAGAAACCATGTCTGTCTTCTACTGTATAGAACAATGCCTGGCATCGCACTATTTAAAAAGTTGAATGACCTACAAACTTGAATAGAAATTGTACCCTGTGCTGGAAACTTCCTTAAAGATATCTTGAAATTTAGGAAAACAGAAACATAAAGCCAATAATGCTTTCTTTTTAAGTGAACCTGCCACAAAATGGTATGCACAATAATATCATTTTTTAGATGGTGGGAAGCAGCATAAACATGATTGCTTGAAAAAAATAGCTGACTTGAGAATGATAGTGAAGACAGTTTTATACTGAAGAGTTAAGGTGTCTAGGATGATAAAACTGAATACAGAGACTGGGGACTTATAAACAACAGAGATTTGTTTCTCACATTCTAGAGAATGGTAGTCTTAGATCAAGGCTCTAGCAGATTCGGTATTTGGTGAGAGGCCACTTCTTGTTCATAGGTGGCCATCTTCTTACTATGTCATCACGTGGCAGAAGGGCATAGAGCCCTCCAGATCTCTTTTATAATGGTACTAATCTCATTAATAATGGTTCTACCAAACTCTCCCATCAGATACCACCACACTGAGGGTAGGATTTCAACACATCAACAACCAGTCTATAACATTCCACACCTGTCCCCTCCCCCAATTTATGTCTGTCTCACATACAAAATATATTCATTGCATGCTAATAACCACAAAAGTCTTAACTCATTCCAGTGTCAACTTTAAAGTATAATATCAAAGTCTCATCTAAATGAGATACAAGTGAGTTTCAAGGTAGAGTTCACTCTGAGAAAAATTCCTCTCCTGCTGTGAACCTATGAAACAAAACATTATGTACTTCCAAAATGCAATGATGGGACAATAATAGAAGAGGCATTTCCATTCCAAAAGGAAGCAATAAGAAGAAACCTGAAAAGTCTCAAGTGCCAAATCTAACAGGGCAGATGACTTTAAAACTTAAGGCTTGGGAATAACCCTCCTCAGCAAGATGCTCTGCTTCCTGTATCTACTCAGATAGGAGTCCCACCTTCTGGACACAGAGGGACACCAGTTCCAGCCCTGCCGCAGTCTGGCTGGGCACAAAATCACGAGCCACTCACAGCCTTGTAGATTCAAACAGCAAGTCTTTATTCCCGACCTCTCACCAGCACTCTACACGCACGTTCTGGGGAAAATCCACACCTCCACCGGGCTCTGCATCCCAAAATACTCTCTGAATCCCGTGAGAACTCAAGGGAACTCAAGGAGTGGGCGGGCGCCTGAGGCAGCAGGGTCCACCTTAAACCTGGAACCGCCCTAAACCCAAGGAGTGGGCGTCTGAGGCAGCAGGATACTCCCTATTCCCAGCAGGATACACCCTAAACCTGGACCCACCCTGGTCCTTGAGCAGGGTCACCTTTCTCAAACATTCATGCAATGTCACTGCAAATGACCTGGGTCCAAGGCAAGCCCATTTCCACAATGGAGAGTCCTCCCTCTAAGCAACATTAGGTAGGCTGACAAAGAAATTGCCATGCTTCATTCCTACTTGGCTATGGCTCTCAGCACAGCCCCATGGTTTTGGGTGGAAGCTCTCTTGTCCATTTAAAGGAAGACAATGGTCTCCCCTCTACCCTTTAGAAATTGAAGAGTCAGGCCCGATGATCTCCGAATTGCCTTCAAGGTCACTCTTCCTTTCTCTTGAATAATAACACATGTTCATTGTTAGATATGTCAGTATGATCCTGTCCAGTAAAATCTAAGAAGTCCAACAGTTTTTCTCTGTTCTTTCCCACCTCTTTTTCCTCAGTTCAAACTGTCAGTTTTTCTGTTAGGATGACTGACTAAGTTCATGGTTCATACTTTGTCAAAGGATTGCTTGGCCACATCCTTAGTGTTTTCTCCCAGCAGGTTGTCTTACAGTTTTTAATATGGCTAGACAGAAAATTTTCCAAATGTTCAAATTCTGGTTCTTTTTTCTTACGTCATTTCTCTGTTCTCAAATTTTACGATAAGCAATTGGGAGAAATAGGCTGCTTCTTCAACACTTAAACTTCAACATGTAGGGATTTCCTTCAACAGAAACCTAATTTCATAGCTTGCAAGTTCTACCTTCCACAAAACAATCAAACATGAGCACAATGGAGGTAATTTTTTTTTTTTTTTTTGCCATTCTATAACAAAAATCTCTTTTCCTCCAATGTCTGACAGCACGTTCCTCATTTCCAACTGAAACCTCATCAGAATGTCCTTTTCAGTCCAGATTCCTACCAACATTCTATTCAGGATGACTTAGGGAGACTCTAAGAAGATTGAAGCATTCTCTATCCTTTTCTTCTTTTCTTTCTGGGCCTTCATCAGAATCACCTTTAACAATCATAGTAATACAGCCTTTTTTTGCCTGCACTTCAAAACTCTTACCAATCCCATCCATTATTAAGCTCCAAGGCTGTTTCTGCCTCTTTAGATATATAACAGTACTTCCTGTTATATTGTTATATTTATTGGCACAAATATTTGTATGTATGTATGGATTTATTTATTTATTTATTTGTGTGTGCATGTTACCATAGCAGAACACTATAAACTGAGTGATTTGAAATTAAAAAAAATGATTTAGTTCTCACAGTTCTGTAGGCTATAAGTCTGTTTTCAAAGCTCTAGCAGACTTGCTGTCTGAAAGTGCTGTCTTCCTTATTCATGTATGTCCATCTTTTTGCTGTGTCCCCACTGTGTAGCAGTGAAGTAGATCTCCAAAAGTATCTTTTAAGGGCACTGCTGTAATTGATATCAGATTTGTCCCCCAAAAGCTCATATGTAGAAGTCTTGGTCCCCAGTGCAGCAGCATTCTGAGACGTAAGGCCTTTGGAAGGTGATCACATTATGAGGGATCTGACCTCATTAGGGTTTTAATTTTTTGGTGGGTTCATAATTTAATGGGCTACTGTGAGGTGGTGAACATGTAGATGGTAAAGGCTAGTTGGAGGAGGTATGTCATTAGGGGCGTGCCCTTAAAGGCTGTTTTGTCCTTGGTCTCCTCTTCGTTCTCATTGCTTCATGGCCAACATGGGATGAGAATCTTTGCTCCACTGAATTCTCCCTGCCCATGATGTTCTGCCTTGTCACAAGCCCATGGTAATGGGCCCAAGTGACCACAGACTGAAACCTCTGAATCTTTTAGACAAGATCTTTTGTTTCTCTCAGTGATTTTGTCACAGTGTTGGAAAACTGACAAACTAAGGCACTGATGTCATTCATGAGGGCTCAGCTACATGACCAAATCGCCTTCTCTAAAAGTCCCACTTTTAGAGGTCATCACATTGGAAGTTATGATTTCAATGTATGAATTTGGAAAAGATGCAAATAATTGACACTATGCAAATACTACTGCACATTTGATGCTACTCAATTCCTACTTGTCCTATGAATTGATAAGTAGGAAACATAATTCAATTACCTATGAAGAAGTATACTTAAAAGAAGTTAATCTCATTCAGTAATAAGGTTTTTATTTTAAAACAATGAGACTATAGCACATTATTTCTCAGATAAAAATTATCTCTATTTTTTTACATTACAGTAGCAAATCACGAATTTTGTAACAAAAACAAGACTACAGAATTTACATAGAAAATGAGAGTCCTAAAGCTAAATACTGTTAAAACTTATTTCATACTATTTTGAAGAATTGTGATTATACATACCCATAAATCAGAAAATTTTACTTAACCTTTCAAACTTCTAAAACTACTGTTTCTCAATCACTTTTCCAGAAGCCCAGAAATGTTGTTTTCTGAAAGAATATTTAATACCTGACCCAATCATTTATCTTTCCCATAGATTTGAAAATAAGAATTTTCAAGATCCATTCTAGTTTCAGAACATTATTTTACTGAGAATAAAGTCAATTTCTGGTGTATAAAAAACCAAACGACCATAATTAACATGGTAAATCAAGTAAACCTTTTGTAGATTTTTGAAACAATAGACAAAGGATATTTCCTCAGCAGGAATAACTGCTCTCTTTGTATTGATTTGCTGTAATAATTGCCTGGAGAGAAAAGATATAATAGATATAACAATATAATATATATGACAATATAATAGAAGGTCATCCAATTATTAAAAAACTGGGGAAGATGGTTTTCCTCAACTCTGCTCTGTGAAGCTATGTGTCATCAGAATCTCATGACTCAGTCTTTTAATTCACCCTAAAATAGAACCACACTCTGGAACACCAAGGAAAAAATTTAGTCTCCTTGGTATTGTCTGAATTATATTTGGAGATCAATTATGTATTTTAGGGTTTGCCACATTCAGGGACAAATCTCGAGGGCTTTTCCTGTACCAATAGTTTGGGGACACACCTTTGTCCAAACCTAAGCTAATTTATTTTCAGAAGCCATTAAAGTGTTTTGATTGTAAACCTCATTGACATGTCCCTTCGTGTGCAACTTCACTTTATCTACAGAGAAATGATGACTCTCCATATTTTCTTACTATTGACATTCCAAAACGGTAAAGTCACATACAACCTTCATATGCTAGACAAAAGCCTACTATTAGTAGAGCATCTAAATTCATGTTTGTGTGAATTATATGATGAGGAGAGTTTGGTCAAAAAATAGCCTTAATACCAAATATTAAGTCTTTTACTAACCCAGTGACTCTCAAAATGTGATCCCAAGATGAGCAGCATCAGCATCATTTAGTTACTTGTTAGAAATTTATATATTTGTTTATCCCCACTGACTTAGAACCTCTGCAGGTGGAGGCACAGCCACCTGCATTTACCTCCTCCTGGGTGGTTCTGATGTGTACTCACGTTTGAAAAGCACAACTCTAAAAACCTTCTTTGTTTTATGCATGGGGCAACAATGTCCCCCAGTGGCCAAAAACATGTATATTATTTTTTTGAAGTAAATATTTTCATACACTGTATTTAAAACGATTTCCAAATACTGTCTTAAAATTCCAAATACTGTTTTAAAATTTATGTGTGCAAGAAATTTTTACTTCTTTTCCTTCTTTTTAATTTAATTAAATCCAAAACTGACTGAACATCATTCCTATGGATTGGCAGGAAATTATTTTATTTATTTATTTTTTAATATGAGGTTTTGTTGTGTTTCTCAGCTGGTCTTGAACTTCTGGGCACAAGTGATCCTCCAGCCTCAGCCTCCCAACTATCTGGAACTACAGATATACATCACACCTAGCTCAGGAAACTAATTCTTATTCTTATGACACTCTTTTCTCCCAACTTAATAAGAATCCAAAAGATGTATATGATGTTCAGATATGGGAGAATTAAAACTTGCACATATTTAGTAGGTACAGTGTAATATTTTAGTATAAGTTTATAAGGCGTACTGATCAAATCACCTCCTTATCATTACTTTGTGTTTGGAGACTTTGAGAACCTCTTTCTAATGAACTATTAATAAAATATATAATAGGTTATTGTGATGGCCACACCACTCTGTTTCAGAACACTAGAATTTATTACATCTATCCAATAGTGCTTTGGGTACTTATTCAACCTCAATCTATCACCTTCCCAGACTTCCTGGCCAATACTAATCACAATTCTCCATTCTAATGGATTTAGTGTTACATGTAGTAACAACTTATGAAAAACTGTGAAACAAGTTTTAGCAGTATTTATCTTTAGACTTCTAATTTTCTCTATCTTGGACTGTCAGTACAAAACTATGAGCTAAATAAAACCTCATTTCTGTAAAGAAATAACTTCAAGTAGGATGCTATAGCAAAAGAAAATGGACTAATACACTTGCATGACTGATTATTTAAAAATTTCATTTAAGTTTAATGCTACTTTAAACATTTTGAACAGTCTCATGTGGCTAGTAGCCATCTTCCTGAGCAGCACAGTTCTTAAAACTTTGATTTTACCTTGATACAAAAACACTAAGGTTGTTGCTATGTACTAAAAATAGGGAGACTAGACAAATATGGAGAGCCACACAAAAACAGCCTTTCAAAAATGTTCTCTGGTGATGAGTATATAGGGGGTTCATTATACTCTTTAACTTTTCCATGTGAGTTTTAGTTCTCAAAATTAAAATTGAAGAAAAACATACTGCCAGCAATTACAACCAAGTTATAAGGGGATTCATGAACAAGGATCTCCCACGGAGTCTGTTCAGCCAATTTAGATAAGTGGAAAGGCTGATGAGAAGGACTCGCACATGAGAAATCAGGAGTTAAACATAAAAAGAGACAGCCTAGACATTTTGGAGTGAAAAAAAAATAAAAAAACAATCTTAGCTGTCAGGAGGAAACATTGCCTCTGCCTTCAGGCATAACTCTAGATGGGAAAGATTCTCTTCCAAAGGGAGATGGAGTCAGGCCCAGAACTAAATAGAGAGAATGATGCATGTATCAGTGTCAAGTGATCGTTTGATGAGCTCCTGGCCTAATTTCTTATAGGAAATGCAAACTGGCAGAACTAGAGGGATTTGGGGCAAGCAAGTTGAACCAAGCTACAAAGAGGCATGAAGGAAGGCAGAATATGCCTCTCTGTAATATGCCACTTTGGCATAAGAATAATTTTGAGTTAAAAACTTAAAAAACAGCAGAGGCAAGAAGAGCATTCCAATCTCTTCTTTTATTCCTGAAAACAGAAGATAAAAACTCTTATGTGGGAGATGTCCTTTCTGAACTGACAGAAAAAACAAACAAACAAACAAAAAACCTTATTTTCCTCATAAGCAGTACAGACCTAAAATAACTTTTCTCTTCCTTTAGCCTCCCCACAGTTTTCTTTGAGTTTCTTTTACTTTTGCCTACACCAGAAACATCTAATTTTACTGTTTTCTTTTAATTTGAATATATGATGAGATAATATATAGAGAGGTAGATCATTATAAAAATTGGGGATAAGGATACCAAACACAGAAATACATGATTAAAAAGACATATCACTTTAAAGTACAAAAAGGGGGGGGAGGGGAAAGAAAAGAAAAAGAAAGGATACATCATTGCTATACAATTTGCTAAATGCTTATGGGATCAATACTGTGCTATGTTTGGAGTAGCTAGGAGTACAAGGATTATAGCCAACAGGTTTTCAGCACTTCCCCTACACCTAATGCCACTCTGTGCTTTAACTATTATTCATTTAAGCTGGGCATGGTGGCCTAGGCTGGTGATCCTAATTACTCAGGAGGCTGAGGAGGGAGGATCACTTCAGCCCATGAATTCCAAACCAGACAGAGCCACACAGTGGGATGTCATCTCAAACAAACAAAAAAAGTTAACATTTGATATTCTTAACAATCTTACAAGGTAATAGCCTTACTTTACAGTTGAAGCTTAGAAAGTTTAGGTAACGTTTCCAAGTGAATGGCTAGTGAATGGTGGTATTAAGGTACTAATGCTGATGACCTGTCTCCAGTGACCACCATACCATACTTCCTGACTTTCAGGTGGGTGCTCATCATCCAGTTGATAAGAGTAGACAAACAATACACCATATCCACAGTACAAGGGAGAGATAAGTACAGTAGTTTGTTTTCATATGTGTGGTATTTGGGATTGAAGCAGGGGCTTATGCATTTCAGGGAAGGACTCTACCCCCTGGCTACATCCTGAGCCCCACTGTAAATCTTATACAGCACTATGAACTTAATGGAAATTATGGCTTATATTATGTCTTTTATGCATCAAGAACTTTTTATGCCTGCTAGGCATTTTATTTCTTTAGTTAAGAAGGAAAATTAAGCTCAGGAAAATTAGTTCCCTAAGTCACAAAAGTGAACAGCATACAGGAGGTTCACCCCAGGTCTGGGAGCCCATATTCTTGCCACTACCACATGCTCTCTTTCATATCCATCCAATTATGGTGATCCCTAGAGGCTTCAAAAAGAACTAGATCTGAGATGAAAGAGTAGGTTTTGCCAGGTGAAGAAAGAATTTGGATCACAGTAAGGGAAAACATTCCCAAAAGAAGAATAGCTGTCCCATTGGTCTGGAATAAAGGTTCCTTGAAGGGAACAGAAGGCATAAGCATTAATATGACAATCAGGTGAGGCATCTTGGATGTCAGTTCGTAGCCAAACAAAAGAACCAATAAAATATATGTGCTAAGGAATATACTGACTTTTCAGAGAAAAACAGAATTTTCTACAATTGTCTTACATGAGACCTTATCAAGGAACACCATTACTGTGAGTGCCAAAAAGTAGGTTTAATCCAACCAATACTCACGAAGTGCCAGGCATGGTGTTTTATGCTAAATGATTTAACCTTAGAATGAAATTCAGTGAAAGAAATTTTACAAGGTATCCGGATGCAGTCTTCCAGTAGTCTGACTCAGCCCAATTTTAGAATTGAGAGATTTCAGAAAAGTAGGTTGATCATCTATTTCTTTAACCATGATCATTAGACAGTTTCTTCCAGATGAACTATTCCCATGGAACCAAAAGTTTACGGTTCACAATTACACACTTTGTTGAGCATGTTGGCTTGTGGCATTCTCTGCTGCATACACAATGCAGATTAACCCAGTTTTTGAAAATCAGACCAGTAGTTATTACCAGCTGTCTATCATGACAAATGTCTAGCTGGACTATGAATATTGAAAACAAGTCTCATGAAAATTGTATGTGCCCCACTGGATGGAATGTACTTTAAAGGAAAACAAACAAACAAAAAATATTGCTTTGCTTTAAAGCCTGGGTAATATCTACCCTTTCTCCAAAGACTGTTGTTACATAACCTACTGGCAGAAAATACAGTCAATGTTCATAGACTCCCGCGTTAGAGTTCTGTCACTGTGACAAACACCTGACATAAACGACTTAGAAGGAAGTTAGGTAGGCTCAGTTTCAGAAGTTGCAGTCCATGTCAGTTGGCCTTGCTATTTAGGGGGTGTCGCAGCACATGATACCATGATGGGAATATGGTAGAAGAGGCCTGCCCACTTATTGGTGGCCAGGAAGCAACTAAAGAAAGAAGAAGGAGACAGGGTCCCAACATTCTCTTCAAGGGCATTTCCCAATGACCTAACTTCTTTCCACTAGGCCCCAGCTTCTAAGGGTTCTACCACATGCTGGTGACCCAAGTCTCCAACACATGATCCTTTGGGGGCATTCTAGAACCAAACTACAGCAACTCCTTAAATAACTTAAAAATCTCAAAAAGGTAATTACTACCATTACTACTAAAGTAAGATAATTATCACGATGCTAGAAATTTGGAACTCACGAAAATGATTCTACCAAGATTACCTAAATTTCAAACCTTATGCACAATTTTTAAAGTCTCTTCAAGCAGACACAGAAAATCTCTTATCTCATTATATTTCAATTTAACTCTTGAAGGAATTTACCAGTAGCTGACAATTTGCATAGGGATTAATTTTATCCTCAGTTTAAAATCAGCAGTATCATCACACACACACACACACAAACACACACACACACACGTTTACCTCATTTATCCCTATCATTATCAGAGCTAGTAAAAACGTGCCAACTTAATATGCATTCTAATTGTAAGAAACACAGGAGTGCAACAATGCCTGCAAAGATGTAAAGCGGACCAACGAAGCTCATCACATTTCTGTCAGGAATTTGCGATTGCTCTGCGCCACCTTGTGGCCATCGTGCAACCACTACACGTGAAAGTTGACCGTGTTGTCCTGAGCTGGTCAAGCCTGCACCAACCGCATTGCGGAAATCGGCTTCCGCGTAAATGTTCAGAAAAATGGAGTCCTTTGTTGTCAATGAAGGGAGACAGACTAGTCCCTCTCTCTGCTTCTTCCACCATTTTCTTATTCCTTAATTCCATATCCTCAGCCCGCTTACCCGCGCTCCTCCCCGCCCCCCGGCCATTCCCAGTTCGACTTCCTTTTCCAACCCCACCACAAAGTCGCGCTCCTTTTCCTAATCCGGGTCCTCCCGGGTCGCCCTCACAGCCCTCCCTCTGGGTCCCCTCCCACGTCGCTCCGCGCCCCCCGCAATCCCTGCCATAAGGACCGCCCCTCTCCCGCTCGTAGCCAATGGCGGAGTGGCCCCGCCCCGACTCGCCCCGCCCCTCCGCCGCGCCCAGAGTGCGAGCCCGCTGGGGCCTGGGCGGCCCGGACTGAGCCCCTAGCCCTTCGGCGGGGGCTGCGGGGAGCGTACCCTTTGCGTTCGAACTCTCTGCATAGCGGGAGCCATGGACTCGCAGGGGCTGAAGGTGAGCGGAAGGACGGGGGTTGCATTGCGGGATGGCGATGGAGTGGGGGCGTGGACAGCGCTGGGTGGGCTCGGCAAGGCGATTATTACCTGCTGTGCCGCTGCTGCCTGATTGGTAGGTGCCACCAGCCCGACCCCGTAGGCCTGTAGCCTACGCTGCCTGGTGGTCCTGGGGAACCCCGCTTGGGATGTTGAGGTCGGGCCAGCACCCCCCTTCCCCGCCCCCCCGCGCGCGCTGCTTCTGGCAAGTCTTTGGTGTTCTAGTCCCCACCCTGTTCTTAGTGCTTACTTTTACTTGTATATTTTTGCTAGGAAAGTGTGGGTAGCATTTGACCTGCGCCTCCAGGTGCGATTAAGAACTTAGAGCAAACTAGTGTCCGATCACCCATTGGATAGTAAAAAGAGCACGGAAAGTGTACATGAAATCAATGAAAGACATGAAGCTTAAAAACTGGAAGGAGTCTTTACTTTAGGTTGGTGGTTTTTCTATTAATCACCTATTCATCCACTTGGCATATATTTAATGACGGCCAGCTTCAGAAATGATATAAAGCAGAGATGAGGTTTGAAAATTTGAAATTTCCTTTTTGGATGATGAGCTTCTCTATGCATTTGCTCACTCAGTCACTTGTTCAGATAGTATTTATGGACTTGTCTCTGTATGTTCCTTAGAAGTTGGAGCTGGCCACGAGCAGCACAGATTCATAGCTTGTACATTCACAGATTTTATAGTCTAATGCTCCAGGAAAGCCTTAGGTCATTTAACATTATTTATTGAATGCATCCTACTGCTCTGGCAGTATTCTCAGCATGAAGATATTGCAGTAAAACTAAGAAAACTTTGAATCTTGGACCTTTCATTTGAGTAGGAGGAATAAAACTATAAGCAGGGACTCTGTCATGTGTACATTGTAGCTAGAAAGCAGCCATAATTAATACTTAAATGAATAAGCATGGCTTTATTCCAATAAAATTTTATGGACCCTGAAATTTTACTTCATGAAATATATTTCCTTCAACCATTTTAAAACTGAAAACCATTCTTAGCTCACTGGTCATATAAAACAGGCAGATAGCCATACATGGTCCAATTGTAGTATGCAACCTGTGCTACAATATGGAGTGGCTTTTAGCCCTTTCCATCACCACTCCCATCCAAGTACTGTTGATGACTTCTCATCTGTGTTATTGCTGTTCCTCTGACTCGCTTACTCCTGTACTTTCTCAGGAAATCATGAAAGGTAAATAGGAAGGATGTTCTGTATGTGGAGAGGGAGAGATGGATTTGTGCTTAAAGAGTCAGCTCTAAATCCTCCCCAGGAATCTTTCTCTAAATTTTACTCTTACATCCTCCCCTCACTACACCCACAGTTATCAAAGCTGTTTAAAAGCTATCCTGCCTTCCCAAAGCTCCTTTCTTGTACTAATACCCTGTATTTTAGTTAGTCTTTACATTACAGTCTCATCTGAGAACTAAGCTTTTGGAGGGAGCCAGGGAATATGTCTTATTCTTTTTATATTCTCCATACCTAGCCCAGTGCCTGGCAATAGTAGGCAGTTAGTAAGTGTTTGATGAGCTAAAACTACCTGACCTAAACCACAGGAGTGGCAATAAGAATGGAAAATGGTAGATGGACTAGAGAAAGAATTTAATGACTGTTAGAATTAGAGAGACTGGGTAAATGGGAAGGCATGATCATGACTCACAGTTGCTGATTTAAGTGGCAGGTAACATGAAAATGTGAATCTGGAGCTTATATGAGAGGTCTTGGGTGAACACATCATTTTTTTATTTCATCAATATATAGGGTTTGGAGGAACTTATTCTTTATTTCAAAATAGGACTTTTACATTATGAAAAAATTAATGAATTCTCATAGTCACCTGTAAATGTGCTATACTAACAGCATTTTGCAAATGAGCAAACAGAGATGCTATAAAATAGACCAAAGATTTGAAACCAGGTCTTTCCACCTTTAAATCCATGTCCTTTTCATGACACTATGTCACTTCCTTTCAGGAATGTTATAGGTGCTGAACAATACTAAATCTTGGACAAAAGTGAAGTACGATGATTTTGAAAGTGTCCTCAACTGTGGTGATCTAAGAAGTCATGTAGGGCAATGAGACACTGGTGAACGTGTTTTGAGAGTCTGGGGGATGGAGCATGGGTTATACGTTACAGATCCATGGCTAAGAAGGAGAGTAGAGACCAGAAGCCATAGGAGAGAGGAAGCAGAGTAAAAGTCAACATAGAACACTTGTTGAACCATGCTCTAGAGAAGGATGTGGATGTGGCTGTCCAGAAACAAGGCTATGGAACAGAGCTGTTTAGAAATCCTTATGTTTTAATCCCATCAACCAGTGCTTCATCCATACTTCTCACTTCTGCTGAACCCACTGTAGAGTCAGGGGGGTTAGTTATGGGATGGCCCCAGTTGGTTTATGAAGGCAGAGTGATAGTGAAAGTGTGGCTTCCTGCCTCAATTACATCAACAGCCAAACCTTGATATATGATCCTGAGAAAAACGGTGTAAAATAGAGCCATACTTAATCAGAACTCAGTTCCTGAAAGTAGTTTTTTTTATTTTGTAAATCAAAATACATGATTTTGAGAAAAGCTTAGTCATTTCCATTAAAGAACAGTTTGGTTCATTTATTCCTACTGATGATTATTTATTGTAGAACTCATATAAAAACAAGGTAATAATATCCAACAATAACCTGTTCTTTAGAATTCTATACTAACAATAGATTATTTTTTAAAATATTTATTTTTTAGTTGTAATTAGATGCAATACCTCTATTTTATTTATTTATTTATATGTAGTGCCGAGGATCGAACCCAGGGTCCCATAAGTGCTAGGTGAGCACTCTACAGCTGAGCCACAACCCCAGCCCCACAATAGATTATTTTTATTTTTATTTTTTTAAGGAACTTAGAAGGAAAAAATGAAAGATCCTCTAGATAGGGAAGAGGGGTGGGAGGGAAAGGGAGGGAGAAGGGGAATAGCATGGATGGTGGAAGGAAACCCTCATTATACACAATAAATGTATGAAGACGTGGGGGGAAAAAAGATTCCATTAACAATGTTTTAGATTATTCAAGATTGTAGGTTGATATCTACTTCTGCTGCTGTTTTTTTTTTTTTTTTTTTTTCCTTCTTCTTTTACTGTACCAGGGGTTGAATACAGGGCCTCATGTATACTAGGCAAGCACTTTACCACTAAGCTACATCCCCAGTCTTGTATTTTATTTTGAGATTGGTCTCATTAAGTTGCCCAGGCTGACCTTGAATTTTGCAATCCTCTTGCCTCACCTTCCCAAGTAGCTGGGATTACAGAAATATGCTACTGCACTTGGCTTAGATTGATATCTAATTCTTAGAGTATTTCAGAACACCAACATTTCTTTTAACACTTAGTCATTGTTTCATTTTAGACACTGATTAATTACTATTGTCAAGAGAGATACTTCCATCATGTGTTACTTGTTGCCAGTGAAGGAATGAAGAAATATGGCAGTGATCCAGTCTTCAGGTTTTATCATGCCTATGGTACATTAATGGAAGGTATGAACTAATTATTAAACCTGTTCCCTATGTTCTAACTTTTTGATTTGCAGTAAGAATAATTTTTCATATCATAATCTTGATTTTCAGGTAATATACAGGAAGCTCTTCGGGAATTTGAGGCTATTAAGAGTAAACAAGATGTATCACTTTGTTCTCTAATTGCACTGATATATGCCCATAAAATGAGTCCTAATCCAGGTATAGTATTTAAGAGACTGTTCCTTATTCCATTTTGATTTTTCTCATTACCATATTTAATTTTATCACACTGTCTACAGAACTGTTGTCTTATGTTTATCTTCCTGATGAGATTATAAGTTCATCAAGCTCAAGAAACAGGTCTAATACTGCTTTTGTATTCTTTATATCCTCTGGCAGAGATTTCACTACTACATAAGTATTATTTCAGTTAATTTAAAAATAAATTATAAATTATATTAGTAATTGTTAGTATATCAGTAATTGTTATACCAAAGTAAAACAGCTAAGAACATTGTACACATAGGTTGTTCTGCAAGAACCAACTTTACAGCATGTTATATGCAAATGTGTAATAATGTGCAGTTAATCTCTTCTATATATTAAATGTCTTGGAAGTCTTTATATCCCCCACTCCATGGGGGTAAGCTTTTGGAAAACATTTGGTAAATTTTTATCCAGTAGTAGGTTTGGACATAGGAATAGGTTATAAAAGAAAACTTACTTAGAAACCAAAAATCAAATATGTATTTCATTGTCTAAGAATATAGTATAACATAAGGCTGAGGCAGAACAATGTCCAAATTATATGTAATAAGGAAGAAATAGCGTTGTATTCTTCCATATATATCTACTAACAGCTAGCAGGATTGTAATTATAGATCCTGTTTCAAATAACTAGACAGTAATCACATGTTCTAGAATGCTTTCTTAAATCTTAGAATTCTTAAATTTTAGAATTTTTTCATAAGCAAAGGTTTATACCTCCTTCCCTTCATGTATACATGTACAATTTAATAAAAAGTTATTTAAAACTATGTTAAAAAGTAAACTACTATTATGTGCTTACTTAATATACAGGATTGAGCCAAATATACATAGAAGAAAGAAAAGAATTGGGGCTGGGATTGTGGCTCAGCAGTAGAGCACTCACCTAGCACGTGGGAGGCCCTGAGTTCAATCCTCAGCACCACATAAAAATAAATAAATAAAATAAAGATATTTTTTTAAAAAAGAAAAGAATTGTAGTAATTGATTATAACATCAGGTTTATAAGCTACTGAGAGAATAAAATGTAAAAACCACAAACATTAAATTCCAATGTTATTATTAAATAAAATGATAAAAATGAAACACAAGTCCATAATTGAAATTGATGTGTATTAATCTGTTGGAGTAGACAGGGAAAGCTTTGTGAAAGATCAGCAGTTAATCTGATCTTTGGAGGACATGTAGAATTTGAATACAAAGAATAATCCAGACAGGAGAAACAGATGGGCAAAATATAAAATTACTTCAGCACTTGGCTCTTTTGTGGATCCTCTTTCTCTATGCCCTGGTGGGAGTGTTTAGCTAGAGTAAAGATATGTATATGAAGGCTATAAAAATTAAAAAAAAAAAAAAAAAAAAACTAGTACAAACTATTTTCTTCTTAGAATTGAGAGTTTTAATTTAATTTAATTTGTTATTCCCAACAGTATTGATTCTGTTGGGAAATGTGATTTCCAGGAATCTGAAAAGAGAGACATAGATATTAGACTCTAACTCTCCTTTTCACCATAGATGATTGCTAATGTTAAGCTATGTAAATAACAGTACTTATACTACTTTTTCACTGATCAATGACCATAAGCTGGCATGTTTATAAGTTTCAGAATTAAATTTGAAAGTCAGATAATTTATGTATTAATCCCTGATCCTGCCCCTAATAATTGTGTTATTTTGGAATCATTACAAAGTTTTATGTATCTTATTATTAATAAATGTTAGCATATATTGTTTAGTTATTTTGGGAAGGACATAAACTATACAGTGGTAATCACATGTGAATTTTGAGCACCTGAAATGTGGATAGTTTAAGGAATTGAATTTTTTATTTTATATAATTCGACCTAATCTGCTTTTGAAATTTAATTCAATTATGAGAAAACTTAGGATATTTCATTTAGTTATAAAAGAAAAATCTTATATATGGGCTGGGAGAGTAGCTCAGTGGAAAATACTTTGCATAGCAAGCTCAAGACTATGAGTTCAATCCTCAATCCCCAGCAAGGCCCCCATGCCCCACCCCCTACCCCCTGCAAAAAAAAAAACAAAAAAATAAGGTGTGGAACAACTTGAGTGTATGGATCAGCTTTTCTTATGAGTCTTATGAAATCTTATCTACAAATATTTCTGAAGAAAGCTTAACATCTTAATTGAGATGTATTATAAATGTAAAATACACAATAGATTTCGAAGATTTAATTAAAAAGCTCATTAACTAAGATTAACTTTATCAATTATCTAATGATATTTTGGATATATTGGTTGACCTATATTTATTATTAAAACTAGTTTTGCTTATTTATTTTTGCTTCTTTGATAGGACTAGTAGAAAATTTAAATTACATATATGTCTTGTATCTTAGTGCTACTTTAGAGAGAACTAAATTTCCTACCCTGTTAATCATTTGACCTATTATAAACACTTGATCTAGAATTTAAGTTTCACTGAATATTGTCTTCCCTTCACAGATAGAGAAGCTATCCTGGAATCAGATGCTAGAATGAAGGAGCAACGTAAAGGAGCTGGACAGAAAGCTTTGTACCATGCAGGCTTGTTTTTATGGCACCTTGGTCGCCATGATAAGGCGAGAGAATACGTTGACAGAATGATCAAAATTTCAGATGGTAGTAGTGAGGTAGCCATTTTCTTATTTTGAAATAGTAACGTTAAAGAAAGAGTGTGTTATTTATATACTTAGTACTATTTGTTGATTGTTATTGTCCACTCTATCCTCACTTTACAAATAACCATTTAATTTTAATATTTTCTATAGTATAAAATAGGGATCTTATAATATTGCTTGTTTTTATGTTGTTAAGTCTTGAAAAGATCCCTCCCTGGTTCTCTCCTCTTTTTCTTTTCCATTTCCTTCCCACTGTATTCCTTCTTTCCCTTCCCTCCCTCTTTTTTTCTTAGTAAATAGCCCTGGACACAAGATACCATTATTTGTACTGTTAATAATACAAAGACAAAGAAAACTAACTTTCATGAATGAATCATCCAGTAGTGGCATAGAGTGCATATCCAGCTTATGAGAAAAGTTACAAATGATCTGAAAGAATTGTGACTAAAGTGCACAAGAAAATAATAGCTAATATTTATTGTTTGCTTACAATATGCCAGATAATATTTTAAGTTAGGGAGAGATCACATCTGTGTTAGAAGAATGAGAAAGAATATTGAGAGAAATAGCATTTGAGCTAAAAACTAAAAAATGTATATAGTTTCAGCAGGAAAAGATTATAGAAAAGGGAAGTAGTTACTTCCCAGGTAGGAAATAATAGATAAGATATATTGATTCTGGGTACATTGAGACTCTCACATTTCATGGAATCAGGATACATAGATGAAGATGGTACAAGAAAACTTGGAGAGGTGGATTGGGACAGATTGAAGGATCTTGACTCATAGGTACAAGTATATATAATTTGTTAGACATTGAGAGATTCTTGAAGATTTTTAATCATGGGAGTGGTATTAGAGTGTAAATTCACAAGTTTAATAATGGTTTGTAGGATGAACTAACTGGCTTGGGAAAAAACTAGGATGTGAGAGTGGGAAAAAGAAAGCACTTTCTAGCAGAAGTTTTCACGGGACTAAACAAAAAATATTATACAGTGAGTGCATACTTCGGAAGTTTTAAATACCCATGGGACTTGTCAGCTGATAATAGATAGTGAAGAAAAGATAATAGATAGTGAATAAGGTATCACATATATCACACATATCACATAGGTAGGTCTCTGAGGCTTTAAATCTGGATAATTTAGAGACCAGTTAATATGAATAGAAAATTCATTGAGATGAGACATTAGTTTTCAGACATGCTGTATTTCAGGTACTGAAAAAACAAAGATGATGAGCCTTCCAAGAAAGAAAAGTTGAGAAGAGGTTTGGTGCTAGAAATATGGTTGGGAATCACCCACACAAAGATCATAGTTGAAACCATTCAAATAGCAATACTTAACTAGTGAGTAGAGTAGAAGCAGTATTGGTGGATTCTTATCTATATTTTCAGGTAAAATACAGGGAATTAAATATAATCTTAGTGAAAACCTGTAAATTTATGAGTTTATTTTTTAATAGAAGAACATATTTCACCATTTTTTTAAATTTCACTTTAAGAAGAAACAGTTTCAGTATCTTTTTTCCTACCAATGCGTCAACTCACCAACACTAACACGTCTAAAGATAAACACCTTAACTCCTTAACTTTTTAAGTCCTCAGATGATTTATTATTTCATTTGAAGCTCACTGAACTATCACAGAGGTTAAGAAAATAACTGCAGAATGATCTGAATCTGTAACTACGTGAAACAAGACCTATGCTCATTCTACTCCTTTTCTCATTCAAGTTCATTTGGGCTGTTTGTCCAAAAAAGAGGCAACACATTCTTATTTATTAAATGTTAACCAATATGAACAATAATTTACTAGCAAAGCCTCAGAAAAGAATTTTGGTTTTAGCACTAGGGGAATATTTGACAGACTTATGTTGAGCCCATATCAAAAATTAAAATTTGTAGTCTAGTTTCTAAAGCTTTAAACTGATAAGGGTTCAAAAGCAGTTTTGCTCTGGAGAATGTAATTATTCATAACATTATTTGACAGAGTTCTTTATGCTATTAATTACCAAGAATAATAATATTAGGTTTACCTCTTGAAAAATTATTCCTCTCATTTTCAAAAGAAAATAAAAGTGTGATTAGAATTCTTCCTTTCACAGGGGCATGTTTTAAAAGCATGGCTTGATATTACAAGAGGAAAAGAACCTTATGCTAAAAAAGCACTAAGGTATTTTGAAGAGGGATTACAAGATGGAAATGATATTTTTGCTCTCCTGGGTAAGGTGAGTTGGAGTTAAGGTGAATAATTCATGTTTTAAAATTCATTTGTAACATATTTGACATCTGACAAAACTAAGTTATTTTAGAAAATGATACTTTTCATGATACTGTTGTCATTTCTGGCTTGTAGAGGGATCTGCATTTGTGTAGGACACAACTAGAGAAATGGATTCTCTACCAAAGTTCCTGAATCCTGGGTCAGTTTTGTGTTCATTGTGGTTGGATCATGCATTTTTTTCCTTAACATACGCTTCTAGAGTATCTAATATGAGGAAAGCATCATTCTAGTTACTAGGGAAGCCCTGAGCAAAATTAAACCAATTTTTGTAGAGTTTATATTCTACTGGAAGAGATGGACAATAAACATACTAATAAATTATATAGTATTCGATGGCAATAGGTGTGATGGAAAAATAAATAAAATGGGAAGGGGGAGAAGAAGAGTTGGCACATGAACTTGTAATTTCAAGTGAGGTAATCAAACAAAGAGATTTTTTAAGAAAGACTTAGAGGAGATGAGGGTTAAAGCTCTGTGTGCATTTGAGAGAACCTATTGCAAGTAGAGGAGATATCAATTTCTGACGCCTTTAAGGACAGTCAGGGCTTAGCACAGAGACCAGGAGGTCAAAGTAGAATGAGTGAAGGGAGAAGTGAAGGCTGGAGGAAGGTTATGTGAGTGTGGAGTCAGAAGATATAGAGGTGATGAGGAGATTCTGTAAGGCCTTGGGCTTTTACTCTGAATTAGGTGGCCAGTGGAAGGTTTTGATCAGAGTACTAACATGATCTGCCTTACATTTTGAGGAATGAATAATTGAAAGTCAAAAATCACTGGGTGGAATATTTATGTTGGATCTTTTTTTGAGCCCTCACTGATGACTTCTAAATACCTTACTTTTTAAAAAATTTTTGATTCATCAAAATGAAATTAAATTTAGGTATTAGGGAAACTGTTAGGTAAGCAAGAATTTGGAGTAAGAAAGATAAAGAGAAGATTATTTTCTTGTAATGTCCTTAATAACTGCCAATTTCTGTGGCTAATGAATTTATTCAGATTTTTACTACAAGTATAAATAGTACTCAGTATGATTGAATTCAAGTTTTGTCTAATTGAACTGCTGTAGAAATTGGACATTTAGCAAGTTTATAAAAACTTCATTCTTCTTCCTCTCTAAACAGAAAAACTAGTTGATAAACTCCTTTCATTGGGATATTTCAGTTGTTAATACAACTAAGGAGGGATTTACCTTTTTCTTACAGTACTCAAGTTATGTTTAAATTCTTTTTTGGAATGACCCTGGTTTAGTTTGTTTTGTGCTCTGATGATGGAACATCTGAGACTGGGTAATTTATAAAGAATAGACATTTATATATGATAATCCTGATGGCTGAAAAGTCCAAGATCAAGGCTCCAAATAGTTTGTTGTCTGTTAAGGGCCTTATTTCTGCTCCCAAGATGGTGCCGTGAATATTATATCTTCTAGAGGTGAGAAATGCTGTACTTCACATGGCAGAAGAGCAGAAGAGATTGAACCCATTGCCACAGGCCCTTCTTATATGCCTTAAGTTTTCATGATCTACACACATCCAATTAAGCCCCACCTCCCAACACTGTTACATTGGGGATTGAGTTTCAATGTGAATTTTGGAGGGGACAAAAACATTCCAACCATAAGTAGATCCATTCCATATGTTTCAGTTAATTCAGCAGAGCACTGAATTGGTCCAATCCCAGCTAGGAATAATGTCATTCATATGCACAGCAAATTTAGTTTAAGATGCTACTTTTGCATTTGTATGAGAAGTGATGGTGTAAAGAAGAAGATTATATGTGAGCACACAAAGTCTTTATGGCATAATTTTGTTACCTTGCTGTTCCAGTTTTTTTAGAGAGATTTCAAGGGCAAATGTAAATTTAAAAAATTATCAACACTAATCTCTTTTCCTGTCAATTATATAGAAACTAATTTATTTTGATATACTGATTTCTTTGGATGGTTTTTAGACTTTGTTTTAATTTATATGGGAGTATAATCTCAATCTTATTTCAGGTATATATTGCAGTTCCTCTTTGAGACTGATAGCTCATTTTTAACTGATACACAAGAACTAAATTTGTTCCTAAAGGAAATCCAGTTGCAAAAAACAAAAAAAAAAAAAAAAAAGGAAAATTCTGATATATAATAAATGTGTATCATTATATTTTTCTGAAGATACTAATTCATGCATGTTGTAAAAAATTTTCATAAATATAGTAATATCTGAATAATCACATTAAATGACTACCTAAAATCTTACTAAATAGATATGCTAAAATTTAACTACTCCTCTATGGATATTTTGTGTTGTTTTTATTTTTGTAATTATAAGTGCATAGTTCTGCATCTAAGGGCTTCTTGTGATCTTCTCCAATTATTTCCTATGATAAGTTTTAAAATAAAAATAAGGTAAAGGCAGTTATTTGGATCTAATTTTGCTTATTCTTTAAAATCATATCTTCTTTAACCTGAGAGTAATTTTTTAAGAAGATACAGCAGAGTATGGTGGTTTATGCCTGTAATCCCAGCAGCTTGGGAGGCTGAGTCAGGAGGATCAAGAGTTCAAAGGCAGCCTCAGCGGAAGCAGGGGCTAAACAACTCAGTGAGACTCTGTCTCTAAATAAAATATAAAATAGGGTTGGGGATGTGGCTCAGTAGCTAAATGCCCCACCCCCCAAAAAATACAAAAGCCCAAGTTTAGATGCTTTTTAAAAATATCATGGAGATATTTTATTCTAAAAAGGAAATTTTCCTATTGTAAATAGAAATATTCCTTATTTTATGGTGTTCCTAAGAATATTTTTAGAAGTTTATTATCTTTTAATTGTATTGTACTGGTATTTGCTAATATAAAATACTTTATTTTTCAGTGATGTTTTAAAGTGTGATTTTGATAAAAGATTATTTTTCCTCAATATAAAAGTGATGTGTGGTCCCTACAAGAAAGTCAGAAAATATGGAACACTAGTGTTCTACCCATTCTGGGTTGAGAACCATGATCCATGAGATCATCATTTTGATGCCACTTTTTCTCCCATTAGGCACAGTGCCTTGAGATGCGTCAGAATTATTCAGGTGCTTTGGAGACTGTGAACCAGATAATTGTGAACTTTCCAAGCTTTATTCCTGCTTTTGTGAAGAAAATGAAATTACAACTAACCCTGCAGGATTGGGACCAGACAGTTGAGACAGCACAAAGGTTAAGTAAAAAATAGATGTCACAAGTCTCTTTGGATCTGGTTATAATTATGGATAAAAAGAAAACCTGCATGTATTTTTGTGTATGTGATAAAATTTTTCAAATCAGTATAGAATCAAATTTTTCCAAACCAGATGGAATTGACTTTTCTATACATGGGACTGAATGACCACTTAAAATTGTGTTGCTTTTAAAATTGAATTATTAACTTACATAAATGTATGAACAGCTATTTTAAGGCAGTGTACACTCCTTGGGAGAGGCTCATGTCCAGGGAGGGATGAAAAACTGGAATCAATAGTTCAGTGTCCTATATTATGATGGGGAATCTAGTGTGTTACCCTTTCTGTTCAGTTTCCTTTAAAAATAACCTTCAGTGAAGTTTCATGAGAATTTTTATAGGGCTGAGGTTGTGGCTCAGCAATAGAGCGTTCGTCTAACACATGTGGTGCACTAGGTTCAATCCTCAGCACCACATAAAAAAAATAAAAAAGTAAATCAATAAAAGGTATTGTGTCTAACTACAACTAAAAAAATATATAAAAAGAAAAGTTTTTCCACATTTGTTGTTTATACCTTTTTCTTATTGTTTTGTTTGAATTTTTAATAGGATATTTTTCATAATATTTTTTGGGTTTGTTTTTTATTACACAGGAAACTGTCGTATTGTTATGAACAACGTTAGTAGGTATTGAAATATTTGACTCATGTTGGCATTCCTTGAATTCCTATTATATATCAGCCTAGCCAAGGTGGATTAAAATTTTATATAGTTATGTATGGCTAGCTAATACTTCACCTTAGGCTTGCCACAGAATTTGACGAGATTGGTACAATCTGTTCATGTTTTAGAAATATTAAAAATTAGATTCGTAGACTTTTAAAGTTTAAATAATACAGATATAACTTTACTAATTAAAACTACTTATTTGGTAAGTGGAATGTTAGGCCAGTAAACCAACTTTTCAAGCCCTTGCATAAAAGAAAATATGTAAAATCTCTATAAGTAATAACAAAGGTTTTCCTACAGGTTGCTGCTTCAAGATAATCAAAATGTGGAAGCACTAAGAATGCTGGCTCTTTACCACTTGTGTAGAGAGGGGGATATAGAGAAAGTAAGTTGTAATATTTAAATTTCCTGTATTTTTTTCATTATGCACATGCATGCAGGCATCTACATTACAGCTCTGATGTTCTGTTTTAGAACCTAGATTTTTTAGTTGGTTATTAGATATATACCTTAACAAAAAGATTATCTTTTTATATCAACTAATAAAGAAGAAAATATTGAATGGTGAATGACTCTTGAAAATTTCTTAGAGACCAGTGGAGTATAGGAAGGAAACCAGGGGAAAGGAGGAGACAAAGGGAAGGGAGGAGACAAAGGAAAGGGGATGTGCTATGGAAGAAAATTGACCAAATTAGGGTATTGTGTGTACAAATATATAATAATAAGTCCGTTATTTTGTATAGTTATAATGCATGAATAAAAAAAACAAAAAAATGTAAAAATAAACAAAGGTATCAAAAGCATTGGAGAAAAAAACTAGGATAATATGTATACACATTATTATATGTATATATGTATGTATATGTGTATACATGTATTATATTTAAATATATACATATTTACCTATAATAATATACATATATATAAAATATGCATATATATTTCTCAAATGACCACACACAAAAAAATACTGAATAAAATAAGATCAACTTGAATTCTAACCACCCAGAGGACTTTTGTTAACATAAAATTGCATGTGTCCTTCCATATACATGAACATATACACAAGCATGTGAGGGTCAATGTACGTCCATGAGAACACACACTTAAAGGATTTTTTTTTTAATGACATTATACAAACTATTTTATAGACTGCTTCTTTCCCTTATCAACAGGTCATGGAAGCTCTTCTGTACCAACAAATCTCATCAAATGAGTTAAATTTAATTTCTGAATACAGGATATACACAAATTAATTTCTAATATACAGATATGCATACATTAACCAATATATAAATAGACTGATCACTTTTTCATTGGTGGATATCTAGTTCTATTCTTCCATTGCAATAACACCCTTAAAAATATCATTTTTTTATCATTTGATTTTTTATTTGTTGTAATTAGTTATACATGACAGTAGAATACATTCTGTCTTTAAACAGAATTACTAGATCAAATGCTTTACAAATTCTCAAGAATTTTGATACAGATTGAGAAACTAATCTCCATATACATTGTATTTGTAAAATTTATACTCACACTAAACCTGTATGAGAGGTCCTATTTTCTTATTCTTTTGACAATACCCAGCATTTCTCTCTTTACTTAATAACAAGTGAAAATGCTATGTTCTATTAGATACATTTTTTTTTAACCAATGAAAATATTAAGTGTGTTCATTGGTCATATAAAAAAGAAAATTCCTTAAATTATTAATTACAGTATATTGGTTTTATATGTAATCATTGATCCTGGATATGAATGATTGCATATGCAAACTGTAATTTATAATATTTTTACAATATAATTGAGTTTCTATGAGTTAAATGGGCTTAAAAACACCTTATAATAAGGTACATCTGTTTCTGTAGTAGTGAACACATTGGCTACACACAGGATCATGGAGTGCCAAAATTCAGTTTGTAGCAAATAGTATTATAGTAAGTAGTAGATTTGCATTTTTTTATGTGTTTAACTTGGTTGATGTGACAGTTTCTAGAAAGTATTTCAGTAAGTACTAAAAGAATGTTCAGTAAGGCAAATGTTTTTCAGATATTAAAACTGCTAGGGACTAGGATGTAGCTCAATGGTAGAATGTTTACCTAGCACATGCAAGGTCCTGGGTTCAATTCCAAAAAAAAAAGAAAAACAAAACACACACAAAAAAACTTATACTGAGTACCTCAATAATTTTTTAATTCTAGAAAATATTTTAAATATAAACTAATCTATAGGCAATTCAACAGCTGATCTCATATAATATTTTTTAAGAGAGAGAGAATTTTTTAATATTTATTTTTTAGTTTTCAGTGGACACAACATCTTTATTTTATTTCTATATGGTGCTGAGGATCAAACCCAGCGCCCCACGCATGCCAGGCGAGCATGCTACCACTTGAGCCACATCTCCAGCCCATAATATTGTTTATAAATGTTTTCACTCATATTTCCTTTGGAACATGAATTAATTATTGGAGAGACAGTTTGGCATGCACAGTTAATTGAATACTCTGAGTATCTTTACCCATCCAGAGATTTTTCTATTCAATAAGAAATTTTAATATTCTAGAATTCAAGAATTCTTTACGTTTAATTATTGGGGGTTTTAAAATAATTTTTAATATGTTTTAAGATCAATAATGTTCCATTGACAGGAGGAAATTATATAAGCAAAGGTCTCTTAAAATATAAGTAATAGTATATTTTATTAGTGTACATGTGCAGGTATTATGTTTTTTTAAAGTATATTTTAAAATTAATTTGAATGAATTTTGTTTTAGGCTTCCTCAAAGCTGGAAAACTTAGGAAAAGCACTGGATGCCATGGAACCCCAGAATGCTCAACTTTTTTATAAGATGACAATAGCCTTCAGCAGAACTGTAAGTGGACCCACTCTGTACTAGAGCTGCGTTCTCTGTAATGCAGTATATAAAATAAGTCACCAGGGTGGAGGCACTAAAGAACAAAAGCATGGGGTAGAAATGTCTCTGTCTGAATATGTGTTATAGCCTAAGAAAGGGGGTTCAGAGGAGATGTGTTTGCTAACTAGAAGCCATCAGGGAGACTCACGGAGGAAAGAGCGGAACATTTGCTGACCCTTTACCTTCCAGACAAATGAAATAGAAAATGGTCCGTTAATCAGAGTGTAGGTTTTATAGACTAGCATTATTTTTTGGTTTTGTTTTGTAAAACTTTTTGGAAAAAGTTTTAAAGTGAAAAATAGATTTTTTTTAGTAGGGGAAATGGTTGGTATCTTATTTTTCTTGTAATAAGTGTTTTTATTGTAAGCTCTAAATAGAAGATTATCAGGAATAAAACAGAAAAATATAGCAGAATCTCAAAACCAATACAAGGAATAAAAGAATTTAAAAGTTAATTAAGCTAGCAAAGAATAAGGGAAAAAATACACATAAGGAAATAAAATAATTAGTGAACATAATACTGAAAAAAATTAAGGTATTAATTGCTAAATTATACAAGGAAATTGAGTTCTTTTTATTAAAAATGAACATTGTCAGATTATGTGAAATTCAGAGGAAGAAAAAATTCCTGCTGTTACAAAAGATTGAATTAAGAGTGATATTTACCTTTTGTATTTGTCTTAGTGCCAGACACATTATTTTGATTAGTTTTTTATAAGCTTAAAATTATTGAAATGTAACTCAAGCATTTAAATAAGTGTTTTACTTTTTAAAGTTGCTATCTTCCAAAATTATATATTTACTATAACAACATTGCAATTTCTTAAAATATTTTTGAAGTGGTTTCTAGAACATTCTAAGGCAATATCTTTTAAAAATAATTCTCACTAAGGGGCATAGAGCCTAATTCTAAATTTCCCATACTTTTATATAAACATGGTATATATGTATATAACTTTTGTGTGTGTGTGTGGTTTGAGTGGAGTAGGCCTGATGGCAGCTTTCCTTTTTTATTAGTGTTATAGTTTGTACACAATAGTGGAGTTCATTTAGACACATTCATATATATATGGAGTAAATAATTATATATATATATATATATGTATAGATAGATAGATTTATTCTCTATATATGTATATGTATAATGTGTATGTGTGTATTATTTACTCCATTTCAATCCCCTTCCTGTACTCTCTGGTCTTCCATTTCTTTTTTTATTGATGCATAATATCTTTACATACATTAAATTGCATTAAATGAATTCCACAGTGGAATTCATTGTGGCATATTCATACGTGCACATAGCTGAAGTTGGCCAATTTCATTGAAGTATGGAATGAGATAAGCACTTTTAAAGTTGAAATTTCTGGGCTTACATTGCTGTTTCTTCACCTATAAACTACGTAATTTGATATAATGATTTTTTAAATCTAATTTGTAAAGCAATCATAGTTTCAAAAATAGTTGTAAAAAATGTGTATACATCATTGGAAGTATACTTTTCAAGACAACTATTTTGTGAAAGCACTGTTCATTAGAATATTTAAGTTATTTTGTTAAAATTTTAGTGTGGTTCTGGGAATTTAACTCAGGGCCTTGTGTATGCTAGGCAAGCACTTTACCACTGAGCTCTATCATGGTCCCTAGGATATATAAGTTTTTATAGGTTATAAACTCCTTCTTGATGCATTGTCTGGATGGTTAACACAGAAGTTTTCTCTTCATTTTATTATTAAATAATAGTCTTTCTTTTTCTTCACAGAAGTACAAAATATTCATGTTTTCCTTCAATCTAAGTAATAGTGTTTGACTTCTGGTCTAACAATTATTTTTTCTTTTCAGTGTGGACGCAGTCAACTCATACTTCAAAAAATTCAAACACTATTAGAAAAATCTTTTAGTTTATCCCCTCAGCAATCAGAATTTGCTACAGAACTTGGATACCAAATGATTTTACAAGGAAAAATTAAAGAGGCATTGAAGTGGTATAAGACTGCCATGACACTTAATGAGACTAGTGTCTCTGCACTAGTAGGTATGATGACTATTTGTATAAATGATTATTTGTATAAATTGTGTGATACAGATGCAAGCAAAAATTGCATTAAATAACAGTTATTAAAGAAGATACATATTTCATGCTTTTCTAAAATTATATTGTTCTGCAGTATATATAATAGTTAAAGTTGTATATCTTTAAAAATGAATTTTTACTTTATAAATAACTTGAGAGAAAGATTTATGAGGTAGTCCCTGTAAGTTATGACCATGGTAAATGATTGTTTACAGGTCCAAGACTACCTGTTTTACTTTCTTTTACTCTTTTGTTTACTTTTCTCATTCTGCACTTCTTTTTCCCCCTCTTTAAAACTTGGAAAAATTATAATGGGTGAAAAACCTGTTTTGTTATTATTGTCGATGTTAGCTTGTTAGCTTGTAGCTTGAACTGAACATGTCTGAATTGGTGTCTGCTTTGACTATTTATGTCCTGTTTGGTTTTAGGATTTATTCGGTGTCAGTTAATAGAAGGGCAATTACAGGACGCAGATCAGCAACTAGAATTCTTTAGTGAAATTCAGCAATCCATCGGGAAATCTGCGGTATAGTATTTTACCAGATTTTAGATCCCAGTTACTATTTATAAAATATGAAAATTTAAATCAGTTTTTTTCCTATAGTAATGGCTCTAAAGGATAATTATACTAATTTTAACAAGTAATTGCATTCATTAATTTACCCCCTTTCAAAGTGAATTTCAAATATTCTTCAGAATGATTCTAAAAGTCCATCCAAGCTCAAGTTTGAACAAATAATTGGACATAAATACTACTTCATATACATTTAAGATCTAAGTAGAAATAAATGGCTATATAAATGGAATAATTTGTGAAAATCACATTTTCTAGGAATTAACTTATTTACATGCAATTCTTGCTATGAAGAAAAATAAACGACAAGAAGAAGTTATAAATTTGTTAAATGAGGTCCTGGACACTCATTTTTCAAACTTAGAAGATTTACCTCTTGGCATACAGTATTTTGAGAAGCTAAATCCTGATTTCTTGCTAGAAATTATTACAGATTATCTGAATTTCTGTCCAATGCAGGTAAGTAATTATAAGACTTGTTTTCAAGGATATATTTATATGCAAATACATTTTCTTTAATATGTTAGACTATATCGGTATTGTAAAGGGTAGTATTAGTAACTATTTGAGATGAAATACAGTTTTTAGTTTGTTTTGTTTGTAGTGCTGGGGATAAACCCAGGCCTCAAGCATGCTAGGCAAGCCCTACCACTGAGCTGCATAATAAAAGTATTTGATATACAAATATACATTTGTAATGTATAAATTCTTAAAAACTTATCTTAAAAGAATTACTAAGCTGGTGCTATGGCACATGACTGTAATCCCAGTGGCTCCGGAGGCTGAGGCAGGAGGATTGAAAGTTGAAAGTCAGCTTCAGCAGTTTAGGGAGGCTCTAAGCACCTTAGTGAGACCCTGTCTTAAAATTAAAAAAGCATTGGGGATGTGGCTTAGTGGTTAAGCACCTCTGGGTTCAATCCCTGGTACTAAAAAAAATAATAATAATAATTACTAAAAATCATTTAATTGAGATGTCCACCGTATATTTGAATCTGCTTTGTAGCATCACCATCAAGTGCCCATCTAACCTCTGGACATACTTAAAAATGGATTTCTTCTGGTATAATGTGACAGCATTTCCTTTGTGAAGTCAAACTCTGCTTTTGTGTAGAAAAAGGGCCATTTACTGGTTCTGCTGCTCAGAGAGAGATTAAACAATTCTAGTTACTAAGTTTAAGCAATGATCATTCCGTGTTCATAAATAGATCTTGAGATTTTAAAAACTCGTTTGTACGTCAATGTTTTAAACAATTTATTTTTATATGACATAGTTTTGAGAACCCTGGTTGTAAACATGATGATATCCTTTATTTTGTGCATGACTCTTTTTTTTAGTTATAGATTGACACATGCCTTTATTTATTTATTTATTTACATGGTGCTGAAAAACTTCTTTTTCCTCTTATTCTGAATTTCCATCCAGGGTTATATTTGTGTGTTTGTGTGCAAGTCTTGTTACATTATTGACCCCTATTTAACTAACATTTGACTAAAGTCCTTAAATCTATTATTCATTGTACCTTTGAAGTTAAGTGCAGGGCTCTACGCTTATTCTTATTAAATTTTATCTTCTTGTGTCCATCTCATAATCCTAGATTAATATTCCTTTTGAATCTTGTCAGCTTCTTAAAACAATGTTTTAAAAGATTTTCTCTGGTAGCTGTACTGAGAATAAAATAAATAGAACAAAAAATTATGTGGCTGGATGCAGTAATAAGTCCCAACTTCTCTATAGAGAATGAGGCACGAGGATCATTTGAGCCCATGAGTTTGAGACTAGACTGGACAATATTGCAAGACCCCATCTCAAAAAAATAAATAAAAAAGAAAGAAGTATTAAGTAATACCTGTGTCTATTCCAAATATGTATCTGATTTTTCCTATAATATTTGTCAGTATGAAAAAACCTAATCAGCATTTACTTTTAATGGGGAAATATAGGTAAGAAGAATTCTCTCCAGCTTTGTTCCTACTTGCTTGGCCCTTTTATATAGGTATAATTTTGTTCTAAATTTTTGTTGAACAAATGCCATCTTAACATTCTTGAAGCCTTCCATTTTTCCTGTGATTTGCACATGCAAACCACTGTCAGTAAGAATGATAGTTATTGTCAATAACTAATTCTTAACAGGTGGCAAAGAACATTGCCAGAACCTTACCATCACTTATAGTTTCACTATTTTAAGTTCTGTTTACAAATTTACAATCCACATTGTATCTATTACTATGCAAGGAAGTGTAAATTTTTATCTTCAAGGTACATAAATACCCTTAGTTACATAAAAGAAGCAAACCTAAATGGAAACTACTATAAAATAGGTAAAAATGTTTTTTAACTTTAAAGAAGTTGAAGTATTTTAGGTAGCAGTAGGCATATTTTGAGTATCTTTTTTGAGCACACATTTTTTTTATATCTCAGCATAGGTGAGGAAAAGTGGCACTTTCTTGTTTTATTTTTATTTTTTAAAATTTATTTGTCCTTTCTAGATAAACATGATGGGTAGGGTATATTTGGATATATTATACTTACAAAGAATAAGTATAACTTGTTCCAATTAGGATCCCCTTATTGTGGTTATATATGATGTGGGGTTACATTGGTCATGTATTTATATATAAGGATAAGAAAGATATGTTCAATTCATTCTACTGTCTTTTCTATTCCCATCCTTCCTCCCTGCCCTTCATTCCCCTTTGTCTAGTCCATTGAATTTATAATCTTCCTCTCCCTTGTTGGTTAGCATCCACATATCAGAGAGAAGTTTCTGCTTTTGGTGTATTGGAACTGGATTATTTCACTTAGCATGATTTTCTCTAGTTCCATCCATTTACCAGCAAATGCCATAATTTCATTCTGCTTTATGGCAGGGTAATATTCCATTATGTATATGTACCACATTTCCTTTATCTATTTATCCATTGTAGGGCACTTAGGTTGCTTCCTTAGCTTGGCTGTTGTGAATTGAGCTACTATGTACATTGAAATGACTGCATCACTATAGTATGCTGATTTTAAGTCCTTTAGGTATAAACTGAGGAATGGGATAACTGGGTCAAATGGTGGTTTCATTTCAGGTTTTCTAAGGAATCTCCAAGTGCTTTCCAGAGTGGTGGCACCAATTTACAGTCCCACCAGCAATGTATAAGTGAAACTCTTTTCCCCACATCCTTGAAGTGGCACTTTTTTGTCAGTAACAATGGTTCATTATAGGAGAACTTTTCTGTAAGAGGTTACAGTCCTTTTCGATAATCTTTGTGTTAGCTGAAGGGTGGGGAGCATGGGGAACATCAACCTTCATATAAAGAAATCAGCATTCATAAGGCAAAGCAGGGGATATGTACATTTGGTGTTTACATTCTAGTGTCATATTTCTCAGACATGGTTGGATGAAGTTGGATAAATTTTGGTTGGTAAATGCTATTACAAGAAAAAGAAAAATTGAGTAAAGCAATGTTCTTACTGCTTTATTTATCATATGAACTGTTTCTTCTCCTTCTCTTCCTCCTCCTTCTTTTTTCAGTGCTAGGGATTGAACCCAGGGCCTCACACATGCTAAATATGCTCTCCATCACTGAGCCACACCCCATCCTACTTACATTCAGTTTTCGTAAAGAGAACCTTAAGGAACTTTGAGGGCCTATAGCACGTGAGGCACAAAAGTGGGGATTGTGAAGGTTTGAGACATTTGGCATAGAATACATGAGTATTCTACCTTCTGATTTCAACTAGGGAAAAACATCTACATTATTTCAAAACTGTTTTTACAGTACTCTGGGAATAGTGAAAGTTATTGAATTGCATAAATCACAGAACAGATCTATAATTTGAACAGTTATTGCCTTGACTATTGATTCTAGCAAGAAATTCTACCTCTTAGTTATCTTACCTTTGAACATATGTATCTTTGATGAAATTTTTGAATAGATATGTTCCTTTCAAATTGGTAATTGTAAAATAATTTCATAATTATTTTTCTAAACAAAAGGTATTATTTGCATGGTCTATTCATAGATCTCAAAGAGATAATTTATCATTAGTCCAGTCATAGCAAAGGGAATATGGAGTAAATAGAATAAGAGAAATTTGTAGAAATATATAGTTTTGCTAGTCACACTAAAATTAACCAATGTTTCTTTTTTGACCCTCTCTCTCTAATAGTTTTTTACTATTATAAACTTATAAAATGATCTTCCAAATCATTTTAGCCTGCAAGTCCTGGGCAACCTCTTTCTCCACTTCTTAGACGTTGTACCTCAGTCCTGGAGATTATAGTAAGAACTGTACCAGGTCTTCTGCAAGCTGTATTCCTAGTTGCAAAAGTGAAGTATTTATCAGGTAAAGTATACCTTAAAACTTTTATATTCAGTATTGATAAAAACAGATATAAATGAATCAAGCACTCTGTATAGGTAGAGAATTTCACATAAAAACGCACATTTTGCATGTGAATAGGGTCTTTAATCCAAAACAAAATTGTAAAACTTACTATTTAATTCTTCAAAATTGCCATAAACTTTTGTGGCTCAGATGAATTGCTAGGAAAATGCAGTAGTACCACTTTAAGAAAAGTCTTATCAGATGGTACTGGGGACTGATATAAGAATTCTCAGCCTTTAATCCTTAGTTGTTAACTTGTTAACATAACCAAATGCACCCTTTGTCAGATTTTTAGGCCCTTATGGAATGTATTGATTAATTCTTATTTTTGTGGATGATTATATATAGCTAACCCTATTGTAGACAGCTTTTTAGCACACAGACAAATGTCTGAGTTTACATATAAAAATAGGCCATCATATGCTTGTGTGTATGTACCTTTTCCAGCAAAATGCTCTCCAAAGGAGTTTTGTGAAATTATATTTACTAGTTTTCTATTTAGTTTTACTTCTTTTGTAGGATGAAGGGTCTTATCTTGAAAATCAGAATTTTATTCTTCTTTGCATAGTAATAGATACAAAGAAATTTCTTTGAAAATACATTTTTTCAGCAAAACTAAAAATACCAGTTTAAATATATTTTATAAATACTTATTTCTTGTATATCATGAAGATAGTTAAGAGGTTTCCTTTACTGTGTTTTGAACTTTAGTTTTACTTGTTTCGAAAAAACCATTGATCTCAAAAGGTTGTTTCCTTTAAAAATCCTCTAGTTGTAAGAACTGACTCTTTGAAATGAGACAATCCTATCATGAGGAAAACTGCAAGATTTAGATACTCTCCTCCAGAAACCCAAGAAAATCACCAGCCAAATACTATATTACATAGGACTCAGACACAGATGTGCAGGACAGAAATATCTCTCATTTTCCCCCCAGTGAAGATTGGACAGTTAAGGATGCAATATTGATATTGATCTTTGTTTACATAATCTATTTTCTCCAACATTGATGACCCAGTTCTCATTTTTAAACATTGAATGGCCTTGTAATGCTAACTGCTCACTTCCTTTCCCTCACCCCTAAAAGAATTAAGAGTCTGACCCCTATTTTTCACACACTCCTCATTTTCTTCATGTCATGGTTGCAGACCATAATTCTTTTTCTGTGTACTTTCCCCCCTTAATGGTAGCCTCTTACATCAAGTTATCTTCTTAATCCTTCTCCTTCCTAAAAATAAATAAATAAATAAATAAAAACTTGTCAATCTAAATAACAATAAAGATTCTTCAAATGTAAACATTGATTTGAGAATAAACAAAAGACTTACCATGTAGAATGTACAGGCAGTAGTAGACCACAAGCACATAGGAAGATTGAGCCAAGGGGAAACTTTTAAAGGCCAAAGAGAAAAAAGCAAACATTTTTTTTTTGAGACAAATAGAACATTGGTTATAGGGGCTTAGTACAGGAGTTGGCACCAGTTCATTAGTGAAGGCAGTGTGTCAGGCAAATGTTCTTGTACATCTGTCTGACTGTCCTTGTAACTCATGTAGCAAGCTGCAGTTTGTTGGGATTTTTGGTAATATTTTCTGTTAGGGAATAAAGCATGTCTTCATTATTTGTAATGGTTTTTATCATAGGCACAAGTACACAAGGGTCCTTCTAGTTTGTTTTCCTTGCTACATATTATTTGTTTGATTAGGGTCTGATAGACGTGATTCCCCTTTGATTCAGACAACTTCCATGCATTCAGATTTACTATTCTTAACCTTCTCATTTCTTTTCCCCTTGTATAATTTTAAAATTAGATGCATCACAATTAAAAAAGACTTCAGCATTAGTAATCATGCTTGATGGTCAATTGTTATACTTTGAAATACTGTATTTAGTTAAGTTATTGTACTGTCTCAGCCAGTTACTTTCATTAATCCTCTGTCTCTGAGTAAAAATATTTCTGTTTCAGTGGATTTCTGTTATCAGGAGGTTGGCCATTTGGGAGCAAGAAGCTGACTTTAAGCCTCTTATAACCTCATGTTAGTTTGAGGAATGTAATAGAACAGATAATGATTTAGACCTCTTCTTTTCCCTTCTTCTAGGCTGAATGGAAATTAATATATCTATTAAGGCCATTTACTAGAAGGTTAAATGCATATCCCTATGGGTTACATGATGAGAAATTTCTAGAACCTAGAGTCAGTGCCAGTTGTTCTTTGAAGAGCCTCTGCTTATCCATCTACCCATCCAAGAACAAATCCACCATTCTTGTTACACCAGTTTTAATCATTGCCTTCTATTTTTAGACTCCTAGATACATAGCATATGTTTTTCAAAACATGAATATTTCAGTTGACATTTAAAGGCATTTTAAATCTGAATCTCTGTAATGTATTGTTATGCCTTTTTACTTATTTTATTTGTAGTAATAAAATTTCTGGATAAGAATGATAATAAGACCCTATACTTTTTAGTTATGGAAGTGATATTACAAAACTCTTATCTATGTAAATGTCTAAGTCTTATAAAACTTATTTTAATGAAATTTAAGTAACACATTTTTTTACAACAAAAATGAATGAAGGTACATTTATAGACCTGATGATTGACTGTCACTTTGATGTTTTCCTGGTTTGCTAATTATACTCAAGGGCTGTCCTAACTACAGCTCTATTCTTCATGTGCACCCAACAGATGCTTAGCAGTGCAGGTAGAAGTTAAACCATGGCCTTCTGAACAGAGGACTTTCTACACAGAACTGTATCTATTCTTCCTCCCCTTCTCTCTCAGGTGTTCATCACTCAGGTTTGGTAACCCTATGTTGTTTCCCTCACTAGGTGACATTGAAGCAGCCTATAACAACCTGCAGCATTGCCTGGAACATAGTCCCTCTTATGCAGATGCCCATCTCCTGATGGCTCAGGTTTACCTGTCTCAAGAAAAATTCAAATTGTGTTCTCAGTCTCTTGAACTTTGTCTTAGCTATAATTTTAACGTAAGTATTCTAGATTCAAGTGAATAGAACACACCCCTCTCCTTGAACCTTAGTGAATATTTACATATTTAACTATTTTTTATTTTATTCTGTAATAGTTTGCTTAAAAGTAAATTTTATTGGAAATAATTTGGGGCTCATAAGCAGAAGGAAGAAAAAATGGAGGTATCTTTAGTGTAATTCAAAAACTGTATAAACTTAGCAGCAAAATAGCTGGTCTTTCTACTTTTCACCCAGAGCCCTCGGTTTTCTTTTCTATAAAACTCATATAATAACACTCTACTGTTGTGATAAAAGTTAAATGCAATAATGAATATCTATAAAATAATTTTTATCCATAGAACATTACGCCAAATAATTTTAGGTATAAGGATAATAAATATTATTGCCCGTTTCTTTCTTGGATCTTGGCTTTTAATAACTTCTTTCAGATTCACCATCAAAGAACACCTAGTCATTTTGAAATTTATTATGTGGCTTAAGGATATAAACATGCTATATTTTTATCCAAGGTATTTTTTATGTCTTTCCTCAGCATTAGAAAGAATCCTAGTTTCAGGTGCTTCCCAAACTACTACTCATGGAGGAGGGCTTCAGACTTTGTTTTGCATCACAGGATTCAGGGCTCTGTTATGGGACAACGCTTGAGTGAATTAGAGAATTCAAGTTCTAAGAAAGATTTTCAGAAGGTATCACCTGCTTCTTAAGACAGTAGATCTCAAAATGGGTGGTGTAGCATAATCCAGGGCAGGTGCCATAGCCCCAGTGAGTCAGATGCTGGGACCAGAACACAGCATGAGTGTTTACTCACCACCATAGGGAACTCTGGTGCCATGTTCAGGCTGAGAAAGCAGCCTGCTTAGATGGCTGCCACATCATTTCATTCTGGGCCATCTCCTTCCCTTTGGCTTTTTTTTCCTCACTCATTTTTATCATTCTTTTTATGTTGTGTATCTACATTGCTGGGAATCAGAATAAAGACAGAAGCTTCTTTACTATATGTTTTGGACTAGTATCAAAATGTGAAACCAATGTTTGATAAAATTATCCTGAAATGTTTAACCTTAAAATTAAAAAATAAAAGAGGGGAAACTGTTTCTGTAAATTCAAAAATTGTGTCAGTATTAGAAGTCTTACATAAAGCACTTCTTTTCCTGAAAATTCACAGTTTCTGAGAATGCATTTGCTAGCTTTCTGGACATTGCATTTTCTCTTGGGTTATAGTAGAAGCACCTGATCAACCTCTTGTTCATCCAGGAGAATGCTCGGTAGTGGCACTTTCTCTCAATCAGATTTAATATAAGGAATGATTAGTAATTTAATGGAATTAGAAACAGACTCCATGTGTACAATCATGATGGGCTGTCCTCAGTGATCCTGTTATTTTAATGCTTGATGGATTATAAATTATGCATTGTTATTTTGGGTATTCTGAAGAAATATTACTGAATATTATTTTTTCAGGTGAGAGACTATCCTTTATATCATTTAATAAAAGCTCAGTCACAAAAGAAAATGGGAGAAATAGCAGAAGCAATTAAAACTCTGCATATGGCAATGAGTTTACCAGGAATGAAGAGAACAGGAGCTTCCTCAAAACCAAAATGTAAAAACACTGAAGTTGATACAAGCCATCGTTTGTCAATCTTTCTTGAGTTGGTGGAAGTTCACCACTTAAATGGAGAACATGTAAGTCAAGTTCTAATTCGGTGGCTCAGATCTGAAATTGTTCTTCAAGTATATATTTAGAAAATGAAAAAGCTAAGATTATACCCTTGACCAAGTGGTAAAGTTCAAAAGTCTTTTTTTTTTTAAATTTGCATTAAGTCATATACTTTCTGCAAGTTTTCATTAATCATAATCTGCTCTTGAATGACTTTTAAGTCTCAGTGTGCTTATGTTGGCTACCATAAGATGTAATACTGTAATGTAGTTATAATCCTGTGTTCCTAAAAGGAACACACATGCGCGTGCGCGCGCACACACACACACACACACACACAAATTCTATTGGAATAAAATGAAAGTACAAACCTGAAATTCTACTAATTGAGAAAATGAAAGAAATATTTGATGAAGGAATTTCATGTCAGATAGTTTGAAAAATAATAATACAGATAGATATGTGGCTAGATATCTATGATGCATTTTTATTAAAAAGATTTTTGTTTTATTTTTATTTAAAAATCTTTATTAAAAAAGATTTTTCTGTAACTTCTGAAGTTGAGCAGAATCTTAAAATGAATGTCATTTTAGTTTCATAAAGGTACACATTTGGAAATGAAGTAAAAATAGTATCCTGAGATAACAAAAAAGGTTGTTCTACTGGAACGAATGAAGTAATCTATTACCCATCAAGAGCTTGTGTTTGGTGTAGGTCCTGGGTTGGATCTCATCAAAGGGATAGCAGTGAACATGGACAGGAGGGAAGGATACCTGCATTTGATGTCTGAGTCCATCATGCATAACTTGTTTACTTTAGATTTCAATTTCCTAACAACATGATAGGGATAACAATAACAACAACTACCTTAGAGGGTATGTATGAGAATTAAATGGGCTAATACAGTGCTGGTTACAAGGTAAATGCTTATTGAATTATAGCAGCCATGCCTGTAGTAATAACTGCTGTCATCTTAGTTATGGAAACATTTCTTCAGCTTACGAATAGTTTTAGCCCCATATGATTTGGGTTCTTGGGATTAGTTTTAAATTTTGTACTTTTCAGAAAATTGATCAATTTTGTAAACACTGTAACTGTAGAAGCATTTATTATTCATTATTATTAGAAAATCCCACTTTCTAGTATCAATGGTCGAATATTTTGAAAGAATGATGTTTTAATTTCATCTTTATAGCATGAGGCAGCAAAGGTTTTACAAGATGCCATCCATGAATTTTCTGGAACATCTGAAGAATTACGTGTTACTATTGCTAATGCAGACCTGGCTCTGACCCAGGGAGATGTTGAACGGGCTTTAAACATGCTTCGAAATGTCACAGCTGAGCAACCTTATTTTATAGAAGCCAAAGAAAAAATGGCTGATATTTATCTGAAGCATCGAAAGGAGAAAATGTTATATATCACTTGTTACAGGTATATATTTTTTTCAACCAGTTACGGTTGACTCATTTACCTTCCAAAATTAATTCTCAAGTTTAGTTTTTGTCTTCCATTCACCTGCTTTACACACACTTTATAGATCCTCTTCTTAATGTGGTCTTCCACTACAGTCATGGTCACTGTTTCCCAGTGTTTACTCTCCCTTAAACAAAATTATGATGATTTCAAAGTGTGGCTTTCTCTTGTTTCTCAGTTCTCCTTATCTACAGTTCTTTCTAGACCCTGAGTCTGTTTAAGAAGGGAAAGAGCAATAGTTACATATATTCTGATAATTTAAGAGCAATCTAGGAGATAGGCATATTTAATACTCACTATAGTAGTCATAGTAAAAGAAAGTTATAGGTTAATATACACCAAACAAAGGTATAGATAAACTAGTGTTCTTAGATCACGTTTTCTAATATATTTCCAAACTATCAGCATTATTAACTTCTAATGATCCACAGTATTTAACAAAGAGATTGATTTGTTTTGGATGTACTATAATATAATAGTTAAAAGCATAAATTTTTATTTCAGGCATATCTGATATAGATGTAGACTTAAACTTAAAAGCATCAGAAAATTGGGATAATAATTATCTTATAGTTTTTGGACTAATTAGATGAAATTTATATGTTAAGAACTTAGCACCACATTATTATTTATAATAACTGTTATTCTAAAGTTAGCATTTAAATTTTGCAGGTAAAAATATGGAACAGATACTGAAGTAGAAAATTATATATTTTATAAGGTAGCTGACTTCAGCCTACAATTTATGCCATGAGTATGAAACCTCAAGACACGTAGGAGGACAGCAAAGTTTTGTTTCCCTGACCAGTTTTCATATCTTCAGTCCTATATCATTTTGAAATTAAAGTAGCAAAACATGTATTTCTGGATAATGAGAATGTTACTATTTACTCTGTTAACTACATTTCAGAAAGTGGAAAGATTGGAATGAAAAAAAAATAATTGATCTAGTATATAAACAATCTGTGTGGGATTATGGGGTGTTTTGTTTTGTTTTGTTTTTTAATAATGTTGAATATATAGAAGGTACTTGTAAGGCTATTAAAAGTACTAGCCTTGGGAAAAAAACTGAGGTTACCTTTTATTTCATTGGCTTAGAAGAAGATATTTGTAATCAATATACTAAATCATGTTGGTCTGATTTCTAGAGAAATTGCTGAAAGAATACCCAGCCCCCGGTCTTTTCTTCTCCTTGGTGATGCATACATGAATATTCAAGAGGTAAAATTTCATATGCTACTGAATTTACATTTAAAAACCTTTTGTGATTAGTGTAACTTCTATGAGGAGGAATGTGGTTTATTAATGATTATTTAATATTTGATGATTCAGTCATCACAATAAGAGCCATAACAATAAAATTTTGTTTTTAAATTGAGGTATAATAATTCAGTAGTATCATAATTTGAAATAGAAATGATCCTGGAAGCATCTTAGGAATCTTCTTTAAACAGAAGGAGGAACAGGGCTACTGGCCAAGATGATGTTTTCTTCAAAGGGAAGCAGTCCTCTGGCTCTTACTAGTGGTTATAATGACAAAAATGAAGTCATGAGGCTGTCCCTTAGTTCTCATATTTCATTTGTATGAATGGAAGCACAATCAGCAGGGATAGGGTTATGCTAATAATAAATTGTATCTACCTTACTCATTATCATCTTTCTGAAATCATTAAGCTTCCTGGAGTTTAATATGTACTTAGAATTATGAAGTGTTCCAAATATAGAATGCAATTATAGAAGTATTGCCATTTAAAGGGACCCACTTAAAGCTAATTTTTTTTTTTTTTTTGGCTTATTTTTTTGTTTCCAACAATCTTAGCCTGAAGAAGCTATAGTAGCCTATGAACAAGCGTTAAATCAGAACCCAAAAGATGGAACATTGGCAAGCAAAATTGGGAAAGCACTTATTAAAACTCACAACTATTCAAAGGTAAATAAGTACTTTATAGTTCGAAATACATTTATTGGATCAAATTGATCAAACCTGCTCTAGAGAAGTCTTAAGCAAGCAACATTTGTGTCTTTTATGGTAGTAAACTGTAAATTTGTGTTCATGAAGTAGAATTTGTGCAAAAGGCTTTCTCAGTGCCTTACATTATGGTTGCTTCATTTTGTGAAGATTGTTTGGACCCCAGAGTTTATTTCAGCCTTCCATCTTATATCTAATTCCTTACAACCAAATCAATTACCATAAAGTTGCAATTCTTATGTCTCTTTTATTAAATAACAAAGCACAATCAATGTCTTTTTTGATGAACCAATTTTGGCAAGCTTCATGCTTTAAGTTATTTTTTTTTTCTTTCTAGAAGAGATAACAAATTTTTCTTAACTGCTATACATTTGCCCTATTTTGGGTAGTTGTTAAATATATGTTCACCAGCTAGCGAAGTATATGCATTCAATATGGTTCACTGGCCTCTAGAATAAAACATAATTTTTTTTTTTTAATTTGGGCAAGCACTGTTCATTAGTCAATTACCTTAAGAAATATTCTTCCCTTCTGTGATATTTGATTTGCTAAGAACAATGGCATTCTTAGTGATTAGTGCAGGTACATGCCTAAAATTCTTCCTAGGTACTTCCAGTTACAGGATATTACTTTTTTTTTAATTTTTAAAATTTTTTTTAAATTTTTCTAATTAGAGAGTTCTCTGGTTGTACATGATGTATACTCAATATGCCTTCTATCTGTGATATATTAAATGTTTGTGCTTGAATACCAGTCTCAGTACCTTATTTTCCCTAACTAAAGTGGTTTTTGTTTAGGCTATCACTTATTATGAAGCTGCTCTGAAAAGTGGACAACAGAATTACCTTTGTTATGACCTGGCTGAGCTCTTATTAAAATTGAAATGGTATGATAAAGCAGAAAAAGTTCTTCAACATGCTCTAGCACATGAACCTGGTATGAAAGTATTTCTAATTTCAGAACAGTATACCTGATAAATCTAACGTATTTCATACTGATATTACATAAATGTGTATTTCTATTCTTAGTACTTATGTGCTATAAGTTATATAAATGCATATATATTTTTTTCTTTTATCAGAATGCTGCTTTACTAAAAGGAGGTATTCAAAGTCTAATAAGAGATTTATGAAAGTTAATTGTTATAGGAAGATAGTTTACTTTCCAAAATAATGTAAAGAATGTCATCAATAAATTGCAAACTATTTCTATATTTAAACACATTAACACTTTTATAATATCTACCTTTTAAAGATACTAAAATAGGAAGGTTTGTATAAATATGTCCAATTTTATTATCATACATAACTAAAAAGTACAAATAAAAAATACAACAGCAAAACAGAATACTGGGGCTGGGGATGTGGCTCAAGCGGTAGCGTGCTCACCTGGCATGCTTGCGGCCCGGGTTCGATCCTCAGCACCACGTACAAATAAAGATGTTGTGTCCGCCGAAAACTAAAAAATAAATATTAAAAAAATTCTCTCTCTTTCTCTCTCATACTCTCTCTTAAAAAAAAAAAAGAATATTGTAAAAAATAAAATAAAAATTTAAGATGCTAATATTCAGATTTAAAAAAAAAAATTCAAGTACCCTATAAGAATATAATGCATAAAACATCTATTTCTCCCATGAATTCTATTTGCCCTATTTTCAAATTACTTTCCTATAGGTAGTTTTTGATTAAGTATATATTTCCTCTCTATAATATTTGCATTGTGTATATGTGCGTATAAAAATAGTATGTAGAATTTTCTTTTTCAAAAGTACATGGTACTTCCTATGTGGCAGTTTTTTTCTACATACAACATATCCCAAATACAGTTTGATGTCACTATATTCAAGTCATTTACAATGTTACATAACTACATAAGTTTTTAATTTCCTGAATTATTGGGTATTTATTTTGTTCTCTGTCATTTTGATATTGTAAATCATGTTACAATGAGTATCTTATATCTCATTCGTTGGTACACTTGCTTGTTTTTCTTAGTAGTGGGATGCTGGATATAAAGAGTTGTCATTTAAAAATTGTTTATTGATATTTTCAAATTGCCTTCTTAGAAATTCATACAAATTTACTGTTTAATATCTTAATTTTTGAACAAAATTGAGTCCTCATTACTTGTCAGAAATTAAATATTACAAAAGTAAAGCTGTGCTTTAATATTTAATCACATTTAACAACTTGTATATTATCCCAAGTCCCCTCAATACCCATCTCTTTATCTTTCATGCACAATGACAGTTGGCCCTGTATTCCACATTGAAGGATTCAACTATGGATCAAAAATATTTGAGAATAAATTTGCATCTGTACTGAGCATGTACATACACATTTTTTTCATCCAAAATATTTGAGAAAATTTGCATCTGTGCTGAGCATGTACACGTTTTCCTGTCATTGTTTCTTAAACAATACAGTATAACAACTGTCTATATGTCATTTATATTGTATTAGATAGACTAAGTAATCGAGATTATTTAAAATACAACAGAAGCATGTGTGTACGTTATGCAGATACCCACTACTTTACTTAAATGATTTGAGCACCTGTGGATTTTGGTACCTGTGGGAGGTCCTGGAACCAATCTCCATGGAAACTGGATGTTGACTATACACACTTTTTTCTACCTAAAAGAATTATAGTATATCTATAATTATGCAGTATGAATTTGTCATTTAATAACTTCTTATCCTGTCAGCAAGCATAGCTGTTCTTTACTTTTAAACTATGTATTGTATTGTATGTTAACATCATACATTTGATTTGGTGAATCAAATTAGAGAATAGTTAGAACAACACTGAGATAAAAATCTTTGTTTATATATGTGTGTGTACTTCCTTGAATTGAATCTTGCTTCCTTGTTCTTTCTTGAGGATAAAAGTTTCCCAATACTATGTTGCATTAATCATGAGAAAAAATAAAACCCTTATTTTATTTTGAGTTTCTTTTGTAGCTGATCAGCTTAGGCATTATTTTATAAAGGTCATAAGCTTTTTGTGTTTTACGTATCCTTGTTCTTTAATGCTTTACCTGTCATTCATGCTGTATCTTTGGTAAAATGAATACTCATTGTATAGTATGTCTGTTCACCTTTCCTTTTTTGACTTTGGAATTTTTTGTCATTGTCTTAATTTTCTTTTTCAAAAGTACATGGTACTTCCTATGTGGCAGTTTTTTTCTACATACAACATATCCCAAATACAGTTTGATGTCACTATATTCAAGTCATTTACAATGTTACATAGCTACATAAGTTTTTAAAATTTCCATTATTCTAATATTATAAAAACTTTTCATATTTTTCCTGGCATTTTTGTTATTTTAATTTTTATGTTGGGAACATTAATCCATGTACTGTAATCCACCTACAGTTTTTTTTTTTTTTTACCTCTTTCCAAAATTGATAGCCAAATTTTTTTTAGTGCCATCTTTTGAAATGCCACCTTTATCATATGATTCTGTGGGAAATGTTTATTCCATGGACTCATTTTTCTTTTCTTTTGCCAATACCACATTTATTGTATCTTTAAAGTATGTTTGGATACATAACAAGAAAAACCTACCCTAAGTTTTCTAATATTTTCAAACTCATGTATTAATTTAGCTTTGATGAAGTTGATGCTTAAATCCTCCTAAATTATGAATGTATTTATTGTTTAAAGTGCTATTAGTTCCATAAAAAGCATGCATGGGTCTGTCAGACCTTTCTTTGAAACACTACAAAAGTCTTCATGTGTATGCATTCTAAGAAGGTTATATGGAGAGATTCAAGTATGTTTTACTTACATTAAGTCTGTTGTCCTTATGTAGCATAAATGCTTTTGATTAACAAATATTTGTTGACAACACTCTATGGTATACTTAGATGCTTCCATATACATTTCATGTATTATCTTATTAATATTTACATTAATCTTTGAGGCAAGTATAATCAGTTATTATCCCAGTTTTTTAATTAGTTGTCTGAGAATAAATTTTCTTCATGTATCCAACACCTGGTTCTAACAAACATCTTAAAACTTAACATGTCTGAAACAAATTTCTGATCTGCCTCCCCAAGGGGTTCCATGACAGCTTTCTTCATCTTGTTAATAAAAAATTCATCTTTCTTGGTAGTTGCTAAAGAGACAAAATCCTTGTCTTCAGGCTTGCTCTTGCCTTTAGGAAATGTGTTTGACTCCACCTTCAGAATGTATTCAGAATCCTCTTGTCTCTCTGTCATCAAACCCTTTACTCTGTTGCTGTGGTATCCAGCTGATCTCCCTGCTCACATCCTCAACCCCTGCTCCGACTTCAACCCAGCAGCAACTTTAAGTCTTTTAAGCAGTGGAAGTCCCACCATGTCTGCTCAAGCTCACTGTTGTTCCCTTTTCCCTCAGGTCAGGCCAGAGTCTCCACTGTGGCTTAGGCAGCCTGTTATATCCTCGCTGACCTCTCCTGCTACTCTCTCTTCACCCACACAGACTTCTTGTTTTCACCTGTGCCAACTTCAGAGCTTTTCTTACCTATAAAATAATGATAACAAAACCTGCCTCTCAGGTTGACATTTAAAGAAATAATGTGTATAAATCTTTGGAACACAGTGTGACAAGGACTATGTACTTGATATATGGTGGAAGAAACTTATTTTGTAATTATATAGGGTTCTTACATTACCTTTCAATCACAAAAGAATTGGTATAGCACCATGACCCAGACTTTAATTTAATTGTTTTACATAGTTTAATTTATTTAACAGTGCATTAACTTTATATTTTATAATATCTCTGTAAGGTAGGTACTGTTATATTCCATGTTTGGCAGATGAAAAGGAAGTACAAAAGATTAAATTGCTGTTAAATAAGGAAGCCAAAGGCTAAAATTCCATTACCTAGCAGTGGAGTCTAGATTTGAGACCAGACTTGGTGGCATGAAAGTTAGTGCTCTTAATAGTGATACTTACTGCTAATCAACTATCTGTTACTTTTTAAAAAGTAGTTACCTTCTTAATGGCATGTAGCAACTACTCATCTTCTTTTAATGACTTAATGAACTAATTTTTACTCACCTACAAATGAAAACTGAAATGCATATTTGTGTTGTTAGATTATCTCTTAACATAACAAAAACTTCTAGTTATTATTCAGTACTTTAACTTGTCTTCCACACAATTTTAATCCTAAATCTTTGTAATTGTTGTTGTTAATTAATGTATTTTGGTCCTCAAATTTTCTAGAATTATAGTTGATACCTGCCAACAATTGTCTAAATGTATGTTTAAGGCATACATTTCTTTAATGTAGACACTGTTTTGTTTTCTTGGTTTATATATTATTTTTATTCAGATTTGTTGAATTAAAAAAAAAAAAAAAGAAGAAGAAGAGCAACCTCCCAATTGCTTCTGCAGGTTCAGTCCTTCTCTATAGTAGTGGTTGTTACAACTGGTCCTAAAGTTGTTCTTTTCCTTTTTTCTTTTTTTTTTTAATTTGGCTATACTTTAGTTAAATTGTGAATGAAAAATTTTTAACTTAATTTATTATTTCTCAGAATGTTTTCTAAAGACCAGTTTTAAAATCATAAAAAAAATCAAGATTTATTTAAGATATTTTTTTCTTTATATTCCATTCTTTTATAGTAAATGAACTGTCAGCTCTCATGGAGGATGGACGTTGTCAAGTTCTTCTAGCAAAAATTTATAGTCAAATGGAAAGACCTGATGATGCCATCACTGCATTACAACAGGTAACCATGCTTGTAGGTGTGGCTGAGGAGCAGAAGGAGGTATGGAAGGGAACCTGCCACACATGTGCAGAAAACAACCTCTTTTGGCCACTGTCACAGAAAATATATCCAAATAGAACTGATGACTGCACAGTTTAAATATTGCTAATTATTAAAACAGCTAAGGAAGGTTGGTATTTTTAATTCTGTTTTACAGTTTAGGAAACAATTTAATATTTGTGTGAAGTTACATGACTTTGTCCAAGTCAGATTTGAGCTCAATGTTTTTTCCATTTAATTTATTTTATTTTTTGTTTTGTTTTGTATGGATTGATACTATAAAACTCAACATACACATTTTATTTACATTTACTCAAATTTCCCTTTAAAATCTTGATTAACATGAAAGATCAGAGTATGATTATTTTCTATACTTAGGTAATTGTCACTTGTGCAATTCCAATTTGTCTTTTTTTAATTGATTTTATTATTTTTTTAAATACATGACAACAGTGGAATGTATTACAATCCTTATTACACTTATAGAACACAATTTTTCATAAGTCATTTTGGATGTATTCCATAAGGATTTTGATTGTTTTTTCTATTTCTGGTTTGCTAACTACTTTTTTTACAAGTGATTTAAGTTTATCAAATACTGTCTCTTGAATCTAATAAGATGATCATATGACTTTTCTCCTATTTAATTTTCTCTACTAATGTGGTATATTAAATTGATTGATTGTTGAATATAAACCAACCCTTATATTCCAAAAATAAATGTCACTTTGCTGCAGTTTTTACAATGATTTCCAGAATTTATGGATGTTTCCTAATATTTTTCTCAAGTTTTCTACTTCTGTATTCATGGGAGAGCTTGATGTGTAAAGATGATACAGTGGGGCTGGGGCTATAGCTCAGTGGTAGAGCGCTTGCCTAGCACAGATGAGGCACTGGGTTTGACCCTGAGCACCATATAAAAAATTAATAAATAAAATAAAGTTTTTAAATATATATTTACTTTGTGTACAACCAGATATATGAAAAATTTTCTTTATATCTGTAATATGAATTGGAATGCATTCTGTTGTCATGGAACAAATCAAAATTTTTAAAAAACAAATAAAATTTATTATATGCCTAAGACATGGAAATATATATATACACACACACATATATATGATATAAGCCATATCATTTTTTATATATATATTAATGATATGGTTTCTTTAATGTTTGGAAAAATTCAATATTAAAACTATGAGGGCCTCAAAATTTATTTGATAGAAAGTATTTTTTAGTGGGTTTGGCATTTTGAGTAGATTTTAGGCTGATTATTTTAAAAGTTTCTCATATATATATATATATATATATATATATATATTTTTTTTTTTTTTTTTTTTTTTTTTGTGGTGGTGCTGGGGATTGAACCTAGGACCTTGTGCATGCAAGGTGAGCACTCTACCAACTGAGCTATAGCCCCAGCCCCTAGAGTGTTTATATTTTTTAAGTCATGTTTTCATTCCATGAAATTGTCAAATATATCAACATAAATTTGTTCATTATCTCTCCTTACCATTTGAAAACCTACAAGTACTATAAAAATGTCCTTTTTTACAGTTTTGATACTAGTTTTATTTTCTTTTTATTTTAGTAATTAATTATGCTAAGGGTTTATTCTTCTTAATACAATAACGAATCAACTTTTGCCTTTTTGGCTTCATTAAATTTTTCATCTTTACTCATTAGTTTCTTCTACTTCTTTGGGTTTGCTTTGCTTATCTTTTTCTTGCTTCTCGAAATAGCAGACTAGGTAATAGAGTTTAGTCTTTGCTTTTTTCTTATTCATTTAAAGTAGTGAATTTCTCTAGGCACTGCTTTAGCTAATATCTCGATAGTTTATTATAATTTTCTAGTTCACAATATTTCCTCATTTCTATTTTGATCACTTCTTGGTTCCAGGGATTATTTAAAACTGTAGCGTTCAATTTCTGAGCAATTCTGGTTTTCTTATAATCTTTTTAATATTGATTTATAATTTTATAAAAAGACATGCTTTGAAACATTTAATCCTTGGAAATTATTTGAAGCTTACTTTATGTCCTATGTTATAATCAATTTTGGTAAAGGTCCATTTGGATTTGAAATAATGTGTTTCTGGCATTACTAAGTGCTTAGAAGGTCAGAGAGTTTGTTCATCAATTATTTGTTCAAGTGTTCTCTGTTCTGAGGGCTGATTGTTACTGTTTGCTTGCTTCTGGCCTGCCTGTATAATTTGCTGTTATGAGATGTTGAATCCTTCAGTGTGATTGTAGATTTTTCTTTCTCAGTCGTATTTATTTTTGCATTCTTTCTTTAGAAGACATGTATCTGATGATCAAGGTTAATAATTGTGATAACCCCCTGGTAAATCAGTCTCTTTGTAATTATAAAATGGCCTTCTGTAGTACGTGTAATGTTTCTTACACTCCTTTGTTATTAATAGAACTACTCTGGCTTTATTTTGGTTGCAGTTTCCATGGTATACCTTTTTATTTATTTTTTTTTTTACTTTCAAGTGTCTATGTCTTATGTTGAAGATCTACCAGCACTTAATTTTTTTAAATCTATTCTGACAATTTTAATCTTTTAATTTTTTCATTACAATATTTTTTGCTTACTTCAGTAGACTTGATTATTGACTACGTAATCAATATAAATCGGGGTTACATTTGGATTTGTGTATATCATCTTAAGATTTGTTTTCTTTTTGACGTTTTAAATTTTTACATTCCCTCTTATTTCCTTTTGTATTTCACCTGTCTTCCCTAAATATTAGATATTTAGAACATATTCCTGTATGTTATCTTTAGAACTATTACAATGAGATATAAAATTTTACAAAACCAGTCATTGCTGGTACACATTTCACTGCCTTGTATAGGAACCCAGAATAACCCAACAATGAGAACAAAGCAGTTTCACCTCAGGAATGCAAGCTTTCTATTTAGTAAGGTCCTCATAGTGGTATGTTGTAGTTACCTTACTGTATGTTTAGAGTTTATTCATACCCATGGAGTCTTGAAACACTGAGCTGGTCATTGATGTGTAATGGCAAAGCTCTCAGGAAGCAATACCAACTTATAACTTGACATTTATTGAGCAGATGACATTCTCAGTGACCTCAACCTCATTCGGTTTCTGAAAGTACACCAGAAATGATGAATGGGTTACCTGATAAATAAGAAACCAAGAGTAGAAGCCATGTAGAGGACATGGATGCCTTCCATTATATCACACCAGAGAGATGTAATTTGCATATCTCACCCTTAGAGTCTTCCTTGAATGCTTATAGCCTTTAATAGCTCTTCATTCTGCCAGGCATTACAGGCACAGCCCTGTAATCTCAGCAATTTGGGAATGAAAGAAAAGTGGTACAGCACTGATCCAACACACACCTGGGATAAGAAGTGGGTTAATTGTCAGGAGCCTGACAAGGCTGCTCTGCACAGAAAGAGGGATAGTAGCAGCAAACTAGGGAGAGCAGCAGCAACTCCGCCTTAAATGTTACCTCTTATAGGCTAGACTCCTGGCCACAGGTTAGGGGCAGGTTTAGTCTTGACTGACGTACTAAGCATCCCCTGATCTTGTGGAAGGCAAGTTTGTTTCATGGGGACAAGGACAGGCAGTTTTCCTATTTCTCAGAAGGAGGAAGAGAGAAACCAGCGTGTCCCTTTATCTTCTCAAGGAGAGAACAGGGAAACCAGTACGTCCCCATCTCAGGGGCTGGTAAGTTATCTCCTATCTCTCAGTGAGAGAACATAGAGTGACTGGCATGTCTCCAAACCAGTAGGTTTTATCTCTGGCTAGTTTCTATTTCTTGAGAATAAGAACAACATTCATAAAGTGGGAGTTGGGGAAAGGAAGATGGTTGCAATTATGCCAACAGGTAAACTAAGACAGAAGGATTGCAAATTCAAGGTACGACTCAGCCATTTAATGAGAGCTTGTCTCAAAATTTAAAAATTGAAAGGACTAGAGATGCAGCTCAATAGTAAAATGCCCCAGGATTCAGTCCTCAAATATAGATAGATATCTGTCTGTCTATGTATGTCAATTCCTATATTTTCATAAACCATTTACCACCTCTTCCCCTTATAAATGGATACTTTCCTTATTTTCCAAATGAGGAAGAAGCCCACAGAGAATATTTGCCCAAGATTATGCAGTTGCTTGGTAGAAGAACTTATAAAAGAACTTAGAGCATGTCATTACAAATCCTGTAAGACTTATAGGATACCATACTACTTATCACCTTTGGACTTGATTCTCTTATATCTAGAAGAGTTCTTCCTTATTCACATAGTCTGTCAAATGTTTAGCTAACAGTGATATGTGTGTATGAGTGTGAGAAAGAATCTGTTTCACTGGCAATGTCTAAAGACTTATTGTTCTGGTGGGAACAAATCAAGAGCTTGGACTATTAGATATCTGTGATACCCATCTAAGCTAGAATCTCATTAAAACGTATAATCCTCAACAATGTTAACATCCTTACTTGTCAGTATCTTTTAATTCTCGTTTTCTGAATCATATTATAGATACATTTTCTAACTTTAGATCAACTACCAGTAGCTACAAAGAAAGTATGACTTTGGTAAACTTAAATTTTATAATATTTTTGAAGTGACAAAGCCAAGTTATTTGAAATAGCCACATGCTTATTTCAACCCTTTATGAATATAATTAGTCCTAACCACCCTGGTTGAGAAAGTCCCTATGTTGTACGAATGGATACATCAAGCAATTAAAAGAAAAAAAAAAATATAAAAGACAAAAGGACGAACATCATACCATGGCCATACAATACCAACAAGCCAAACTTTTAGGTAGTTTTTGAAGTTTCTATGCAATATGCAGGGATTACTCATCTTTAATAAAATTTAAAGAGCCATAAGATGCTTCCCAATTACAATATGGTGGGCATTATGATAAAAAAAAAAAAGAAGACAAATCTTAAGGTAAAATTCAAACAGAAGCCTGTTAAGTACAATCAAAATTTTTAATATTTTGTATTAATTTAGTTAGCACCCATTTTTTCAGCTTCGTTCTCCACCTTGTGTACCTTGGCAGTTCCATTGAGTATTTTTGCATTGTTGTTAAATATTTTTGGCAGTGGCAGAACTAGTGAATTTAGGAAAATCTGAAATCTTAGAAATTCTACTTTCTGTAGACTTCGGATATCTGAAGTGACCAGATTGCTTTGGCCCTCACTGTTACCTTTTAGCCCCATCAGCCACTGTCTTTTGCCCAGACTAATGCAGTAGCCTCTTAATTGACCACCTACCTCTTCCCATCTTGGTTCACTCTACTTAGTTCTTCATAATGATACCCAGTGATAGTTCTCAAAGGCAAACCTTATCCAGTCACTCCTTTGCCTATAAAGATGTATAGTTGCATCTCATTGCCTTTAAAATAAAATATAAATTATTTAATAGGCTTACTGTTGTAAATTCTCTGGGTCTTTCCAGCCATTTCCATTTTTTTTTTTTTCCTAATTCTTTAATCAAGCTGTAGTAGTCTCTTCTTTCCTTCACATGGAATTCCTACTGCAAGGACCACATCCCATTTCCTCATTCCCTTTCTTTCTCTCAAACTCAACCAGATTGTAACTACTAGTTAGTCTTCAAGTCTCATATGACCTCAAGACAGATTGGGTCTCCTATTATATATTCCCCATCCATAAAGCTTTTCATAATTTGCTGTAATTATGTATTAGTCTTCTTGTTAAAATTAGAATTTCTGGGTGTGGGGGTATGATTCTGTGTTTTATGACCCTAGAATGCTTGCCTCATAGTAAACCATGTAAGTATTCTGTACTATATAACAAATTACCTCAAATATAGTGGATGAAAACAATGTTCCCATTTATTATCCTCACATCTTCTGGGTGTCAGAGGTCTAGACACAGTAGACCTAGATTCTGAACGGCATCAGTTATGTTATTGGCCAGTTGTGGTTCTGGAGACTAATCAGGGTAAGAATCTGTTTCCATACTGACATAGGCTGTGAGCAGAATTCATTTCCCCAAGGCAGTTAAGATTGAAGGCTCCCGCTGCTGTTTACTGTCAGCTCACATCTACCCTTAGATTCTAGAAATCTTTAGCTCCTTGCCTGATAGGCCAGCATCTGGTTACTTAAAGGCCATCAAGGGAAAAAATCTCTAGGGCCAGTCGACTAGCAAGACAGAGTCTTATATAATATACCATAATCATGGAAGTGACATCCTGTTACATTTGTCACATTTTCTTGGTTACAAACAAGTTCTGTGCCCCACCTGCACACAGAGTAAGACATTATAAAGGATGTGAGTATCAAGAGGCAAGATCATGGGAACCATCTAAAACCTGTGGTGAGACCTGAAAGAAAATCACAGATTATTTTAACTCTTTAATTCTAGGAACAATTATAGAGGGAGAATGCATTTACTAAATTTTCTATGAAAATTAAAATCTAAATAAATCAGAAATAAATGAACGCTATGACATAAAACATTACCAATTGTATTACTTTATAATTTTATATGTACTTAACTACATAGTTGTAATTACTATGTGCAGATTACATTTGCTTTATTTTTCACTTAATATTCTTCCAATATTTTTATAGTTTTGTATTCATCATTTGAAAAGTAATATGATATTCTTTAATTGATATGTTTTATTTTGAGGTGGTCTTTATTAAGATATATAAAATAAAGCTATTAAAACAGAGAAAATTGAGAAGTAATTTTTCAGATTTCACTTGACCTCCCTCAGAGGTCTCTTAATACGTAGGCTGTTAGCAACCATATTATGATAATAAAGATTATGAAACATCTTATCTCTATACTTCCTTCTAAGTGCTTGAAGGAATTATAAAAATGTATATATTATAAAACAGAGGAAAGGAAAAGCAAATGTTGACAATCAGTGCTAACATGGTTATTGTAACAGATAATTGTAAAAGTTAGCAATAATCTTTCTTGAACACAAGAAAAAACATTTTATGAAACAGTATTAATTTTTACCACATGCTGTTTACAGTCACATTTTCTAATCCTTTTTTATGTCCAAAATAGTGCTATTATGACCCACTGAACTTACAGCTTAGAAAAAAGTCCTGCTTTAAACTTTATTCATCAAATACTGATTGTCAGCCAGTATATTGACAGGAGTTCCTTGAAAGGTACTCTGTGTAGACTAATGTATGGCACATGATAGGCATTTGCTATTTTTTCAGTGAATACATTATGAATGATTTTCTGTAGCTCAAGGTTAAATTTTATTTGTAAAGGCCTAAGCCATAGTTCTCATTCATTTAATTTAGGAAACTCTGAGTGTACCAAAAACCAGATGTATGGGTGGAAAAGCAGATATTCCTCCAGTTAAGCAGTCTATTTGATATTCTTACCCAAAGAAAAGCCACCACCTCCTTTTAACATTTCTATGCATGGTATAGGACTGTATTTACATATACCATCAATTAATTGGGCATTTAAGCTGTTCCAGGGTTTGGGCCTTCTTTTTTTTGTTATTAGTGTTATATATCCTTTGTTTTACTTTTACAAAAAATAAAACAGATCATTTTTCTTTACAATGGTTACCTTGCCAGAGAGTGGAACAGCTAAATTCAGCAGCCTGGTTAGTTTTATGGTGTTGGTGTATTTCACTGGGGGGAAGCCCCAAAAGATTGTACTAATTCAACTTCTGTCAAAAATGTATGTAAATGTACTTGTTACCTAAAATCTGCCAATATTTGATTTAATTTCAGATACTTACTATTTTATTAATTCTATTAGCATTTAAAATTTTAAATTATTTAATAATAACATCTAGGTATCTTTTCCAAGTATTCATTTCATGATTGCATTTCCATTTTAATGAGCTTCCTTTACGAATCCTTATAACATGGAGAAGATTCAGTAATTTTATAGCACTTTCTTCAAAAGGTTATGTACATGCTGGATCATATACAAACAAGGGCATGTTTGAGATCTTAATAAGACATTTTCTTTGGATTAGGCTTTGTTAGATCAAAGGCCAATAATGCCTGAATAAATCTTCTGTAAAATTATACTGTGTGTGAGCTGTTGAAAATTTTTTCATTTCCTTTCTTGGTTCTTTTTTTTAAAAGTTGCTTTTTATCCTTATTTTTCCTTCCTAGGCTCGAGAACTACAAGCTCGGGTACTAAAACGTGTTCAGATGGAACAGCCAGATGCAGTTCCTGCACAGAAACATTTAGCAGCTGAAATTTGTGCAGAGATTGCAAAACATTCTGTAGCTCAGCGAGACCCTGAAAAAGCAATTAAGTTTTATAGAGAGGCTCTGGTTCATTGTGAAACAGATAGCAAGGTCAGTACCTTTATAAAATTTTAAGTTCCTTTTATTACAGATGTCATCTAATTTTCTCAAACATAAAATTCTTACTAGCTTATTTTAAAAGATTTCAAAAGAAATATAATGAAAAACAAGTTAAAAAATAATTTTATTTCTAGAAAACTTTCAAAATACACGATACTTTTAAAATATTAGAGTCTAAAAATTATAATGGAACAAGTCATATAAAGCAAACCTGCAAGTTCATTATCTTTAATATTCATTTATATTTTAATAATCACTATAAAATAGTTTCTTAGTCACAAATAAATATCTGCACCTAGGTGATTCAATTCAGTTTACTAAATAGCTATTGTACACATCTGTATTAGGATTGCATATTAGTGCTAAGGATACAAAAATGATCAGAATAAATCTATGACCTCAGTGGCACATTGTGAAAACTGGTATAATTCACCTTTTGTAAGGCATAAACCAAACAGCAGATACATTTTTGAGTGGTTAGTAAAAAGAAGTGGGAGCATAGTTGTAACTCAGAAGCATACCTTAGAGATTATCTGATTGAAACCTTTTTATTTTGCAAATAAGAAAGCAGGTTGAAATAAATAAAAGGGACTGAACTTAATTTTGTCAGAGACTCTGGAACTAGAAACCTGTCTCCTAATTTTAAGGGCAGTGTTCTTTTCAGGATACCTTTTCTCTCTCTACTTTTTAAGTGAGTTGTTATCTATTTTTTGTTTTGTTTTGTTTTCAGAAGACAAAATAGATATGGAATTGCCATAGTTTTCCTAGTCTACCATGCTTAGCATTTTTATTGCAATAACCTTTGATCAATTAGAGTTCAATCTCATCCAAACTTTTCCTCATTTACTTTTTATCCCAAAACCAATTTCTGACTACTCTTCCCTTTTGCTTTCTAGATAATGTTGGAGCTGGCACGATTATACCTAGCCCAAGGTGACCCTGATGCCTGCATGAGGCAGTGTGCACTACTGCTGCAGAATGACCAGGACAACGAAGCTGCTACAACGGTCAGTCTAAGAGATTTCCATGTGAAGAGAATTGAGTTTTAAATTCCAATTGGAAGTCTCAAATTTTACCCCATAAAATATTACTAGATGGGAAGGCCTGGTCATGTTGGCTTTGGAAGAAATAACATTTCTAACATAAGTACTTTTAACTAATAAAGACCAAGAACCATTAGCATCATATTTATAAGCATGACAGCAAACCTGGTTCATAACTTGAGATAATATTTCTTTATGCCTAAGGGAATGCTTAGCCAGGCAGTTCATATAGTAAAGCTACATGGTTTTCGGGGTTTTTTTTTCTTTATAAAGCTACAATTTGCTAAAACTTTCAAGTACTTACTTAGACATACTGGATTAATTTAAGAGTTTCAGTGAAACATTTGAAATTACAGAAATAAAAACTTTATGTATCATTTTAGGTTGGTCCGGTTTAAATAAAATTTGGCTTTTCTTTCTTATTTTCACCTGGGTTGAAATATTGTGAGCAAATAGCTGCATGGATAATGTTTTGTGAGGTTTATTCAAAGTTATTGTTGTAACTAAAAAGAATACAAGTTATTTCCCTTTTGAAACACAATTAGAAAATCTACATACATCTTCCTTGGTTTACCTTTCTTTGAGATATTTATGACTTAAGTTTTGCTTTCTTTTGTCTTGTTTTTAATCTTTTCATTGTCATTTTAGCCAACTCCTGTGAGGCATATTTCCTACAATAGTACATAGAATACTTCATTCCCTTCCATTTCTGTTTTTGAAACCACCACTTGAAACATATTTTATGCTAAAAATACAGTTTTGTGAACAGAGCAATCTGTTTTGCGTCCTTGATTAACTTATGTTGTACTGATTTTTCAAGCCAGTCTGCTCAAGGCATACTTGAACTTCAAAAATGAAAAGTTTTTGTAAAACTTTATCCTTCCTTATAGTTTTCATATATATTTTCTTAGTTTTCAGTCTTAGAAGAATATGCTTTGTGAAAAATATGGCAATGTTTTTAGAATGAACTTTATCTTTATAGATGATGGCTGATCTCATGTTCAGAAAACAGGACTATGAAGAAGCAGTGTTTCATTTACAGCAGCTTTTAGAACGCAAACCAGGTATTTAATCATCGACCATATATTTTTCTAATGCAGTCAAACTTCTTTCTCTTTTCTCCTCTTAGCTGATAAACTCTTGGAAAAACAGCCACCCCGATTGAATCTGACTCTGATTATTCCATATGTGGTCTTGAGTAGTTGAAATGGCCGTGAGGAAAATGCAACACTGAAATGGTCTCAATAGTGACCACAAATCTTAAGTGGTCAGTCGGGTACTCCTACTGTGTCTCTCTAATGAATTCACCCGCTTTCGGCTACTTTTCATGAATTCTTCTGTTTCGCTTAACCTCCCAACACCTTTTCCTCATTCCTTACCTTCATCTAAAAACCTTGACACATACTTGATATATAACCTACTAGAAAAGAGCTCCATTCCCTGTCACCAAATCGACCCATTATCTAGTTCGTGTCATTGCCAGATTGTGATCCCACTTACCACTAGCTTTTCCCTGTATACACTGGACACTGCCCCTCACCTGCCAAAGGGCTCTGCTCCTGCATCCCCCTCTCTTGCTCCTTCCACCATCATTTTTTTTCCTAACCAGCATATAGCCATACCTGGACATCACCCCACTTTAAATTAATCAGTATTCTCCCACCCACCTTACCCAAACCTCCCTTTCCTACAGGCCTGTCTTCTTTTCTTTCCTGCTATTTCTACCTTAAATCTTGACACTGTTTTGTTTTCCTTCTCTGAGCTGACATCGAATGGAAATACACATAGTATTTTGATCTCTTGCAAGCAGTTCCCATTCCACAGTATTTCCTTTGAGTGAATGATCTCACCTTGTTTCTTTAGAGCATCTCTATTTCCTTGTGAATATTCTTAAGCTGTTCTTATCAATATTTTCCTCATATGTTATGGTTTTATAAGATTTAAAGACATTATCATGTGCCCTGGGGGTTTCTCTCACCTAAGTTTCTGTTATTTGGCATCAGCATAAATTGGCATAGTGGACTGGCTGTTTGGGACTGTTTATAATCACATATAAAATCAATTATTTGTAAATTCAATGTAAAGATTTTGTACTCCTACGATACCAAATGATGTGCAATTATACTTCCAAGTCTGTGTGGATTTGTCCTTTTGCCAATATCGTATTTTGCCTCCCTTATTCTTTTTTGTTGTTATCATTTATTTTATTTTTGTATTGGTTCATAATAGTTATACATTACATTAGGGTTCACTTTGACATAGTTATACATGCATAGAATATAATTTGTTCCAGTTAAGTCCCCAATACTTACCCTTATCCTAGCAGTCCTCCCTCTCTCCACACCCCATTTCCTTTTCTCTACTTTACTGATCTTTCTATTTATTCTGTCTTTCTCAACACATAATCTAAAATGTATTCCTCTTGGAGAAAACACCTGGCATTCCAGGGCCACCACTTGCATTAGCAGATGCATAATGGTTGCTGAGTAGGATGACCACGTACTGTGGTTTCCTAGATTCAGGACTTTCCATGATAAAGGAAAGTTCCAGGCAAACTGTGGTAAGTTGGTCACCCTAATCCTGAATGCCATTATCATTCCTCTTTATCATGTACAGTTATCTTGCTAAAAATATGTACATAGATACTGTCTTCTCCATTTATTTTCAGACTTTGCAAGAATCACACATTCATCTTATATTCCCTGTGTCAGACACAATGCCAGTCACATATACGGTATAAAGTTAATGTTTACTGGTTGAATGGATCAGTGAAAGACTGTAAAATACCAAGTTATTAAAAATACAAAATTTTATGTAAATTTTTACAGTCTGTGTGATTTTTTTGTGTTTCAACTCTTGCAAATAATGCTGCTGTGGTATCTGTATGCCCTACATTTTGGATCAGAAGTGACTTGCTGAATTATCTTGTATCTTCTCTTGTTTGGGGAAGTAGAATCAAGGATAAATTGCTTTTTATATCTGTTTCTGTTTTAATCCTAGGGACTTACTCCAAGTGACCAAATACCTTATACAAGGGTTTTTACAAATCGCCTAAAATGAGGCCTGTGCTAACTGAAACTTGAGCACTCTCAAACACCTAAAAATCTCAGCTTTAAAGAAATAAATAAAATGTGTGTTATTAATAAAATAGACTGTTTTGCAGTCATTGAAGTCATGTCTTTCAAAACTATTTAATGACAGTTGAGAAATTTTACTATATAATTTTGAATCAAAATCAAATTCCCAAGTGTCAAATTTTGTAGATATGTAAGCAAAGAATAATTTTGTATAAATGTAAATTTAAATATTTATAGGTTTATTTTTACAAATATATGAAATTTAGTGCACAAGAATGTGATAATTTCTATCTTGTGGGAATATAAGTGATTTGTTTTCTCTGTATTCTCTTCTGCATTCTCTGTATTTTCTAAATTGTTCTTATTTTTTAAAGTGTCCATCTAATAAATGTAAATAAATAAAACTAATAAAACATTTATTAGATTATTTAATAATAAATAAAAGAGAACTATATGAGATTGGGAGGAAATGCCTTTATAGGAACCTGCCAGAAAATTATACCTGAAACGAAAAAGTAAATTATTTTTTCGTAAAAGGAGATAGAATTAAAATATGTCTTTAGACGTTAGGTTGTATGGTAAACTAGTTTCTGATATGTTTGATACATATACATATTAAAGTCTTGAGTAAAATTTCTAATTGTCTACCACAAATGTTTTCAGAATTGGCATAGTAGACTGTTTCTTATTTCTTACCTGTTTCCCAGCTGTAGTGAGTAGGCAAGAGAGTTTTAGAAATGGATAGTTGAGTTGCCTTATGGGGTCAAATTAGTCCTCCTGAATTTCAGAATTAAGTGTCTAGATTACTACAAAAATTATTTCTCTAAGGCTTTTGGTCTCTAGAACAATTGAAAAGTAAATAAAAATAAATAAACATTTTTTAGATGTCCCTATTTAGATCATTCTTTTATTATGATCAGCCCAGCCCAACTTATGTCATTTGATAGATCAACCAGTTGGAAGTATAGTTTCTTTAGGGATTATAGCACCTTTACTTTATTACTTTACTTTTATTTAAATTACATTTCATATTAATCAAACATTAATAAAGTAGGATAATAACCATCAGAATAAAAGTTAGAAAATATTATCCTTATTTGAAGTATTTTTTTGTTTCTAGATAATTATATGACTTTTTCTCGTTTGATTGATCTCCTAAGAAGATGTGGAAAACTTGAAGATGTTCCAAGGTTCTTTGTAATGGCTGAGAAACGTAACTCTAGAGCAAAACTGGAACCAGGATTTCAGTACTGTAAAGGACTGTATCTTTGGTAAGTCTACTGGCAAAATAAATTCTACATGGTAGTTTTTTTCTCATTGTAGATAAAGTAGAATGAGTTTTTTGGTATTAAAGTTACATTTTAAAATATGCTAATAGTTTTATTTACCAGACAAATACTCTGAATTTTATAGTCAGTGATTAAAATAAGATTTTGTTTTTAACATCTAATAAGGTTTACTGGAGAACCAAATGATGCCCTTCGACATTTTAATAAAGCTCGGAAAGATAGTGAGTGGGGCCAAAATGCACTGTATAATATGATAGAAATCTGTTTGAATCCAGACAATGAAACTGTTGGAGGTGAAGTATTCGAAAATCTGGATGGAGACCTGGGGTGAGTAGTGTTTGACACATTATCTTTTGACAACTTCTTTTTAACAGTTATTGTAGATAATAAGCAGAAATACTTTATAAAATAGAGCTAAAACCTAGGATAGCACTAAGGAAAGGTCAGATGAATAAATCATAGTTAAAATGACAATTTTAATGGAACAGAAAGGAAGTGCCAGGCTTCCTAAATCATAATAGACATGTTATAACAGAAAGGAAGTGCCAGGCTTCCTAAATCAGAATAGACATGTTATAAAGGCACTTCCCTAGTCACTCTATAGAAAATGAGAAAGATTGAATTTTACAATGATGGAAAATTGTCCACACAAGAAGAGTAAGTACCCAATAAATGGTAGTTTATTACCAAACCCTGTGCTTTACACTTTCTATGCATTATCTCATTTATTCCATAGAACACTATTATGAAACAATCTAGAATCAGCTTCTCTAGTGATATTTGGTATAAATGGAGCAAGATTCAGACTGAGGACTACCTGGCCCAAAGCTCCTGCTATTAGTCACTAGGGTATACTTCTGAGAAATAGTGATATTTCTATCACACTATGTTTGTTGCTGCTTCTCTCAGAATTGGGCAAGGCCTTGGTGGGGAATGTATAAGGAGGTAAAGACCATGTAAGGAGACAGTTCTTGCCGCAGTCTGGCTGGGCACAAAATAACCTAGCCACCACACTGCCTTGTAGATTCAAACAGCAACTCTTTATTCCCAACTCTCACCGGCTCTACACGCACGTTCTGGGAAAATATGCTCCCTTCACCGGGCTCTGCGGGGAAAATACACTCCCTTCACCGGGCCCTGCGTACCAATTCTCTCAGAACCCCTCAAGAACTCAATGGGAACTCAAGAAGCGGGCGCCTGAGGCAGCAGGATAAGCCCTATTCCCAGCAGGATCCACCCTAAACCTGGAGCCACCCTAATCCAGCAGGATCCACCCTAAACCTGGAGCCACCCTAATCTAGCAGGATCCACCCTAAACCTGGAGCCACCCTAATCCCTGAGCAGGGTCACCTTAGCCAAAAATGCCATGTCATTCCTACTTGGCTATGGCTCTCAGCATCTCCCCACTTCTGATTAATTAAACAACAAGCAATGTGGCTTAGGGACCGTGCCTGTTAGGTTGTCCAGTTCAACATATTGTCCTTACTCGTCATCGGATGAGCTGACCTCTAGGCGTCAGCCTCCTGTCTTAGGTTGGTACCACTGCAATTGGATCATACCCGTCACTGACTAGCAGTCCAGCATACAGCCATACTTGTGGATAGGCCTATGCACCAGTGGGGGGGTGAGGTTCTTTGCCTCACCTCTGTTGGCCCCCAAATTTGGCCTTGGTGCCAGTGGGGAGGTGAGGTTCTTTGCCTCACCTCTGTTGGCCCCCAAATTTTAGACCATCACTAGCAGAAGGGAGGAAGATACAGAAATGCCATGACACCAAGCCAATTGACAGCTCCTTTGGAAAAATTGTATCACTGGTGACACCATCAGCAAAGATACTCCAGCATTACCACAATTCGCTGCACCAAACGATAGTTCACAATGTATACAAGTGATACATAGTCCAGGCAAGTTCTATAAGCAGTTCAAAGCGGAGGAATCTATCAATATGTCCATTTCCTCCCAAAGAAAATCGACTCCTTGATTGAGCATTACTTGTTGAGTTATTATTCATTGATGCATCAGTTTATACAGTTTACTGTGATAGCTATCAAAGAAGCTGTAGTTTGGTTTTATCTTTGACTTCACCGGCACTGGGAAGAAGATAGGAATTCTGGCAATGATGCTAAAAAAAAAAAAAATATGTAACATTCCAACAGGTACTAAGAAAACAATTTTCTGAACAATTGACATTATCCTGAACAGAATTATTAAATATAATGAAAAGGAAAGGTGAAAGTAAACAAACAGATGTGTTAACCACCTTTAAAAACAATCCTTAACAGCTGTTTACCTAATTTAAATTAAACCATTAAAATCATGTGAATAAAAAAAAATTCGGATCCATTATTTCATGAGCGCTCCTCATATATGATATATGGACATACGCACACACAGACATACAACACAAAACAGAAGTGTGCACACATAACATACAACACATAAGACAATAGTAAAGGCCTTGTAGCTTTACCTAGGTGAAATCTCCATTGCAATGTTTCGCAATGGAGAGAATTGGTACGCAGAGCCCGGTGAAGGGAGCGTATTTTCCCAGAACATGCGTGTAGAGCCAGTGAGAGTCGGGAATAAAGAGTTGCTGTTTGAATCTACAAGGCGGTGTGGTGGCTCGGTTATTTTGTGCCCAGCCAGACTGCAGCAAATTCTATTTTTAGTAGCATATAATTTACTTTGGATATAATACAATACCTGGAATCATTCCATCTTCATCACAACTGACATGGGTACAAATGGATATTAAGTATTGTAGGAGTTCATTGAAATTGTAATAATACCTAAGTGTCAAGTGAGGGTGTGTAGAGGAATAGGGAAAAAAATAGAACTGGACTTCTGAGATGTTCCGATGATAAATGTTAACATCTAGATTAAAGAGAACATTGAAATTTTAGAGCAGGGAAATGGCATGTTTGTTTTTTGTTTGTCTTAGGAAGGTTGAAGTAGTATTCTTTTATGAAATGATAGGCTTCCCAAGTGGAACTCTTCAGCAAGTAGATGAAAAATACAAAACTAGAACTCAGGTCAATGCTGGAGATAGAGATTTGGAAGGATGTATTGCACAGGGTGGCTAGCTGGAACTCCATGAATGTCTTCTTTGCAAGTAGGATATAGTAACAGATTCGAGAACTAAATTATGGACATGTTAACATTTAAGAAATTTCAGGGAGGAAGGGAGGTCAGGAAAGGGCAAACAGTGCAATGGGAAAAGAACCAAACCTGCACAGTATTATAGAAGCTTAAGTTAATTCATAAGTTAATTCTTAAGGAGAATAACTTTGAAAAAGGTATGCAGCAGTGTGAAATGTTGTAAGCAAGATAAAAGCCAAAGTCTTGAGGGAAAGACCAGTGATTTGACTTTGAGAGTTTGATTTCCTTTTTTGATTTATATATCAATATTTCCTTTCTTAAATTATATATGACATACACACATAAATATATCGCCTTTAATTGCTGTATATATACACACATACATATATGTGCCAGAAACTTGCCTTCAAATATTCAAATTGTTATTGAATATAAAATTACAACTTTTCAACACGTATAATTTCTAAGAGTCTGATAGTTAACATGGTAAGGATATAGAATAGACTTTAGATGTCTGAAAAACTTAAATCTAAAATTTGCCTCCTTCTGTGACTTTTGACAAATCATTTCACATTTTTGAAGTCTCAGTTTACCTGTAGGTAAATGCATTCAACATAGATTGAATGAAATCATATAGTACCTGGCCCCTTTCCCTCTTCCTTTCTTTAATTTCACTTACTGAGTAGGGAACACCATTTGATAATTATATGATTCTGCTTTTATCCTAGCTTAATATTAGGTGAAGTGAACATTTTCAATATGGATATTGTCTAATTGTCTAATTTTTTTGTTTTCTAGAACATTTAATGTTTTTTTACCGAGGGGATATTAATTTTATTTTAAAAAATATACTGATAGATGTGTATTACTTTGTATTAGAAGAGGTTGAGTGACATGCTTCACAAATGATTACTTTTAAATTATAAAAAGAGAAGCTAGTGTATCCTAAATCTCTTTCTAATTTCATTGAATTTTATAAGTGATGGACATAATCGATTTATTTTTAATTGTATTCAGTAATTCAACTGAGAAGCAAGAATCTGTGCAATTAGCAGTGAGAACAGCAGAAAAACTCCTTAAAGAACTAAAACCTCATACGGTACACGGGCACATACAACTTCGCATAATGGAAAACTATTGCCTATTGGCTACCAAACAGAAATCTAATGTTGAGCAAGCATTAAATACCTTCACCAAAATAGCAGCATCTGAGGTTAGTAGTTTTCTTTTACAACTTTATATGTTATTATTTCTTAATAGTATAGAAATGTGTGTTTGATGAGTTGTTTATTTTCTGAAGATTTTTCTTAATCAAACATAGTGTGCCTTTGATCCAGAAGAGACACTTAATTGCTTTGATATGTTATTGATATATTTATCACTACTGGATTACTGTAGTCTACAGAAAGGGAAGTCCTCCAAAGGGCATAAGTTAATTCTTAAGGAAATGGCTTATCTTCTGAATTTTCTGTGTTGCAGATGTCATCTGTTTTAACTTACAAAGTGAAAATTAACACCTAGCTGCCTTGCCACTTTGTCTTTTCACTTCGTAATGGAACTTTTCCAATTCTAGTTCTAAATGAGAACAATACTGATTGTTTATAATTAATTCATGCAAATCATAACATTGGTCTTTAGTAAGACTGAAGTAACCTCTTGCAATCTTTTTATTATTATGTTAGTATTATTAGATCAGATCAGAGTTTTCTTCTTTTTCATCCCACTCAACCCCATTTCCTTTTTAACTCTGATCTTGTATTCCCCACTCAGTACTACTAAGGAAGGAATTCTAGATACTTACCTGACCAGCAGTTGGTCATACCTACTTCTAAGTATGTTCATAGGATTTTGTGTTTGATCTTCCACTTAGCAATGTGTAGGCCACCAAAAGCTCATAATTTTGTGTCTCTCAGAGCATATATCAAATTTTGATGTGTTTTCTTATGGTTCAAAAGACACAGTGGTAACAATAGACTGTATGAACCCCAAGAGTGGTCCTTTCTCCCACCTTCAGGACCCTGGAGAAGATGGAGATGTCAAGGCTATGGGAGACCTACAATACCTGTTGTGGTTGAGTATATCTAGGAAGCAGCTTTAGAAACAAAAACGGCAAGGTAGCATCAATAGCAATAATACCATACAGCAGAGCTCTTCTGCAGGCATTGAAGTAGTATTCTCAAGGATTGGGCTCTGTTGAACTGGCTTTTATAGCAAACAGATGAATTACTGAATGAACGGAAATAGCATAATCATGTAAATCTATGAAAATCTGTAAGGATATGATAAAACACATTTTCTAGTAAGGTATCATAGCTACTGACTGTTGTGGAATGGTATTCTGTCATACAATAATGAGTTATTTTAAGGAAGTCCATTATTTCTACTGTGAAGTTTAAGAGAGAAAAGCAAAAAACAGCGAATGACATTACATCTGTTTTCTACACAGCCTATGCCAGTTTTCTGTGTTGATGAGACTGCATAATTTTTTATCATCTTTACCTGTGAGATTAGAAATTTACCAAACCTGTTTACTGACCATAATATCCAAATAATAATGATGGGTGATGAGCTGAAATTTCATAAACATTAGGCCTCATCTTGCATTTTTTCTTTTAATTCATAGGTTACATATTCAATATAATGAATATTCATCAAGCAACCAATGGGTGCTAAGCATAGTGGGAATCACACATATAAATAATGTATGGTTCCTTTTTTCAAGTTTCTCTTAAATTACAGAAAATGAGACAAGCATACCAACTATAATTACTGAAATACAAAGCCAAATGTATTCTATCCTAGAGTTGCAAATAAGAGCACTGTCTGTAGGTGACAGTAGGAGAATTCAGTTACTCTTTTGTGGAGAAGGTATGATTTAAGAAACAGTTATAATTTGAAGAACCAGAAAAATAATAGCATTGTCATAGGCACAAATGGACTGAGTGTCTTCTAAATGAAGAGGGAAATATGAGCAAAAGTGGGGAGGCAGAAAAGCATGAATGAAGTATATTCAGAACACTGTGTGTCACTCAGAGGTACGTCACAGGAAGTCATGGAGGAAATGGGGGAAGATAAGTTAACCCAAGCTGAGCCATATCCGCTTTCTTATATTGCATTACCTTGAACCACAGAGCATGTTGGTCATAAGCAATTTGTGTTGCCCTCACTCGAATCTTATCCTCTGAGTGGTTTAAGACTGGAAGAGAGAAGCTGGCTAAAGTTTTAGGTTGTCTATACCAGAAAAAGACGCCATGGAGCTGGGTACAGTTCAGTGGTAGAATACTTGCCCAGCACATGCAAGGCCCTGGGTTCAATCCTCAGTGCCAAAGGAAAACAAAACAAAAAAAGCCAAATCTCCTGGTCTAATGCAGGGAACAACTATGGTTTGCATTTAATCAAACTGTGAAGAACTGGCTCATTCTAATGTAGCTCAAGGCACGTGGTTTTGAAATCAGAGACTTACTTTAATTAAGTATTATGGGATATTTTTATGCATGTGAATTGGAGTAGGGTCTTTTTGCAGGGCCCTTCACAGACCATCTTAGGAACTGGCTGACAAATATATAACAGGTCTCCTTTTCTCCCTCTCCCAGCCCACCTGGATGAGTGGATTGAAGGTTAATGAAATTGACAATGTTCCACATGTCTTCAAAATCTACTACCAATTGCTTGGATTTAGCATTCAAATTAAACTGTTTTGCCATTCATTATCTGTGTCAGAATTCCTTATTGGAAGTTCATTAATAAACATGGAATTACTGCCAAGAAAGTTTTATATTCCTATTGCTTTCATCAAGCCCTAATAAATTGCCCTTCTGTCTGCAATTAATTAAAAAATTAAATTTTGACTGCCATCCACCACCAATGCTGGATATTGCAAGTTTTATCAATGTAATGTAATTTTGCAGTATTCCTTATTAGTTACCCAAATTTTTAGTCTTACAGGGAATATTTAGTATTGTCATGATATTATGATTTCTAATTAATTTGTAAATTTAAAGTTAATACCTTACCCTTTCTAAAAAGTATCATAATCCCTCTGCTGAAATTTAAGAAGCACCCTCCTCCTGGAAGCAGAGGCACATGGCTATAATCCTAGCAGCTGGAAAAGCTGAAACTGGAGGATCACATGTTCAAAGTCAGCCTCAGCAATTTAGCAAGGCTCTGGGTAATTTAGCGAGACCCTGTGTCAAAATTAAAATACAAAAGGGCTGGGAATGTGGTTCTTGGTTAGGAGCCCCTGGCTTCTATCCCTAGATCCCTACAACCAAAAAAAGAAAGAGAGAGAGGGAGGGAGGAAGAAGGAAATAAATTGAAGCAGGAAGGAAGGAAGAAAGGAAGGAGAGAGGGAGGGAGGGAGGGAGGGAAAGAGAGAGGAAGGAAGGAATTTAATTGAAGCACCCCTCCCTTAATCAGGAATGTAAACATTATTGTTTATCTAAATTAGCTTTTTATATAGCTATCTTCTGGCCTCCATTTTAAGCAATTCTTACTAACCTTTTGGATTCACAGAGTGACATTTTCTGACTTTGAAATCAATCAAATAAACTATTGTGCTATGCAGTCCTTATCAAAATCCTACTTTAAGACATGAGCTTATTTCATACCATTTCCAAGTGATTAATCACCCTTTATTTGTAGCATTTAATTGGTCAAACTTTATTGGGACAAGATGGGTGTTTCTTAATACAAGAAAGAAGGGAAAAAGTAATAGAAGTCAAGATAGATAAACTATCATTTACATGTAAGTCTTTTTCTTATCCCTGTTTGATAAGTTAAAGAACTAAGGAGGTAAATGTTAAATCTGAAATAAAAACTGCTCAGTGAATATTATATTTCAAAGGTTTTATCTTTTTCTGTTTCAATACAAAAACCAAAATAGCTAGTCGATTCCATTAAAAATCAATTCAAACTGATTGCTGGAATTATGAGGTTTTGGCATCTGCATAGACACTGAATTATTTCCACCATACAGTGCCTGATCAAGTTTTTTCCTAGTAGCTTGAGATTACTTGATGTATTAAATAGTAATGATAATCACAGTTATCTGGGATGGATCTGGGTAGAGTCTACAGACCAGGTCTGTATAGCATTTTCTGCTTTCTATATGTTTTTCCTTTAAAAAAAAAAAAAGGATATTTATGTTGTGTGTCTAGCAGTCTAATGTTTTGTTTTCTTACAGAAGGATAATCTTCCAGCACTTTTGGGAATGGCAACAGCTCATATGATCTTGAAACAGATTCCGAAAGCTAGAAACCAGCTGAAGCGGATTGCAAAAATGACTTGGAATCCTATTGATGCTGATGATTTTGAGAAAAGTTGGCTGTTGCTTGCTGATATTTATATTCAGTCAGCAAAATATGACATGGCAGAAGAACTATTAAAACGGTGCCTGCATCACAATAAAGTAGGTGTTAAAACAGTGAAAAATAATTATTCACCTTTGTTGTGTATTATAGTGTTGGTCCATTTCTTGTGATTCTCGAGTATTTTTTGAATACTATATGTTGATTGTTACCACAGTCAGGAAATAAACATTAATAAGAAGAAAGAAGCCATTTGCCCTTGAAAAGCAAGAGAAAAAAGAGATTTATGCAGCTTCACGTTTCAGCTGTGGTGATGCCCTACTTACACAAAATGTTTTTGGAATGTCAAGCATTTTCCTGTAATTACCAATCTCATCCAAGAACTAATGAAAATTGCAGAACATTAATTGTGGGCGTATGTCCCTCCTATTAAGAAATACTCTTGATGAATTTACTGCAGCTGCATGTCATTTCCACAGTATTAGAATCCACTATGCATAATATGTAGTGGGGGAAAGTCTTGTCACCTTTTGATTCAATTAAATAAAAAGTCCTTATCTTTAGGTACAAAATTGAAAATCTTGAAGTCTGTAGAATATGAACTTCTCCACTAATATTTTGGAGTTTAATCACACAGAAAAGATGAGATGTCTTATTATGACAGTTTTATAAAGTTTAGATTTATGTTATTTGCTGAAAAACAATTGAACTTGGCCTAGAAATTTAAGAATATTTATCTTCACAAATTTATACCAATTTCTTCAAAATTTTAATCACCATAAATTTGTTCCCTTCAAACAAATGAGGTTATGAAATGGATCATTTGTTTTTCATAGAGGAATTGTGATTACCTAGCACTGGTAAGATATTTTCTTAGGAACTTAAAAACCTAAAAAAAAACTACCCATTTATCAACCTATAAACAATTCTAAATAATCGTTTACATCAATTTTAAGTTAAATTGGCCTTGAAAACAGAGAATACTCATTAATAAGCTTTAAAAATCTAAAGTACAGAAGAGTTGAAGCTCACATGCTTAGTTTAGGTTTAAGCAAGATTTATGGGAATTAAGGTTTTCTCTTCAGATAAATTTATTTGCTGGAACACTACCAATAATAACTTGCAAAACTGAATATGATAATTGCTTTAGAAACTTTGTTTAGCCATGCTGATTAGGCATGAGTATATTTGAATCATGAATTCAGGAACTAAAGCTTAGGAACCTTGGATCACATAATTAAAAAATGGAAGTCATCCAGGTATGGGGCAGGAAATGTACAAAATAAAACTAGATTGTCTTGTTATACCAGATGGTAAGGAATCTATCAAGGTTGATGTCAGGGACTTAGAAACCAAGTCAAAGACATGCCCAGGAACCAAAGGTGGGTGCTGTAAGTACCAATAGGAATGCTTACTGCAGTGGATTGAAACATCAAATATGCCATGCCTTCATAAAAATAAGAAAAAAAAAATATGGTTAGGTATCACTGAAGTATACTAATAAACTATTGTCTCTAAAGGGAAAGATATAAATAAGTATTAATCTTATGTTCTTTGCACTAAATAAATAAAATTTAAATATATATAGATATATCTGTATAAATCATTAGGTTACCAAATAGTAGATAAGGAGACATTTCTCATTATAGACATTTTCCAGTTAATAAATGAAGAGGACTGATAGAATATCATCATTTTCAACATGATGCATTTATGAATGGTTAATATCACAAAAAAGAGGAAGAATCAGACATTCTGTGTCTCAGGATGAACGAACACAACATTTATGATAGGACTGGGATGAGATAAGAAAAATAGTAATAAAGATAACTAATAATTCTATGCAATTTTAAAAAGCAAATAAATAATCAAAATATTAAAATGTTAAATGGACAGAATTTGACAGGACTATGCCAAGCTACAGTGGATTCTGAATCAAAAGAGAAAGATTATATCCTTATTATCATATTTTTATATATATTCTTAATGGACTAGGGTTTTAATAAAAATATTGATGAAATTTCTATTATTAAAGTCCGGAAATTAAAATTATAATAATTTCATTTGATATATAAATATTTGAATATAAAATATTCAAACCAAATCTTTGGATCTCATTACAATTTCCAGGGAATGTCAATGACATAGACTCATATAAACACCTCAAGAATGCACTCAACTTAATCTGAGTTAAGAGAAACTTCAGGGCAAAGTATTCTTGTTAGTGTGTACTAATATTTAATCAAAAGAAGAGAGCAGAAAGAGACAGACAGCAAAAGACATCTACAGATTAAAAAAAAGAATTAGGGGATATTTCACCTAGTCTCAGTATGTGAGCCTTCTATGGATCATTTTAACAAACTACAAATTGTTTTAAAAATTATATTGAGACAGTTTGCAATTTGAATACTGACTAGTTTTGTGGTAATTAAGGAGTTGCTACCTTAATCATCATGTGCCATGACGTACGGTTATGTTAAAGAAAGCCCTTGTTTTATAGAAAGTCATACTAACATGTATTGATGAAATGATATAATATCTGAGGGGGTTTTTTCCTGATAATATAGAAGCACAAGTGTGTGTGATACAGGTGAGACAATATTAGTCACGTCAGTTTTTCAAAGTAAGTTATAGGTTCATGGAGTTCATTATACTCTTATTTCTGTATTTATATGTATTGAAATTATTTATAATGAATAATGTACATGTATATTCATAAAATACACATACCCTGATATATTTTTCTGATTTTGTTTTTAAAATTCTCATTCTGAAAGATGTGGGATGGGGATTTGGCATCCCCATTATTTAATTGCATAGTTGAGGCTGAAAGCCTTGTTTTATGCACCATTTAAATGGGTTAATATGATTGATCTCTACACTCATAAACATCTCATGAAATCTTAGTGGTTTCAGGTTTAATATATTAATGTATCTTTCATTTTTCTTTAGTCTTGCTGCAAAGCTTATGAATACATGGGATATATTATGGAAAAAGAGCAAGGATATACAGATGCTGCCTTAAACTATGAGATTGCATGGAAACGTGGCAATCAGACAAATCCAGCAGTAGGTGAGTTTACAAAATAGGCACTAGATTTTCATTGGAAAACTCCTTTATTTATAAATCTTCATTTAAGTACAATGGAGGTTTTTTGTTTGTTTGTTTGTTTGTTTTGTTTTGTTTTTCAGAACAAAATATTCCAAGAGCCAACTTTCATTGTCAACCTTTCTGAGAATATATTTTGTATTCATAATAAATTATTATCTTCAGATAACTAGTTAAGTAGAATTTCTTGAGGTCCAAACTTGTACTTACTCATCATAGAGGACATCTAGTCTAATTTTACCCTTTTCTCTTCTTTAACTCTCTGCTATTTTGAAAACAGTAATGCTGTTCCCCCCCCCCAAAAAAAAAAAGTGTCCCGTTATCAATCGGTTAGGCAAACATTGCATTTAATCAAGTCACCCAAGTTTCTTGACTATAGTTATTCTCAAAGCCTTTAAGCATGCATGTGCATTGTAACAGATATCACAGAAATGCCATATTTCCCACAGTTATTTGACCATAAGATGTTGCTTTTCTTCTGAGAAACATCATTTATCTCCAGCATTTGTACAGTGTTTATTTGAGGAATGATAGTCTACTATGGGAAATATCTGAAATATACTTAGTGACTAACCTAATCCTGCATTGTGAGGGAGCTTAGCCCACGCTGTCCTTTTTGTTCTTAGTGATCTAGAATATGTTTCATTCAAATTGCCCAGATCTATTCTCTGGAACAATCGTAATCCTTTCCCTCTAACCTGTAAGGACCCTTTCGTTGGAAACTTTTTCATGTCTCTCCTAAGGCTCCTCTCCAAACCATGATCAGTTACTTGTCCACTGACTTGATTTTAAGTCTTACCTTCCTCATTTCTGTCCTTTCAAAGCTCTAAAATAATACTACCAAATTATTCTTTGAAACACTTGTGAAGAAGAAAAACGAGAAGGAGAAGGAGGGGAGGGTTGAAGAGGGAGAGGAGGAGGAGGAGGAAGAGGAGGACAACTGAGATTTAGAGGATGGGTTGTGGAAAATGCTGTTTGATTTGTACATACCCCTCTGACTTATTGTGTCATAAATGAACTTGTTCTCAAATCTAATTTTTCTAGCTGTGGTATGGTGAAAGTATGTTTTTCTTCTGATTAGGCATTTTCCTAGCTGCTAATTCAACCCAACATGGCATCAGTGTTTTGGGCAGCCATGTTGCAGTGTCTAATTTGTGGTCTTGTCATCTTCACACAAACTGACATTCATTCAGGTCTTCCTTCACTTTGTATTTTTTTCTGGGGTCTGGTCTTTTTATTAGATTTGCAAAAAGCACAGGAACTAATGATTTTTACAGTATTTTTCATTCCCAGATAATATGTATCTTATGAAATAGTTTGCAAAATAAGAACTTTTTAAATATCCTTAAAACATGTAATTTTGACATATTATTCCAACAGAGGGACTGCATCTAGCAGTTTAATTATTTATCTAATTCTGTTCCTTGAAAAGCTTCAGTAAATACAGAGAATCCAACTCACTATCTTTTTCACTGCATTGTGTTTTGTAGACGATTTTTATTAGTTCTTCCAGCTTTGCTTTAGTGTGTTTTCTCATAAACTCTCAATTTATTCTTTAGGTTCTTCCTTATGATTGGTATTGCTTTCAGTACTCCAAACACCTGTTTATATGAACAGCGTATTTCATTTTTTCAGTTATCAAGAAACCTTTAAAATCTTGTTCATCCTCTTTCCATAGATTTCAGAATTGATTATCATTACTGTGAAAGGCAACAACAGGATGAATAGGATTTGTGTGGTTGTAGTAATCATGTTTATATATAGAGAGAGAGAGACTGAGAAAGAGAGAGAAAGGGGAAATATTCAGTTGGTAAAGTGCTTGCCTAGCATGCACAAAGCCCTGGGTTCAATCCCTAGTACCACCACCCACCCACCCAAAAAAAAGGGGGAAATATTATATATTGTATATTATATACACATATTTGTATAAAATGTTATGCATCTTATATTAACATATACAATAAGAACATTTTTTAAAAGGAAAAAGAAAGAGGACACGAGGAACTGAGAGATGCTCAACTATGTTGTTTTCTGTGCTCTTCTTTTCTCCAGATGTCACATAGTTGAGTTCTTATGTATTTGACAGGTGTAATGCAGCTGCATTGTACACCTTCCTTGTTCCTTGTTCTTTCTAATCCTTTATTTCCTGAAACGTTTTTGCACTAGATGATCTATCAAGTTTCTACCAAATTAAGACTCTGTAATTATAATTCAGTGCTTCTACAGGAAAAAAAATGTTAATATTTATGTGGTACTTTAAAAATATTAAGTATTTTATAATAAGTGTACCAGTTGATTTTTAAAATTATTCTAAGAGAAGGAGGAGTTGTTTTCCCCATTTTATGGATGAGGAAACTTGAAACTGACAGCTCAAGCAACTTGCCTAAAGCTAGTCAGAGGCCACAAACTAAAACTTAAATTACCATGTAAATGATAGTTGGTATGACATCTTAAATTGATTTCCTTTTAAATGTCACTATGTATTAGTTCATTTTAGGATTATTTGATAATAACTTTGAGTTTACTTCTTTGAAACTTCTTGTTTTCATATGTGGCAGTATTGTGTGTATGGGGGGGCGGTGTATGTGTGAATTTAAGATATGTGCATGACATTGAATTTTAGTTCATTCCTATTCTTTTTACAACTGTATGATTATATTAACCAGGAATTCTTTTCAAATGTTTGTTTGAAATTTTATAAATTATATTGATATTTTTGTTAAGAGACATGAGTAGCATTTATATTTCCTACTTCATATTTCAAAGATGTAAAGTGATATATTTATGATTACTTATTATTTTACAGTGTTTTATATCTCACTTACCAAGTACACAGCTACTGTTAGTTATCCTCTCATTAGTTTTCTTATTTTTATAGCATTCTTACAGAACAGCAACAATCATTTAAGAATGCCTTAAAGCTTTCTACTAATTTGTCCACAGTGAAAGACAAACATTTTTTTCTTTTTTCTCCAGAATTTTTTGTCAGTGCCTTGTAGTTATAGTTGTAGTTGGTGGAATGTGTTGTTACATATTTGTACATGCACACAACATAATTGGGTCAGTTTCATTCCTCAGTATCGGTGATTATAATAATTCTCACTAATCATGGATGTGGAACATTTGATGACTAATCCCCCACTCCTCTGTATTGCTCACCAGCTTGGTTTTCTCACCATGTTCTCTGAGATTATTTGGCTTCTATGTGTCTTACCACTGTTTTAACTGAAAGTGTTCTCGATTCCCAGCCTGCCTTAATTTATGCTTCATCCTTCAGATTTGAAACATCCCCTGGCACCTCTTCCTCCTTGGTTCAACTGCCTTATTATAACTCTTGACTTGGATCTTGACTTCATAACACTTATCTCAGTTTAGAAATTATTGATTTACTTATTTAAACAATGTAGTTTCTCTTCTAATAGAACTTAAAATTCCTTACTCTAGGAGTGTTCAGTGAGTCTACACTATATAAATGAATAACTATGATAAGTTTCTGCTCTAACCTGAAATAAATAAGACTTTTCTAGTAAGGAATGGAAATACAGCTTGTGGGATGTTGGTCTTCTCACCCCACAGTATATTCACTGTTGTCCATGTTTCTAGCTGAGCCTTCTTTTCTTCTTGCTCTTCTTTCATTTCACTCCCCCTTCTATCATTATATCACTTCTCTGTAAGGTATTCAGTCACCCCTCCATCAGGACTTCTCTAATAAGTAAGCAAACAGAGAAGGAGGCACACACATACACAAAAAGTAATGCTAGCAATATTTATATCACTATGCTTTTTTTTTGTGTTTGTGTGTGTGTGTGTTTCTTAACAGGATACAAACTGGCATTTAATTATTTAAAAGCGAAAAGATATGTGGATGCAATTGACATATGTCACCAGGTAAACAAATTTAGATTTCTTGATTTTTTTTTTTTTTTAAGATTTAAAGCTTCCTACTTTTAGTGTGATCTCAAGATATACTAGAATAGAAGTAGAGGCAGGCTGGTGGAGCATACCTATAATCTCAGCACCTTGGGAAGCTGAGGCTGTAACTCAGTGGTTAATTGCCCCTGGGTTCAATCCCTAGTACGAAAAAAGAAAAAGAAAAAAAGAAAGAATAGAAATAGAGAATGTAGTCTTTTAGTTAAATGACTTATTAAATATATTTTGGAGAGATTCTCATTTAAAATTTAGAAAATAATAAAGATTACATGTGTTTTTAATTGGGTCTCAAATAGTAAAATGTTTGTGTCAATTTAAAGACAGGCTAGTGGGAGAAACGTTAAATGAAGCTGAAGTTGGAAGATATTTGAAGGTAGTATAGATTCTCTGGGTCATTGTTCTAAGTTGAAGTTCCTGTGAATGTGTCTAAATCTGTGTATTAGAGAATTCAGATTTATAAACTAGGAATGATAGGTATGCTCTAAGTTAGAAGTTATATAATTACAGTTCTGTAATTCATTCCCTACTAAAATGACAAATACACAAATTTCACTTTTAGAATTCCCAGAGTCCTTTGTACGTACATTGCCCCATTGATTTTCTATGTAAGCCATTTTATTAAACATTGCAAACAGCTCCAAGAAAAGCTCCTTAGAAAAGGTTTTTTGTTTTTTAATTTTTGATGTCCCTTATCTGAAAGCTGTGTATCAGCATCATTTTAGTAAATACTTGGCCTTGAGGCTTGTGTTTAATTACTGAGCCTATCCTTCAGTGTTCCTCATTAGGGTTAAGGTTGTACATTAAAGTTATACATTGGAATCATTCATGGAGTTATCTTTTTAAAAACATTAATATCTCACCTGAGTATGGTAACACAGATTTAATCCTTGCTACTCAGAAAGCTGAGGCAGGAAGATCTCAAGTTAAAGGCCAGCTTGGGCAAATTACAAAAGTACTTTAAATCATGGGTACATAATTGTTTTCTGCAACTCATCTATTAAAGAAGCAGTTATCTTTGTCTCAAAAAAAAGATATTAAAAAGACTGGGATATGGGGCTGGGATTGTGGCTCAGAGGTAGAATGCAGGACAAGCACACACGAGGCCCTGGGTTCAATCCTCAGCACCACATAAAAAAAAAATAAAATAAAGATATGTGCCCACCTATAAGTAAAAAATAAATATTAAAAAAAAAGACTAGGATATAGCTTAGTGGTGGAGCACCACTAAGTCAGTCCCTAGTATCATAGGGGCAAAATGAGTATCTCCTCATTTTTTGGACTCAGCCTGGAAATCTGTATATTTCAAAATCACTCCAGGTAAATTTGACATATGCTCCTGGTTAAAAATCACTCTCCAACAGTTTATCAAATACCATGAGTAGCTAAATTACCAAAGTACTTTAAATCATTGGTACATAATTGTTTTCTACAACTCATCTATTAAGGAAGCAGTTATCTTTGTTAAATTTCCACATGTGGTTTTCATATGTTCATATGTGATATTCATATGTTTTCTCTTGTTCTCATCTATTAATGAGAACATCTATAAATGAGTCATATTACATCTAAGATGTCACCCTCCAAAAGTGTTGTAGTCACAGTATTAATACAATGAAATTTCAACTGTAAATGCTCCTTTATAGGAAGTTTTATAGCTCCTTAGTTCTCAATAGTCAATTACAAGTTCTTTTGCTTTTTTTTCTTTTTACAGGTTCTTGAAGCATATCCATCTTATCCAAAAATCAGAAAGGATATTCTTGATAAGGCCCGCTCATCTTTAAGACCTTGAAAATAATAATTTTAGCTTACTTTGTTAAACAGGAAATGAAGTAGCTCTAATTTTGAGTTCTTGCAGTTCAAAATAGGTTGAGCTAATGCTTTGGAACAGAAGCATACTTTTCTTTCTCCAGCAGAGGCTGCTGCTGTATGTAAATAGAAGCCTGTATCAACTTGCTATTTTCTAATGGAGAAGTTGAATGAGAACTGGTCTGTTTCATTCTCTTTTAATTAGGTGTGGATTTGGTAATTCTGTAGTATAGACTATAACTTGTTTCTATAAAAAAAAATTTTTTGTTAAACTCTAGTTAGTGTCCTGTATCTTTTCTAAGGAGTGTTAGTAATGGGAGGTGTATTTAAAATGCCTTGTTATCTGTTAAAAAATTTTTGTTATATTCCACATATCAAAGGCTTGTAGATAATTTATGAAAAAACAATGTGTATTTTAAATATATATTTTTAATAAAGATTTTATAAATATATGGCTTACATTGTTCTTGGAACTCAAGATACACATTAAGTTTTGCAAAAGCAGGATAAGCTCCCTATGTAGTTTGCACTGTTAAGGGTAAGATAGGAGAAAATGAGACTTTCTTAGAAAACCTTTTCTGGAAAAGTATAAAGAGTGAATTTCCCTCCCCTTTGTTGAGCATATGCTTCCTGCTCTCAGTACCATTGTGTTCTTAGGAAATAATCCATACCCTTCTAGCACTCTGTGGTTTTAGCCTAGAATACTAGGTCTTATTTCAGAGCCTATGTAGAGGAAGGTAAAAACATGCTTTTGGTTAGCAGGAACTCAGGAAGCACACTGAAAGCAACTGTTTACCAAGCTGTGCCTGACAGCATTCCAGTACAGCAGTGAAATTTAACCTGACCATTATGAATTTAGTTCTTGGTATTATTTTTAATTCCTTGTCTATACCTTCTTCAATTCTTTAAAGATGCAGTAATCACAATCTGCAGTTTTATTTGCACTGGAAGTAAACACAGGCATTTAAAATCATTTGCTGCTTTTAAATGTCCCAAGTATATTTATTTCTAACTACATTCTTTTTTATTTCATTCTTGTCTCAATTTTCAGTGCCCATTTAATTTCAATTATATGTCACAAAATTAAACCATTCCTGTTTTTTTTTTTAATTTTTATTTATTCATTTTTTAAAGATGGGATCTCACTATATCACTCTTCTGACCTTGAACTCTTAGGCTCAAATGTCCTCCTACGTCAGCCCTCCAAGTAGCTGGAACTACAGGTACAGACTATTATGCCCACTTCATTCCTCTTTTTTGCCTACCTTTTGTTTTTGGCATTTTATGAAACTGTTTAATAAGAAGAACATTAATGAAACATTTCATATCTGCTAAAATAGTTTTACATGTCTTATTATGTTTGATTTTTATGATGCTAGGGTAAAGGCATTATTGTCCTTGTTCTAAAGATTTAGAACTATAGAACATTATCTCTTTCTCCCTAATTCAAGAGAAGAATCATCTTTCAGCCTAAATGGATATTTTCTGTTTTTGCTGTGCCGGAGGTCAACCCTGGGGGGCTTCATCCATGCTAGGCAAGTGGTCTATCACTGAGCTAAACTGCAGATGGACATTGTTAAGCATATCACTATGGACTGAATTTTGTGCCTGTCCAAATTCATGTGTTAAAGTGATGGTGTGAGAAGTTGCAACCATTGGGAGGTAATTAGTTCCTGAATGTGGAGCCATCATGATTGGGATTAGTGCCTTTATAAAAGAGACCCCAGAGAGATTTTTAGCTCTTTTTTCACCATCTGAAGATACAAGAAATCAGCCATATGCAGTGCAGAAAAGGGCCCTCACCAGACCCTGACTCTGCTGAGACCCTGATCTCAAACTCCCAACCCTCAGAACTGTGAGCAGTCAAATTCTGTTAATAGGTCACCCAGCATATGAGATGTTGTTCCAACAGCCATTGATGACTAGGGCAGAAATAATATGTAACAGAATACCTCTAGTAGTTCTAGTGAACTTGCCTCATTGAAGCTGGATCATGGAAATTGGTTAGAGAAAGTGGAACATCTATTCTTCCAGCAAGAAATTCCCAAATCAGTTTGGTTATCTGTAAAATGTAAAATGAGAGTTTTATTTTATTTCTTAAGCAGCCTTTTCACTTCCTTTTTCTTTATTTTAATTTTACCCCTACCATTTATTAGATCCTATTCTAGGGACTTTTTTTTTCTTTGTGTCTGAATTCTCACTCAACTCTCCAGAGAAATAGTATTCTTACTGTTCAAGTGAGGGGGCATGACACATGACTAAACCAGTCAGAGTCACTCCAGGTGAACTTGGCTTGCACAAAATAATGACACACAGACAGAGAAATACCTTTTTCTTTGGGTTCTGTGACAGCTCCTCTGACCCAGC